>NC_133126.1:124532013-124847429 GCF_048418815.1 Hemitrygon akajei | reverse complement strand
AATTCCAGGTGTGTCACTTGTTTTGTCCTGTGAAATTGTTTGATGTCTTTATCTGTGCACAACCATGTGACAAGAGGCTTGGAGATTTAAGTCCTGCTTCCAGTATTTCATGGATTGATGGAAGAAGCTGGAGAATTGACAGGGTTGTGTGTACTCGCTCACCGCTGGGATCGCTGCATTTCAGATCCTCAGCATTGCAACATAACCCACAGGCTTATTTCCTTTGTAAAGCAGCCTGGACCACCCGGATCCCAGCACAGAGAACAGCTGGTTTTCAACCAAGGAGGAGAAAAGTAATCCTGTCTATTTTCTGATAACAAAATTCACACTTTTTCATTTTATTAGAAAGTTTGATGTCCACACTTTGTGCTCAGATGAGCAGGCTGAAGAAGGAACAATGGAGTCCTGATTCAAAGCCTTGATGCACCAACCTGAGCAGAGCTGGCTGAAACGTTAACGTATTTAAAACAGTATTGCAATAAGCAGCCGAGTTCTGTCCTTTGAACTTACGACAAACACACTGAGTGTGCAGTCAATAACAAATCACAGAGGTGTGATCAAGGTCAGCCCACTAACAAAGTCAGAAAGATACTCGGGTTAATGGATGGTCCAAATAAGTATTATCTGGCTGAAGAACTCAGATGGCTCTCAGGAGGATTACAATGATAGGGGATCCCTGATGATACCATGTTGGTTATATTGTTTATTTACTGAGATACAGTGAGGAGTATGCCCTTCTGCCCTTCGAGCCATGCTACCCAGCAATCCCCGATTTAGTGCTAGCCTAATCACCGGAGCAATCAACCTACCAACCATTTGGGCTTTGGACTGTGGGAGGAAACTCACGCGGTCACGGAGAACACACCAACTCCTTACCAGCAGCGATGGGAATTGATCCCCTGTACTGCAAAGTGTTGTGCTAACCACCACACTACCGTGCCAATCCAGCGGAGAGGCAGAGAGGAAGTACACATAGGTCTGTCAGTTCTCCAGCTTCTCCCATCAATCTCTGAAATACTGGAGGATGTCAGTCAGGCAAATGAAACTGTAGTCTCTGAGCATAAAACAGTTGTGGAAAAGGCCGAGAGCAGAGTGACCAATTCTGCTAGCGTGGCCCATAAGAGAAGGTGTCCATTCTACTTGCTATTGGGAGTCTTTTTAAATGTAAACCATCTCAATGAGAGAAGGAGGGGAATCATGCCATGGCTTTTTCAGTGAAGAACAGCATGCGTGTAGGAAACCCATGCTTGTCAAAGATTTGTTCTGAATTCAGCGAATGATAGTGTCCTAGATGAATCACTTTCTGGTTATCAACTATCTGTTTAATTTTACTAGATGGTGCTACTCTGGGCTATGAAGTTTTTTCCATCGTCAAAAGATTGGGTTGACCTGGAATCATCTGTTTATCGGATGTTGGTGGTGTTGTTACGGTGCCTTGTGCTCAGGAAACTCCCCAACTACTTCATACCTGAGATCGACGTTTTCTATGAAGATTATCAGCCACAGCTTGATTTTGACACCATCTATAAGAAGGTAGAAGAGTTTGCTGGCTTCCCTGAGAAAAGCCTCCAGATACATTTGACCCACCTCCTCCCCGTGCAGCACTGCCATGTCGACAGTTATGTTAAAAAGTTGCTGCAAATCCAGGACACTGAAGGTCTTTACTGGAACACAGCTTACTTTGACATTATTCTGAACAAGGTAAGTCTTTGAAAAGTCTGAGGTGATAATCTGGCAGATTGACGTATGTGAAGCTGGAGGAGCTCAGTTGTTCTGTGGGGGGGGGGGGGGGGGAAGAAGGAATGCCGACACTCCTGGACGATAATATGGAAAAGCCAAGCTGAAAGGTCTCTACACAAAACATTAACTGTCCACTTCTTTCCATAAATGATGAAGGGTCTCAGCCTGAAATGTCAGCTCTTTATTCCTCTCCATAGGATGCTGCCTGACCTGATGAGTTCTGCCAGCCTTTTGTTGGTGTTACTCTGGATTTCCAGCATCTGTGGAATCTCATGTTTATGAGTTCCTCGAGATTCTCATTTGTTGTCTATATTCCAGTATCAGCAGTCCTTTGTCTCTTGTCAATATGCATGCTTTATCAAAGCTCTTGTAGATCAGAGATTGTAAGGCTTGGTACAGAATAAAATTCCCTCCACTAGACTCAATCATGCATTCCCAGTCAGGCGCAACACCATTAAACAAGGTAAAGTTCATCTATCGGCCTTGCATTCCCGTGGAGGGTAAAGTGGGGGCCTCGTACAGAATAGTATAGCCCTTCTAGCACAATTACTTCTTCTTCACTAAATTTGGAATTTGTCCTTTGGTAGACAGAGCTAAGGGAAAAAGCAATTTCAGCTATTCATGGATGATTTAAGGTGCTGGTACTGAATAACATTCAGTGATCAATGTCAGAAGCTTCTGAACACATCATAGCTTACAGGACATGAATAGGTTTCAATAGGTTATTTAATGTCAGAGAAATGTATACAATATACATACTGAAATTCTTTTTCTTTGCAAGCATCCACAAAAACAGAGAAGTACCCCGAAGAATGAATGACAGTTAAATGTTAGAACCCCAAAGACCCTCCAACTGCCCCCTCCCACACACAAGCAGCAGCAAAATGATGACCCCCCTCCCCCACCAGCAAAAAAGCATCAGCACCCCTCACCGAGCCCTCAAGCGTGCGGCAAAGCCTCAAATCCACCTGCCTCCGGAGCCATGAAAATCCGGCACCCTGAAGCCGCACTAGTCTTCCAGGCCGCATCCTTGGCACATCGAAAAGCAGCCGGTCGTGATGCCCCGAGAACGGGTCCCATTCCCGCAAAGAACTGAAGTCAGCATTTTACTCCTGGTCAGGGTCTTCAAAAGAACCTTGAAAGGGGAAAAAAGAGATATCAAAGATAGAAATCGGGCTGTTTCTGATAGCAGGTTTACACAGTCCTCTGTGTGAGATGTCCATACTGCAGCCAGTGATGTAGACAGAAATAGGTTTTAAATCCTGCATTCACATCATTGAAGGAGGTGTATGGATGGTTTGAACTTTCCTGCTCATTTCTCAGTTAAAACTGCTTTTGGGACCACATAAAAGAATCAGAACTTGTGTGTGTAAAGCACAGCCCTGCCAGCTCTGGCCAAGTGTCATTTCTGCTAATGGAAAAGAGCAGTTTGAGAATGCAGACTATAGAAGTCTGTTGGGTAACCAACCTTTGCAATTTTAACTGTCTGAGCTCTGCTAAACAGAAAAGGTTATAATTATTCTCCCAACCTTTTCTCCGTAGTTCTTACCCACTTGATAGGTACAGTAAATAGGATTCTAATATCTAGCTGGATCATACAGCAAACATTGCAATATTAACAAAAGTGCGTGTAGTAAGAGCCAGCGTGGTATTAGTTTATGCCATTTGTTCACTGGCTGCCCTGAGAAGGGTACCAACATTCAAATCTGTGTTGTAAAGCTGATGAGTTTATTCAGAGAATTGTTTTGAAATTCCAAACTCATTCTATTCCATTGTACGGGTTTTCACTTCTGATACTGATTGTGTGGACAGTCAGAGGCTTTTTCCCAGGGCTGAAATGGTTGCCACTAGAGGACACAGGTTTAAGGTGCAGGGGAGTAGGTACAGAGGAGATGTTAGGGGTAAGTTTTTTTTTACACAGAGAGTGGTGAGTGCCTGGAATGGGCTGCCGGCTACAGTGGTGGAGGCGGATACAATAGGGTCTTTTAAGAGACTTTTGGATAGATACATGGAGCTTAGAAAAAGAGGGCTATAGGTGAGCCTAGTAATTTCTAAGGTAGGGACATGTTTGGCACAACTTTGTGGGCCGGGAGGCCTGTATTGTGCTGTAGGTTTTCTATGTGTCTATACTCCTCATCTACTCCTTATTGTTGAAGTAACAGCTCCTACTCTTTCCTGGCCGGATCCCTCACCCTCCACTTTCCATCAATTCACCCTTCCCCCTCGCAGCCGAGTCTCGCTAATGACCACAACATCACAATTTCACATGCTAATCCATGCTTTGCCTATGTTACTCCCCGTATTGAAACAGGTACGCCTGAGGCCATTAGTCACACCATGCTCAACCTTTCAATTTCCACCTTTGCTTGTTGGCTTAACATCTACTTTTCTCACAGCCACTCAACTTGCTGACCTCCCACCCCTCTGCATCTCTTGCTTACCCCTCCCAGAACAGCACGAGCAAATCAGTGTTTGGGTTACGGTCAGAGATAACAGGTGCTGTGGAATGTGAGCCGTCCAATGAAGAGAGTCTGTTTTTGTGCTGTGTGCCTGATAATGGTGTACCTCCAGTTCAGCTGTGAACCATCCCGTTTGTGCCTGGAGGAGAGCCCAGTGACTGAAAAATCTAAAGCCTTCCCTGCTACACCATCTCCTTAACCACGTTAAGTCGCACTCTCTTCCTATTTTTGCCTCACTAGCATGTGGCATGGATAGCAATCCTGAGATCACCACCCCGGAGGTCTGATCTTTTAATTTAGCAGTTAACTCCCTGACTCACTTTGCAGGACATTGCCATCCTTCCTGTCTATGTCATTGGTAATGATGTGGACCACAGCTTCTAGCTGCTCACCCCCTCCCTTCAGAGTGCTATGGACTCAGCCTGTGATGTCTGTGACCCCAGCACCTGGGAGGCAGCCAGGAGTCTCCTTCACATCCGTAGAATCTCCTGTCTGATCCCCCAGTGACTCCCTTACCACTACCGCACTCCTCCTTTTCCTCTGAGCCGCAGAGCCAGTGCCAGAGACCTGGCTGATGCAGATTTCCCCCAATAGGCCGCCCCCACCAACAGTATACAAAGCAGCATACTTGGCTTTGAGAGGAATGGCCACAGGAGTACTCGGCACCGTCTGTCTATTGCCTTTCTCTTCCCTGACGGCTACCTCCTGCAACCTAGGTGTGCTTGCCTCCCTGTAACAGAATTCTGATCTGTTTATCAAACCCCCCCGGTCTCCGGAATGATCTGTCGGTCATCCAGCTTCAGTTCAAATGTTGTCTATACAGTGCTGCAGCAGAACACATTGTTTATTTAGAGACAGAGCTGGCAACAGCCCAGCATGCTCACCCCATTCAGTTGAACCCACTGCCCTGACTACCATTCCCACTGCTCTGACTGTGCAATGCCTCAGCTGCTGCCAATTAACCTATCAATTTCAGCTAACAATTTGCTCTCCTGCCTTTTCTCGGTTCCTGCAAGCTGAAGCTAAACACAGAGTCCCGACACTCACCTCTTTTAAAATCTCCTGCCTCTCACTCTGAGAACAAAGAGCTTAGAACAAATACGTGTCAAAGAAGAACTTTGAATCTTTTCAGGCCTTCTGGCCATTTTGCCGGAATCAAGAGCAGTAAATGTCATCTGTATTTGTTTTCATTTCTACCGGGTGAGAAAAAAAAGAGTACCTCAAATGTTAATTTTCTCTCTCTATCTCTAGTTTCAGGTTTACCATGTCCAGGATCCTGACAGAATTGGAGCCATGCAACTTGTCTGGTCCAAAACTACCAAACTAGTGAACGATTCATCATAAGCCACGATCGACCTTCGTCAGCCAGGAACAAAGTTCATCATGACCTAAGAAGGTGGTTCAGTTTAACTGATTACAGAAGGCCACATGTCTGCATATTTTACAGATCAGATTAAAAACAAGGCACATTACTACAGTCTGCACCACTTACCCACAGCCATAGTTACAACAGAATGCACCCCACGTGGAATGTACCACATTCCTATGGCCACTCCTACTATACAATGAATCACAAAAGCTCTTAAAACAATGCTTACTATATTTGAACAAATGATTAAAGATATCAAGAGGTATGATGATTTCCAATCCCTGTCCCTTCACTACATGGTTTATACTCATGCTGATAAATCCAAACTCTGTAGTTATGTCCAGCCTTTGAAAAGCATACTGTAGTCTCTTTGTATAATGGCCCGGCTTGTACATGTGAAATTTGACATTGATCAGTTTGAGTATCTACACTCAGTTTATAAAACGCCCGAGAGTACCTTAAACAAATCCATGACTTGCTTCATTGAGGAACAGAGAAGTACGTATTTGCCAAATGGGTTCCTCTAAAAAAATGTCCCTTCATCCTAAACCATGGTTCCCCATCTAGCATTGTGGACAGAGCTCTTAATCACATTCCATCTATTCCCCACAATTCTGCCTTTACACTCTCTCCTCCTGGACCAAGTAACGACCTGCCACTAATTCCACCTCTGCATTCAACAGTTCATCCTTCACCATTTTCCCCAGCCTCACACCATCACCAGAGTTCCAAAGGAACAGTTTCCCTTGCAAAACCTCAATCATCTTCTCCTTCCCCACCACTTTCTTGTGTTAGGTTGCAGGGGATGCAAGATCTTAATCCTTTCACCTCTTTCCTTCCCATCATTAAGGGGCCAGGCAGGCTTTCCGAGTGAAGCAGTGGTTCACTTGCATTTATTTTATCCGGTGCACTGCGTTCCATGTTCTTAATGGGGTCCCTGAGTCACAGACTGGGCCATCAGTTTGTGGAACAGATGCACTCAATTCCCAGGAGTGACACTGTTTGTATGGTTCCCTGCCATTTTAATCCTCTGCCCTATTCTCACTCTAACCTGTCTATAGCCTCCTGTACTGTTAAAACAAACTTGAGGGAAAACTGGTTTATCATCTAGTCATATTGCAGACTGCGGGACTCAGTATCCAATTCTCCACCTTCAGGTAGCTCATATTCTCTGCCTGTATCAGGATTGGCCATTTCTGCTCAAAGCCATACACTTGTGATATTGGCTCAGTCTCTTTCTCTCTTCACTGGCACGGCTTGACTTGTTGGACATCAATAACAGTCCTCATCTATCCATGTTACTTGGCTTCATCCTATCACAGATATTCCTTGTGTCCTATCCATTGCTCTCCCACCTCCTCTGTATTTTTTTCTTTCCCAGTGCTGATGAAGCGTCTTTGACCTGAAATATTAAATCTCTTTCTCTTAGGTGCTGCCGGATCTGTTGTTTCTAGCAATTTTTTTTGGTATTTGTTTTGTATTTCTAGTATTTATAGCTTTTTTTATTTGAAGTTTTTGGACTTGCTTTGTATGTAACTGTACAAGAATTGACATTCAGGGGAAAGGTAACTATTGCCAGGCAGGCTTAAGTTATTTCTCTTCTCTGTAGTTACTGTACATATACAGGTGCTGTCACCGTGATACATAAACTATTTAGTACCTCTTTTGTGTATATTGTACATATGTATGTAAGAACTGTCTTCCATCCTGTTGCACATCATGATGATAAAATGAAACGTTTCCTTTAAGCTGAGTACACTGTATATATTGAGAAGCCATCCCTATGACTCTCACAATCTGTATGGCATCAGGTAGAACTAAACTGTTCCTTGTTATTTTTTATGTCTTATGTGTTATTGTGTCCTAAATGTAATGATTGAAGCTTCATTGCTTTGATCCTTGGAATCACACAAGGAGAGCTGTGAGAATGAGGAGAGCTGCTCCAGTTTGGAATCTGTTGGCTGAAGTTTGGTGCGCATTATTAAACTTATTGATGATTAGATGGAACATCGATCTCATTCCTTGCAGTATTAACACCTTCAGTGTTCTTGGATGATTAGCAGTTAGTCTATGGTTAGAAATGACAAGATTGAGCCCTGCATGTAACTTAAAACATTTTATTGCATTAAAGATATTGTATTAATATATGTTGCCATTTTTGCATTAAGATTCCGAAGTTAACAAATGTAACTGGAGTGAACCAAAAAGAACAAGTTGAATCTTATATCAATTCACATTGGTAGGAAGTTCTTTTTTGTGACTTTCTTTATGTCCTTGGGTTTTCCTAGCAATTTTTAATAAATGTAATATCATGTATTAAATAAACTATACCAAAGTCAATTCTAAGAGCCATTACAGGACTGTTTAACGTCACAAACTGGAAGCTGTAAGAAACTAAGCAGGAATCAGCTGTGCATACCCCTTTGGTCTACTCCTCAATGCAATATAACCACCGATCCACTATAAGCATTTTATCTGAGAGCTTATTCCTAGATTTCCTTGATAAACTCATTAAACATCACCCATTTAACACGTTTTCAGGTAGCCAAATCTCTAGCAACTATTTTCAAAAGGTTCACTGCCTTCCTAGAATAGTTCTTTGTAATCTGATCTCCGTACATAGTGAACAGTGCAGGAGGACGGAACAAATAGTTGGTATGTTAAATAACTCCTTCATTCCATTAACTGGAGCTAAATGTATCTGTTTTGGATGCTTAGGTGCTGGGAGTGCCACGATCACCAGAAAGTCAGCTAGTGTAAATGTTGAAGCCATATACAAAGTCACTTTGCTGAATTCATAACAAAATCTTTCCAATAATTGCTTTGCAGAACCTGGCAGGGAGATTCATTGCTCAATTTCTGAGCTTAACCGAGTGCACTTAGCATTTTTGTGAGAGCAGAGCCAATAGCTTACATTGACGACGGCACTGGTGCTGCTTCCTGCGCCCAATTTCAACTTTGCCTCCAACTTCCACCCTGCCCTCAGATTTACTTGGTCCATCTCTGACCCCTCTCCCCCTTTCTTGATTTCACTGTTTCCATCTCTGGAGATTGACAATCCACTGACATCTTTCCACCTTGTCATTTGTAAAAATCTCCCCTCTCAGTTCCTCCATATTCGCCGCATTTGTTCTCAGGATGAGGCTTTCCATTCTACAACATCTGAGATGTCCTCCTTTTTTCAAAGAACAGGGTTTACCTTCCACCACTATCAATACTGCCCTCACCTGCATCTCCTCCATTTCCCTCACATCTGCCTCACCCCATCCTCCTGCTGTCAGAACAGGGATAGTATTCCTTTTATCTTGTCCTACCAACTCATGAACCTCTGTATCCAACACATTGTTCTCTGTAACTTCTGCCATCTCCAACACGATTCCTACCAGTAGGTACATCTTTCACTCCCTTCACCCCTCCCCCCCACTGCTTTCCATAGGGATCACTTTCTGCATAACTCTGTTGACCACTTGTCCATCTTCTCTGATTTCCCTCCTGGTACTTCTCCCTACAAGTCTGACAAATGCATCATCTATGTCTACAGCTTTCAAGTGAGGCAACATTTCACTTGTGATTGTATCTGAGTCTCTCAATGCAGCCTCCTCTGCATCGCTAAGGCCCGACACACACTGGGGAACCGATACATCGAGCACCTTCATTCCATCCACTGCAAAAGACCAATCCACTGCATTGGCCACTGTCGGGTACAAAGACTCCAGGATTACATACATAGTTTCTCACTAGCCATTTCATTTTGACTTCCCATTCCCATTTTGATATGTCTGTCCGTGGCCTTCTCTACAGCTATGATGAAGCCAAATTCAGGTTGAAGGAAAACAACTTATATTCTGTCTGGGTAACCTCTAACCTGATGGCCTGAACATTGATTACTCTAACTTCAGACATTTCTCCCCCTGCCCCTCCCCTTTTTTCTACTCCCCATTCTAGTTACCCTCTCAACCCTCTCCATCCTCACCTGCCTATCATTTCTCTTTGGTTCGCCTCCTCCTTCCCTCTCTCCCATGGTCCACTTTCCTATTAGATTCCTTCTTCTTCAGCCCTCTACTTCTTTAAGCTGTTCCCTCCCAGCTTCTTACTTCATCCCACCTTCCCCTTCAGGTGGTGTCACCTGCCAGCTTGTACTCCTTTCCCTCTTCCCACCCTCTTAAGACCATAAGGTATAGGAGCAGAAGCAGGCCATTTGGTCCATTGAGTCTGTTCCACTATTCAATCATGGTTGATCCAATTCTTCCAGTCACCCCACTCTCCTGCCTTCTCGCGTACCCTTTGATGCCCTGGCTAATCAAGAACCTATCTATCTCTGCCTTAAATACACCCAATGACATGGCCTCCACAGCCACTCGTGGCAACAAATTCCACAGATTTATCACCCTCTGACTAAAGTCATTTCTCTGCATCTCTGTTTTAAATGGACGTCCTTCAATCCTGAAGTTGTGCCCTCTTGTCCTAGACTCCCATACATGGTAAATAACTTTGCCAGATCTAATCTGTTCAGGCCTTTTAACATTCGGAATGTTTCTACAAGATCTCCCCTCATTCTCCTGAACTCCAGGGAATGCAGCCCAAGAGCTGCCAGACGTTCCTCATACCGTAATCCTTGCACTCCTGGAATCATTCTCGTGAATCTTCTCTGATCCCTCTCCAATGTCAGTATACCCTTTCTAAAATAAGGAGGCCAAAACTGCACACTCCAAGTGAGGTCTCACAAATGCCTTATGGAGCCTCAACATCACATTCCTGCTCTTACATTCTATACCTCTAGAAATGAATGTCAACATCACATTCGCCTTCTTAACTGACTCAACCTGGAGGTTAATCTTTAGGGTATCTTGCACAAGTACTTCCAAGTCCCTTTGCATCTCTGCATTTTGAGTTCTCTCCCCATCTAAATAATTGTCTGTTTATTTTTTCCACCAAAGTGCATGACCATACACTAACATTGTATTTCATTTGTCACTTCTTTGCTCATTCCCCTAAACTATCTAAGTCTCTCTGCAGGCTCTCTGTTTCCTCAACACTACCCGCTTCTCCACCTATCTGTATCATCGGCAAATTTAGCCACAAATCCATTAATCCCATAGTCCAAATCATTGACATATAGCAGTGGTCCCAGCACCGATCCCTGTGGAACTCCACTGGTAACCGGCAGCCAGGCAGAATAGGATCCCTTTATTCCCACTCTCTGTTTTCTGCTGATCAGCCAATGCTCCACCCATGCTAGTAACTCCCCTGTAATTCTGTGGGCTCTTATCTTGCTAAGCAGCCTCATGTGCAGCACCTTGTTAAAGGCATTCTGAAAATGCAAGTACACCACATCTACTACATCTCCTTTGTCTACACTGCTTGTAATTTCCTCAAAAAATGCAGTAGGTTAGTCAGGCAGGATTTTCCTTTCAGGGAACCATGCTGGCTTTGGCCCATCTTGTCATGTGCCTCCAGGTACTCTGTAATCTCATCTCTACCAATCGATTCCAACAACTTCCCAACCACTGATGTCAGGCTAACAGGTCTATAGTTTCCTTTCTGCTGCCTCTCACCCTTCTCAAATAGTGGAATAACATTTGCAATTTTCCAGTCATCCAGTACAATGCCAGAATTTATCGATTCTTGAAAGATCACTGTTAATGCCTCTGCAGTCTCTCCAGCTACTTCCTTCAGAACCTGAGGGTGGATTCCATCAGGTCCAGGAGATTTATCCACCCTCAGACCATTAAGCTTCCTGAGCACCTTCTCAGTCGTAATTTTCACTGCACATACTTCACTTCCCTGACACTCTTGAATGTCTGGTATACTGCAGATGTCTTCCACTGTAAAGACTGATGCAAAATACGCATTCAGTTCCTCTGCCATCTCTGCGTCTCTCATTACAATATCTCCAGCGTCATTTTATATTGGTCTTATATCTACCCTCAACTCTCTTTTACCCTTCATATACTTAAAAAAGCTTTTAGTATCTTCTTTGATATTAATCGCCAACTTCCTTTCATAATTCATCTTTTCCTTCCTAACGACCCTTCTTAGTTTCCTTCTGCAAGTTTTTAAAAGCTCCCCAATCTTCTCAGTAGCTTTGGCTTCCTTCTGTGTCCTCTCTGTTGCTTTTACTTTGGCTCTGACTTCACTTGTTAGCCACTGTAGTGTCCTTCTTCCATTTGAAAATTTCTTCTTATTTGGAATATACCTGTTTTGCACTTCCCTCATTTTTCACAGAAACTCCAGCCATTGCTGCTCTACTGTCCTTCCTCCAAATGTCCTTTTCCAGTCAACTTTGGTCAGTTCCCCTCTCGTGCCATTGTAATTTCATTTATTCCACTGAAATACTGACACATTGGAATTTAGTTTCTCCTTCTCAAATTTCAAAGCAAACTCAATCATATTGTGATCACCGTTCCCTAAGGGTTCCTTAACCTTAAGCTCTCCTATCACCTCTGGATCATTGCACAACACCCAATCCAGCACAGATGATCCCTTAGTGGGCTCAACAACAAGCTGTTCTAAAAAGCCATCCTTTAGACATTCTACAAATTCTCTCTTGAGGTCCAGTACTGGCCTAGTTTTCCCAATCCACTTTCATGTTAAAATCCCCAACGATTATCATGACATTGCCCTTCTGACACACCTTTTCTATCTCCTGCTGTAATTTGTAATCCACATCCCAGCTGCTGTTTGGAGGCCTGTATACAACTGCCATTAGGGTTCTTTCACCCTTGCCATTTCTTAACTCAATTCATAGAGACTCTACACCTTCCGATCCTATGTCATCCTTTCTAATGATTTAATATTATTTCTTATACACAGGGCTACACCAACCACCCCCTCTGCCTACTAACCTATCTTTCTGATACACCGTGTATCCTTGGATGTTCAGCTCCCAATGGCAGCCATCCTTTAGCCAAGTTTCAGAGATGGCCACAACATCATATTTGCCTATCTGTAGCTGCATTTCGAGATCATCTATTTTATTTCTTTTGCTGCGTGCATTCAAGTACAACACTTTCAGTTCAGTATTTGTTGCTTTCTATTTTAACTGCACCACGCCTCTATTGCCCTGTAACTCATCTCATTGGCTGTGATTATGCCTAATCTCCTGCCTGTCCTTAATATTATCTCTGCTGCACACTATCTTTGATTTATTTGCTTTCTCCTTCCTCAGCCCTGTCACTCTGGTTCCCATCCTCCTGCCAAATTAGTTTACAGCTCTACTAAACATGCCTGCTAGGCTACTGGACCCCTTTGGGTTCAGGTGTAACCTGCCTTTTTGTACAGGTTGAACCTCCCCCAGAAGAGGCCCCAATGATCCAGGAACCCGAAGCTCTGCCCCCTACACCAGTCTCTCAGACACACATTAATATGCCTGATCATGCTATTCTTGCGCTCATTAGCACGTGGCACAGGCAGCAATCCCGAGATTACTGCCCTAGAGATCCTGCCTTTCAGCTTCCTACCTAACTCCCTGAATTCTCTCTTCAGGACCTCCTCCCTTTTTCTACCTATTTCATTGGTACCAAATTGTACCAAGACTTCTTGCTGTTCACCCTCTTCCTTCAGAATACTCTGCACCCGATCCAAGACATCCAGTATCCTGACATCTGGGAAGCAACACACCATGCAGGTATCTCTAGAAAGCAGACAGCACCTCCTGTCTGTTCCCCTCACTCTGGAGTCCCCTATGATTACCTCATTCCTCATCTTCCTCTCTTCCTTCTGCACTATGGAATCAGGCTCCATGGCCGAGATCCGATCGCCGTGGTCGTCCTCTGTCATGTCATCCCCCTCAATGAGATCCAAAACGAGATAACGATTACTGAGGGGGATGGCCACAGGGGTGCTCTCTACTATCTGAGCTCTTCCCTTCCCTTCCCTTCCCTAACACTCACCCACTCATCTATCTCCTGCAGCCTCGGGGTGACTAACTCCCTGTAGCTCCTCTCTGTCTCCTGCTCACTTTCCCTAATAAGCTGTAGGTCATCAAGCCGCAGTTCCAGATCCCTAACCCGGTCTCTCAGGAGCTGCATCTCAGTGTGCCTGGCGCAGATGTGTCCATTGGGAAGGCTGGGAGATTCCCAGGATTCCCACATCTGACACTCAGAGCAAAGTACTAACCCTACAGACATGCTCTTTAATCCTCTAAAAAAAATGGAAACAAACAAAAAAAGCTTATTCTGACTTCTATACCCCTCCTTTCCAGTCCTGATGAAAGGTTTCAGCTCAAAAACATTGGCTGTTTATTCCCCTCCACGGATGCTGCCTGACTTGTTGAGTTCCTCCAGAAAATTTGTGTGTGTTGCTTATCAGCAAGCTTCTATTGTGTAAAAATATTTGAAATTGTCTGAATTCCAGGAACAAGAACAATGGGGAAGCAAAGATAGCGTATTGTGATCATTACAGATTAGTCCTGCAGTACCAGTTGACCTGTTACATTTTATTCTGCTTAAGCTGCCAAGTGCTGCACTAGGCCATTCCAGAGGAAATATGTTGACTGGACTGAAAAGCAAGTCAAACTAGGTAATGATGGCAGAGTTTCCATTCTGTGAGCCAAATCTTTGGTTCAGATCATCTGATGGTGTCATTGTCAAATTGCTGATGTTTTAAAAATTCCAGATTATTCGAATAACTGAGTCTTAATATTCTCGTTGCTCTGATGGCATTTGAGCTCCAAGCTGTTACTCTATGGTTTTCTTTCAGCAGAGAGGGCTGGAAAGCAGGGTCTCCTTACCTGAGGAACACGCAGGGACGTACCAGGGTTTTGGCCAAGAGTACCTAACCCTCAAAACTTTTCAGCCCCTTCTCCACATATCTGAGGAGCAATGTGTCTGAAGTGTGACACAGATGGCCCGTGAGCTTTGCCAGCTGCCTCACACAGAGCACCTGCCTGTGCCAGGTACCCGTGTGCTTTGTCAATGGGCGTGACTATTATTATGGAGCTGAACTTCTCAGTCTTAGCATTCTTCCAGGCAGTAACCGATCCATGCTGCATAGTGCAGATAGCAGCTCAAGCCACATTTGTGACATGAAGGAATTTCTAAGATCAGGGAGGAGATAATTCTCCCCCCCCCCCCCCCCCCGAGCTGCTTAACAGAAATGAAAATGTCAGTGAATAGCAGAGAGGCATGGTTAAACAATCAGAATTGTGCAGGATGTCAGAGAAATGAAATATTACATAATTTGACTTTAAGAGACCATAAGATACAGCAGATGGGGGCCGTTCACCTCCTCAAGTCAGCTCCGCAATTCAGTCGTGGCATTTTTTTTCAACAGCAGTCTCCTGCCATCTCCCTGTAATCTTCAACCCCCTAAGCAGTATGTAATCTCTGAGCACTGACCGTGTGCAGCTGCTTGTAGATGGGGTTTATTTATGTGTTTACCTACCCTGCAACAGTTAACATTTCCTGACACCAGGATCAGCTCCTAGGTCCATTACTCCTAGCATTAGCTTTCCTGGTAGACATTCCAACTCCCACTTCACCTACATTTCAGGATGAGAACCTTCATCAGGACAGGAAAGGAAGGGGGAAGAAGCCAGAACAGGAAGGTTGGGGGTGGGGTGAGGAGTACAAGCTGGCAGGTGATAGGTGAAGTCAGGTGAGCAAGGAAAATAGGTGGGTGAGGGAGGGGAGATAAAGTGAGAAGCTGGGAGGTGAGAGATGGAAGAGCTAAGGGGTGAAGAAGAAGGAATCTGATAGGAAAGGAGAATTTACCAGTGGAGAAAGGGGAGGAGGAGGAGAGTCACCACAGCGAGATGGGGCAAGAGGGGAGACAGAATGGGGAATAGAAAAAGAGAGGGGAGGGGAGAAATTATCAGTGCTCACTCCTGAAATAACTCTCTATCATTGGGCTGAAAGGCAAAAGGAGTGTACATGAATTCCTTATCGATCCTGAACACAGAGAACGCGTCCTCCAAGCATCACCATCGTACTGTACAGTTTTCAAAGTGAACAGACTTCCGTCCCAGTGGGTCTAGTAGCAGCAGTTTTATTCAACCACAAAGCTCAGAAAGTTCTAATTTCCCAGGTGCAGTTGAGGTATAAACCCCACCATAACAGATACTAACTTTATGGGCTGCTAACCAATATCCCAGCAGTGGAGACACAAGAGACTGCAGATGCTAAACTTTGGAACAACAAACAGCTGCTGGATGAACTCGGCATCAATGGAGGGAAACGGAAAGTTGAAGTTCTGGGTTGAGGCAGGTCCAGGTGAAAGGGCTTGACCCAAACTGTCAATTATCCACTTCCCACCACAGATGCTGCCCCACTCACTGAGTTCCTCCAGCAGTTTGTTGTTGACCTGATTGTTTGCCTGTGGCCTGATGTCATTAAGCTGGACAGGGTGCAGGAAAGGTTGACAAGGATGAAGGACTTAGGTTATATGGAGTTATAAGTAGAGGCTGGATGGTCTAGGACAATGCTTCTGCTTTCTGAGGAGATTGAAGAGAGCTGGACTTTGCACATCAATACTCGCGTCCTATCGATGCACAGTAGAGAACATCCTAATGAGCTGTGTCACTGTGTGGTATGGAAATTGCATTGCAAAGGACAAGAAGGGTCTTCAAGGGGTAGACAAAACTGCCTAATGCCCCCCCCCCCACTGACTGCTCCTGTGGCTCCTCCCACTGACCGTGGCTCCTCCCACAGACCCCGGTATAAAAGCGATTGGAGACACCACCCCGGCCTCAGTCTCCAGGATGTAGTGTGGTGGTCAATTGCTGCTTGTTCTTTTTTCCAGCCAATAAAGCCTATATCTCGCCTCATGTCTCTGAGAGTTATTGATGGTGCATCAGTATCATTGGCACAGCCTTCCTGCTGTGAAGGACATGCATAAAGAAAGGTGCCAGAAAAGGGCCAGTAACATCACAAAGGATCCCTCCCACTCTGCTCATGGACAGTTTGTCCCACTCCCATCAGGGATGAGGCTACTTAGCATCCACACCAGGACCACCAGACTCAGAAACAAATGCTTTCCCAAAGTAGTAAGCCAGATCAACACCTCCACCCACTAACCTGCCCCTTCACAAACCCCAGCACCACTACTGTATTATTTCCTCTCAAACACCTTGAGTACAGTCACTCCTGTGTCTAGTGTCACTTTATAGACATACAATTGATCAATTTATATAAGCTATCTTATGTATTTGTTGTGTCTTTTTAAATTATTGTGTACTTTATTTTATTTTGTTGTTTTTTTTGTGTGTTGCATCAGATCTGGAGTAGCAATTATTTCATTCTCTATTACACTTATGTACTGGAAATGACATGAAACAATCTTGAATCTTGACGTTTTTACCCGGAGCACTGGAGGTTGAGGGGTGACCTTATTGAGTTTTATGAAATTCTGAGGGGCATCGATAATGTAAACGGTCAAGATTTTTCCCCCTGGAATACGGAGGGAATAGGTTTAAGGTGAGAGGATAAACATTTAAGGGAACCTGAGTGGGAAGTTTTTCTCACAGAGGGTGGTGGATATGTGGAATGAGCTGCCAGAGGAGGGAGAGGAGATGGATATAATTACAGTGTTTAAAAGACACAGATGGGTTCATGGATAGGGATGATTTGGAGTAATATTGGCCAAATGCAGGCAAATAGGGTTAGCTCAGGAAGCAATGGTGGGTATGGACCAGATGGGCCAAACAGCCTGTCTCCGTGCTCTATGACTCTATGACCTGCTCCCATGGGACAGGAGGAGAAATGTGATACATGACAGTGCAGAAAAGCAACTATCCTTTCAGCTCTCAAAAGAAAGCAGTTTATCAGTCCATCTTTCAGTAGTCTGGCAGATGGTAGGAGACGAAGGTCAGGAGGTGGTCCTGCTGGAGAGTAATTATCTCTAATGCAGGCTGAGCATTGTGCAGTACTTCCAACCTCCCTGCATGACTACACCTGATCGGGTAACTGAGCTCTCCCGTGACAGCGTGCTGACAGAAGCCAGCTCTGAGCTCGGCACAGCAGCCGGCAGCCGGACAAATGGTTCACCATCACCCACCGGGATGGTTCCTCACCCGTGCCTGCTCGCCGCGAAGGATGGGGACCTAGAAACGCTGAAGAGCCTGGACGCCCACGGCCGACTGAACGGGAACATCGAGGATCACCTGGGCGCCTCCCCGGTCCATCACGCCGCCAGGGCCGGCCGACTGGACTGCTTGAAGTTCCTCATCACCCAGGCGAAGTTGTCAGCGAACAAGAGGGCCAAGAATGGAGCGACTCCCACCCACGACGCTGCTGCCACCGGGAACTTAGAGGCTCTGCAGTGGCTGACCAGTGCTGGTGGCTGTGATATTCAGGTAGGTGAGAGTCAGCGATGCCACACAAGTTACAGCTTCTTATTGCACAGTGACGTGGGAGTCTCACCTTGGCTGATATCACAGGAGGCAAAGCGACACTCGGTAGTTTAACACGGCAACAAAAGATGGTCAATCGTAGGAGCTAAGAGACGAGCTGTAAACTGAAGTCAGAAGCTCTAAAGTACTGAGTATAAAATGTACTGAGTAATCCAGGAAGGGAACATATATAATGGGAGTTATACAGGGACTGTACATTTTCATGCAGAAAGAAAACACGAACTTTATACCTTTCTTAAATATAATTAAGAAATTGTATTTCTTTAACGTATAATGTTTACAGGGCCAGTATACTGATTGGGACTATATAATGACACCATGTTATATGCAGGAAATCAAATATTAATGCTAGATTACATACATGTGTTGTACAGGCGCAGTAGGAATATATATGAGGTAAATATGCACATTACAAGCAGACTTGTAAGGGACTAAACGACATTCGGGAGGTACACAGGGAAAATGAAATATATGCAGGTAACACAAAGAAGCTGTGTCTGCTACAGGTAGTAGATAAGAATAGTAAAATGTAGACTTGACATTTTGTACAAAGGTGTACAATATCTTCGCAAGGTGTAGAAGAGACTGTACATTACAGATTAGAGGTATGCAAAAGTACACCACACATGCTTTTGTATATATAGTATATTAAATAGTGCATATTTAAGCAGTTTATGCAATATATCATTTTAGGAGCTACTGTATACAGGGACAAATTACATGCATGGATCATATAGGAGTTAACAGGCCAGGTCTACCTGAAGACATACTTACACTAAAGAGCAGAGTCTTTGATAATTCAAGACATGAGTTGAATTGACTTTATTACTTACATCCTTCATATACCTGAGGAGTAAAAATACTTACACTACGTCTCCGTCTAAATGTGCAATCTACAATTATAGTAATTTATAATAAATATTACGTACAACAGGATAGACAATATAATAGAAACGCAGTTGAGTCACCATGAATTAATCAGTCTAATGGTCTGGTGGAAGAAATGGTCCTGGCTTTTATGCTACGGTCCCATTTCTCAGATGGTAGCAGCTGGAACAGTTTGTGATTGGGGATGACTCAGGTCTCCAATGATCCTTTGGCCCCTTTTTACACACCTGTCTTTGTAAGTGTCCTGAATAGTGGGAAGTTCACATCTACAGATGCACTGGGCTGGCCGCACTACTCTCTGCAGAATCCTGCAATGAAGGGAGGTACAGTTCCCATGCCAGGCAGTAATGCAGCCAGTCAGGATGCTCTCAATTGTACCCCTGTAGAAAGTTCTTAGGATCTGGGGGCCCCATACCAAACTTCCTCAACCGTCTGAAGTGAAAGAGGTGCTGTTGTGCCTTTTACACCACACAGCTAGTCTGTACAGACCACGTGAGGTCCTCGGTGATGTTTATGCCGAGAAACTTACCCTCTCAAACTTCACCCTCTCAACCAAGATCTATTGATGTCTATAGGGGTTAGCCCATCTCCATCCTCCTGTAGTCCACAACCAGCTCCTTTGATTATGCAACATTGAGGGAGAGGTTGTTTTCTTGACATCACTGTGTCAGAAAGATAACTTCTTCCATGTAGGCCACCTCATTATTGTTTGAGAAAAGGCCAATCAACATAGTGTTGTCAGCAAATTTAATTAGCAGATTGGAGCTCTGGGTGGTGACACAGTCATGGTATACAGAGAGTAAAGGAGGGGGCTTAGTACACAGCCCTGAGGGGCACCTGTGTTGAGAGTCACAGGGGCAGAGGTGAGGGAGCCAGCCCACTCTTACCACCTGCTGGCAATCTGACTTGAAGTCCAGGATCCAGCTGCACGAGGCAGGGTAAAGGCCAAGGTCTCTGAGCTTCTTGTTGAACCTGGAGGGAATTATGGTGTTGAATGCTGAACTGTCGTCCAAGAACAACATTCTCACATGAGCATCCCACTTCTTTTAGGTGTGTAAGGACGGTGTGCAGAGCTGTGGCTATTGCATTGTCTGTTGATCGGTTGTGTTGGCAGGTGAATTGTAGGGGTCCAGTGAGGATGGCAGCATGCTGCAGATGTCGTCCTTGACCATCTCAAGGCATTTTCATTTTTTTTGTAATTTATTTTTTTATTGAAGTTCATCATCAAACAAACATTTCCATAAGATGTATTTCAGACGTTGTACATATATATCATATAATCATATATATCACAAATCTCCACAAAGTATTTATCTGAGGTACACACTTATAGAAAAGAGTGGAAAGAAAAAACAAGCAAAAGGAAAGAACTATGTACAAGTAGGGAGTGATCTTTTTTACAACAGATTCATTGATTTGTGAGAATAAAATCAGGCCTATGAGGCATTATGCAGTTAAACCATTTTTCCCAGTATGAATCAAATTGTTCCAAATTGGATAAAATTCTTTTACGTTTGATTGGATTTAATAGCCCATTGACATTAAAAGAAATGAATTTTACCTTGTCCTTAGCCATCTGTATTTATCTGTCAATGTATCATTGAAATTAGAATAAAACTTAATCGATCTACTCCCTGAACAAATAAGAACCAAGAAACGCAAATAATAACAAAAATGGCAACGAACGTGTGATTCCAAGGCTGAGGTCTCCAGTAGATGACCCTGCGTTGAGCTAGAGGAAATGTTTAGCTGTGGGGGATAACCCCTCCTACTTGTGAGTTGAGGGCCCCCATTGCATTATTCATAAAAGTCAGTGAACAAATCCATTACACAGAAAAGATTTCCCTGTGTACTCCTCATATATATATATATACACACACACACATATATTACATACATACATATATATATATATTCTCATTTTGTTGGGGAAAAAGGAGTAAGTGAGCGAATAAAGAATAACAACTAAGTAATAAAATAATAATACCACATTCAACAACTTTACAGCACTGTTTTAAGCTAGGAAATGTTTTGAAAATTGTTTGAATTGAGTATATCTCAGTCACTGTTTATAATTTATTTTTATTATTATTTTATTATTGACAAACATTGTGGAATAGGTCCTTCTGGCCCTTCGAACTGTGCTGCTCAGAAACCCCCGACTTAACCCCAGCCTAATCACAGGGTAATCTCTAGTGATCAATTAACCTACCAATCGATGCGTGCTTGGAGCGTGGAGAAAACCGGAGCACTCGGGAGTATGTCCAAACTCCTCACAGGCAGCTACGAAAATTGAACCCTGGTTGCTGGAACTGTAAAGCGTTGTGCTAACCACTATGCCACCCTGCCACCCCAAATTGAAGGTTATGGCACAGAACGAGGGTATTCGGTCCACCGTATTCATTCTCAGCAGAAGTATGCTTAATAATCTTGAGCTGTAACGTGCTGCATTGCATGACCCGTTGCTTCATGACTCAGTGCTAATATCTTATTTGTCCTTTGCCGTATCCTTTTCAATGCCCCAGCACCTTTCTTATATAATTATAACCAGAGCAGTGCGCAATACTTCAGGTAGGCCTGGACAATGCTTAGTGAAAAATTCCTGTGACACACAATGCTGAAAGCACGAACACCCTACCCCAGCTACCTACTCCCCCCCTCCCCCAACCTGGCTTCATCTATGACCCACCAGCTCATTCTCCACCCCTCCCCCTACTCTCAGCCCAAAACACTGACTGTTCATTTTCCTCCACAGAAGCTGCCTGACCCACTGAGTTCCTCCAGTATTCTGTGTATGCTGGTGAATTCTATTTAGAAATATTATAAGGAACATGTTAGATCTCAAATGCTGCCTTCCTCTGATAATTTCTGACATAATCCATTTACACCTTCTAACATGTCGAGCATTGTCTCAAGAGCTTCACTAGTGTCTAATACAAAGGAGCCCCAATGAGCTACTCTCTCAGCAAGATAGGTTATTGCTACTTAGAATGGTAGGACGTTTGTGGATGTGTGCTTTCCCTCATGCAGGACATAGGAAACTGGGTGACAGTCAGGAAGGGGAATGGGGTTAAGAGCCAGTACAGAGTACCCCTGTGGCAACAACAGGATGCTGTTGGGTAGGCAATGATCTAACAGAGGAAAATCACAGTGGTCAGCTCTCTGGCACGGAGTCTGACTCTGCAGCTCGGAAGGAAAGGGGGAAGAAGAGGCAAGCTGTGGTGACAGGGGATTTGTAAGTTAGGGGAACAGAAAGGAGGTTCCGTGGGTGAGATTGAGATTCCCAGATGGTATTTTGCTCCCAGTTGCCAGAGTCTGGGACATCTCAGACTGGGTCCTTAACATTCTTAAGTGGGAGGATGAACAGCCAGAGGTCCTGGTCCGTGTATGTACCAATGACATGGGTAGGAAGTTCTGCAAAGTGAGTTGGGTGCTAAGTTAAAGGGCAGGACCTCCAGAGTTGTGATCTCAGGACTGCTACCCATCCTACATGCCAGTGAGGCCAGAAACAGGAAGATTATACAAGTTAATATGTGGCTACGGAGTTGGTGTAGGAGGGAGGGCGTAAGATCTTTGGATCGTTGGTCTCCCTTCCAGGGAAGCTGGGACCTGTATGGAAGGGACAGTTTGCACTGGAACTGGAGGGGGATCCTAGCAGGAATGTTTGTTAACAGTAGGGTTTAAACTAGAGTTGCAGGGAGATGGGAGCCAGAGTGCCAGCATAGATAGTGGAGAGGTTGAGGAGGCAGATGTAGGTATGACCTTAGACAAAGTTAGGAGTCAAAAGGTTGAGCATGGTGCAACTAGTGACCTGAGCTGTCAATGCAGGAAGTATCTTAGGGAAGACAGAAGAGCTCAGGGCATGGATCAACACCTGGAATTATGACATTGTAGCCATTAGTGAGACTTGGTTGCAGGAGGGGCAGGACTGGCAGCTCAATATTCTGGGGTTCTTTTGCTTTAGGCACGACAGAGTCGGTTGAATTAAAGTGGGAGGAGTGATGTTACCAGTCAGGGAAAATGTCATGACAGTGCTTCGTCAGGACGGACTGGAGGATTCATCTAGTGAGGTGTTATGCATGGAAGTGAGAAATCAGGTATGAACTAGTTAATGGGGCTGTATGACAGACCGCCTAACAGTCTGAGGGATTTAGAGGAACAAATTTGCGGAGAGATTACGGGCTGTTACAGGAAACATAAGGTTGTTTAGTAAGCAGTTTTAACTTTACACACATTAACTGGGACTTCCATACTGTAAAAGGACCAGAATTTGTCAAATGTGTTCAGGAAAGTTTCCTTAATCAGTACTTAGAAATCCCAATGAGAGATTGTGCAATACTTAATCTGCCATTAAGGAGTGAGACAGGGCAGGTGACAGAAGTTTGTGTGGGGGAACACTTTGCATATAGTGATCACAATGCCTTTAGTTTCACAGTAAATATGGAAAAAGGTAGGTTGGGTCCGTGGGTTGAGATTCTAAATTGGAAAAAGGCCAAGTTGATGGTATCAGAAAGGATCTGTCAAGTGTGGATTGGGACAGGCTGTTTTCTGGCAAAAGTGTACTTGGTAAGTGGGAGGCCTTCAAAAATAAAGTTTTGAGAGTCCAAAGCTTGTTTGTTCCTGTCAGAATGAAAGGAAAGATAACAGGTGTAGGGAACCTTGGTTTTCAAGAGATATTGAGGCCTTGGTCGAGGAAAAAAAGGAGGTGCACAGCAGCTTTAGGTAGGTAGGAACAAATGGAGTGTAAGAAATGCAAGAGAATGCTTGAGAAAGAAATCAAGAAGGCTAAAAAAGAAGGCATGAGGTTGCCCTAGAAGACAAGGCAAAGGAGAATGCTAGGGGACTCTACAGATATTTCAAGATCAAAAAGCTTGAAAGGAAGAAAATTGGTTCTCTAGAAGATCAGAATGGGAATCCATGTGAGGAGTCAAGAGATGGGGGAGATCTTAAATATTTTTTACACCTGTATTTACTCAGGAGATAGACACAGGCTTTTTAGAAGTGAGGCAAAGCAGCATCAACTTCATGGACCCGAAACAGATTACAGAGGAGGAAGTGTTTGCTGTCCTGAAGCCAATTAGGGTGGATAAATCCCCAAGGCCTGATAAGGTGTTCCTTTGAACCCTGCAGGAGGCAAGTGTAGAAATTGTCAGGGCTCCCACAGAGATAATTAAATTATCTTTACTGACAGATGAGGTACCAGAGGATTGGAAGATAGCCATGTTGTTCCACTGTTCTCAAAAGGTTATAAAGATAAACCAGGAAACTATAGGGTGCTGAGCCTGACATCAGTAGTGGGAAAGTTACTGGTAGATATTCTGAGGGTCTGGATATACAAATATTTGAATAGACATGAGCTGATTAAGGGTAGTCAACATGGCTTTGTGCATGGTGTGCCATGTCTAACCAATCTTATTGAGTTTTTGTGGAAGTTACCAGGAAAGTTGATGAAGGCAAGGCAGTGGATGTTGACTACATGGATTTCAGCAAGGCATTTGACAAGGTCCTGCGTGGGAGATTGGTCAAGAAGGTTCAGCCGCTTGACATTCAAGATGAGGTAGTAAGTTGGATTAAACATTGGCTTTGTGGGAGAAGCCAGAGGGTGGTAGTTGATGGTTCCCTCTCTGACTGGAGGCCTGTGGCCAGAGGAGTGCAGCAGGAATTGTTGATTGTGTTACGTTCCCCAGTAACGGGTGACTTACCAGCAAAGATAGATAGGTCCGCTGAAGCCTGGTGCTACTATTTTCAATCGTTTTTATTTATAAAGGGGCACAAACGTATGGTTAATACAAAACATTCAGATCATATACGTCATCACAACTCAATCTAAAGCGCAGGTATAGTAATAATCAATCAGAAATAAGCTCTATCGTTGTCTAGGGGTAATGTATATATTGTTCGCTGTATATCTGAAAGTCTCTTGCGGCCACTGCAGTTCCACCAGCTGCCGTCTGTTGTGGTGTCGCGTTGGTGCACTTTTGTTAGAAAGAGAGAGATTGAATGAAACATTTACCCGACAGGTTTTCCAACCTGTAGGAGTTCGGTTCGTCGGAAGTCTCGTTGGGGAATGGACTCTCATCTGTGGCCTCCCCTGTAGCTAGGCCGTTCTTCCGTGGTGAGGTCGCCAATCCCAGGCAAGGAAAAGACGCACACGAACCCCACCACCGGCTGTCGCTATCAAAACGCGGTCACAGGAATTCTCGCGTATCTTCTGGTGCGTCTGGCGCCCCGCCTCGGCAGCCCACCTTTTATCTGGACTGGCAGGGTTGTAGATGTCCATCAGGGTGGGGGGGCGAGGCAATCCTTCCCCCATCACCCATCTCACATTGCCCTGAGATTTTGCACGTAGGCCAGTTCCTTATTCCATAAAGGTGTCTTCCAAGACAATGGCTATGTCCGAGGCTTTTGTCTTGTTGAGCGACCAGCCCACATTCCAAACCGTAAGGCTCTCTCTCTCTCTTGCGATTCTCACAAAGGATGGGGCTGAGGTCATGACAATTGTCATCTGCATTAATGATCTGGATGATAATGTGGTTAAATGGATCAGCAAGTTTGTGGATGACACCATGATTAGGTGTGTTGTGGACAGCGAGGAAGGGCCAACCAGAATAGGTGAACAGTAGAGCACTGAGGAGTTCGGAAGAACAAAGGAATCTTGGAATACAGGTCCATAAATCGTTGAAAATGGCATCACAGGTAGAAAGGGTAGAAGATTGAGGGGAGATTTGATAGAGCTACATAAAATTATGAGGAGTATAGATAGGGAAAATGCAAGCAGGCTTTTCCCACTGGGACTACAATCAGAAGTCATGGGTTAAGGGTGAAAGATGAAAAGTTTAAGGGGAAGATGAAGAAAAACTTCTTCACTCAGAGGATCATGAGAGTATAGAACTAACTTCTGGTAGAAGTGGTGCAGGCAAGCTTGACTTCAAAGTTTAGGAGTCCGTTTCCCACCCCCCTTTCTCACCACATTCTACAGGGGTTGTATTGAGAGCATCCTGAGCAGCTGCATCACTACCTGGTTCGGGAATTGCACCATCTCAGATCACAAGACACTGCAGCGGATAGTGAGGTCAGCTGAGAAGATCATCGGGGTCTCTCTCCCCGCTATTACAGACAGTTACACCACACGCTGCACCCACAAAGCTAACAGTATTGTGAAGGACCCCATGTACACCTCACACAAACTCTTCTCCCTCCTACCATCTGGCAAAAGGTACTGAAGCATTCGGGCTCTCACGACCAGACTGTGCAACAGTTTCTTCCCCCAAGCCATCAGACTCCTCAATACTCAGAGTCTAGACTGACATCTACGTCATTTATTGTTACAGTATATTAAAATTTGTCCTCTACTGTGCTTATTGTCTTGTTTATTAATTATTGTACTGCCCTGCACCGTTTTGTGCACTTTATGCAGTCCTGTGCAGGTCTGTAGTCTAGTGTAGTTTTTGTGTTTTTTTACGTAGCACCAGGGTCCTGGAGGAACGTTGTTTCATTTTTTTTGTGTACTGTACCAGCAGTTTATAGTCGAAATGACAGTAAACAGCAATATGACTTGACTTGACTTGAGAAGTTTGGATAGGTACATGGAAAGCAGGGATATGGCCCTGGCGCAGGCCAATGGGAAGTAGGCAGTTTAAATGGTTCAGTACAGACTAGATGGGCTGAAGGGCCTGTTTCTGAGCTGTACTTTTCTAAGACTCTATGATTTTTTTAATCACTGGTGAGGTTGCTCTGCTGCAGAGAGGGAGAATGGTGCTCAGGTTTTCTGCACTTTGGACCTGGACTTGGACTTGGACTGTATCCCTTTTTAAGACTTGTTGGTTTTTAGTATTCTGTGTTTTTCACCTGATCTTTCCTGCTTTTTCGTGTGGGTGGCTGGTAGGCGGGGCAGTGTTCGATGTGCCTGTTCTGTTTTGTTTGCTGTTTTGTACTGGGAGGAGGGACTTGGGGTGGATGATCGTGCTGCCTTTCTTGCTTTCACACCTATCTGAAAAAGAAGAACTTCCGAGTTGTATATTTTGATAATAACTGAACCTTTGAAACTCTACGTGCTCGTTTGCTGTTCCTTTGCAACACTTTTGCACATAACTTAAAAAGACCAGCTTTTTTCTTTTTCCCTTGTGCTTTTTATTTTAAAATTTCTGTCACATTTCCTTTCTTAATATTCGGTAGACCAGTGGTTCCCAACCAGTGGGCCGCAAAGCATGTGCTACTGTGCCGCGAGGAAACGATATGACTCGGCGATATGAAACGATATGAGTCAGCTGCACCTTTCCTCATTCCCTGTCACGTCCACTGTTGAACTTGAACACACGCAAAGTCATCAGTCGCCTAAACGTAGTGATACCCTCGCGCCAGGGATCACTGGTTGGCCTCGGGTAACCGGCCGCCTCATGTGGCCAGCGAGAAGTGCCGTAGCTACTGGCCTGGAGCATGGACAGATGGGCACCGTCTCTAAACCTGTTTAGCACACAGAATGTTCGTGGGGAACCCGGTGCTAAAATATTCGCAGACGACTTAATTCGGGCTCAGGGTTTCGTAAGTAGCAGAGCAGCTACCTCACTGTGATCTACTGAAAGTCATCCCAAACTTCTGTCGGCCGATAGATCCTACCTACCTATGGGGGAGGGGGGGTACGGGCATGCACCCTGTCACACTCCTCGCTCAGTCGGTCGTTCTCTCTGGACTGCTACCGCCACTGCCCTGTGGGACCTCCAGCCCTTACCTTGTCCTCTCACCCCACCCACGACCAGCCGCACCTGGCCAAGGCATCTGGCGGCAGGTGGGCGGGAAGCTGGAGTTTGGGCCTGGAGGCTGTCTAATGAGGCAACAAAGCCCTCAAAACTGCTTCGGTACCTTGAGTCCAAGCACCCTGCACTTCAAGACAAACCCGTTGAGTTTTTTGAGTGAAAAAAAACGTGAGCAAACAGGACAGACGCAAGTGCTGATAGCCACAAAAACTAAATTGTGGAATAGACTGGACCTAAGGAACCCTCTTCGAGTATCGCTGTATTCTGATCATGATTAACAACCCCACCCCCATCAGCCGGTCCGCAAGAATATTGTCAATATTAAACCGGGCTGCAGTGCAGAAAAGGTTGGTGACCTCTGCTGTAGACGATACCTATTCCTGGACGTTTTAAAGAACATATATCCAAAACACAGGTCATGGATTTCACTGGTATATCATGTATGGTTCCTGTTAAACTGCACAATCCATACACGGATTTTGTCATTGTATACAGTAGCTCCTAAAATGCTATTGATTGAGGTTAACCAAATCTATTCTGAGAACCCTGAAGAGCTAGCAGACACGAGATTTATCTGCAAACATGTGATCAGTTGTTTTATTCGTTCAACTATGTCCTTTTTTTTGGTAAAAGATCTACTGCAAAATATTTCATGTTTAGGTCCTGGATGACCATGGTGCAAATGTTCTGCACCTAGCGGCTCGCTTTAGCCGGTCGGAAGTGGTGCAGTGGCTGCTGCAGGCAGGATGCGATCCCATGTTGGAGACGGACAGTGGGGCAGTGCCAGCACACTATGCGGCCGCTAAGGGAGACTTTGCAAGCTTGAAAATGCTTATCACACAGGCCCCAAGGTAAGCGCCATGCAGAGGCGACAAGTAAGTAAAACAAAATGTTGATAAACTGTATCTGGCAGGTTTTAAAAGGGACTGAAAGCATGTTTGATTCACAATCTATCCTGAACTTGTGAACTTCCCCAAGATTTAGATATATAGGGAAAAAAAAACACCAGGGCTCCTGCAGCTGATTACTGATTGTCCACTGAGGGACAACTGCTTTCCAAAATTATTATTAAAAATCACTTAGAACTGTCTCACCAAAGAATAGGGGTTAATAAAAAGCTGACTGAAATTTATTCCATAACCAACATGACTAAAACAGATGACCCCATTGCTGCTTGTGGAGCTGGCTGCCTTAGCTCCATCACAGCTTTATTTTACTTTGCTGTGGGTCAGGAGGAGCTGGTGCATGTACTAGACAGGTATCCAGGAGGCTTTTGGCAAGCAACCATGGCAGGGGTTGATGACAAAATAGTTGATAGTATAGGAAGTAATAAATAGGTGTAAATAGAAGTTTTCCTGGCTAACAGGGAAGAGAGAATAGGCATAAATAAGTCCTTTCCTGGTTTGCAAGATGGAACAAAGGACTGCTGCTGGCACCTCAACTTTGTGAAGATGCTGTAAGTGACAGATGAAGAGACTGAGTTGCTAAATGTGCTGATGAAGAGGCCATAAGGATGTGACAAAAGGATGGATACAGATAAATGAGTGAGCAAAGACCAGGCACATGGACTATAATGTGGGAAAATGTGGAAATGTCCATCTTGGCAGGCAAAATAATCTACGTCTTGTAAGTGATGAGAGAATACCGAGCTGTGGGATGAGATACAAAAGCTTGAGAGGACCTACCAGAAGACTCAAGAACAGCTTGTATCCCCTTACTATCCGCACTGTTGATCTGACCTCTAGCATGCTAAAAGGTGAATTCTTCAACTCTGATTTCCAAGTTTGCCTCATTGAGACTCTCGCAATTTACTTGCTTACCCGTGGCGCACTTTTTCCGTGACTGCAACACTCTATCCTGCATTCTGCTCTCCTTTTCACTACCTCTTTGGACAAGTACAGAATCATCTGTCCAGTTCATATTCAGCCAAAGGCTTTTTACTGTATCTCAGTATATATGAAAATAATAAAGCATTATCAATAAACCAATATCAAATGAAAAAGGCTAGCACAGAAGCTCTGTGAGTAATTAGAAATGCTAGATAAAAAGTTATTGTTTATTGCTAGAGAACAGGCTGCAAAAGCAGGGAGGTTTGCTTCTGTTATATGGAGCATGACCAACATCTCGAGAATTGGTCTCCTTATTTAAGGGAGGGTGTAATCTTTACTCAAATTCATTTGCCCCATCATTGAAATGTTTCCACAGCCTATGGACTCTCTTTCAAGGACTCTTCACCTCATGTTCTTGATACTTATTGCTTATTTATTTATTTATTTATTAATTATTAATGTTCCTTTCTTTTTGTATTTGCACAGTTTGACGCCTTTTGCACAGTGGTTGAACGCCAAAGTTGGTGCAGTCTTTCATTGATTCAGTTATGGTTTTTATTCTGCTAGGGATTTACTGAGTATGCCTGCAAGCAAATGAATCTCAGAGTTGTATATGGTGATATATATGTACTTTGATAATAAATTTACCTTGAACTTTGAACTTCAAATGTGTTGGATGCATCAAAGGAGGTTTACAAGATTGATGCCTGGGATGGATGGGTTGCCATAAGAAGAACTAGCTTAGTGAATCTTGGAGTTTAGAAAGTGAGAGAGGACCTGATTTAAATACATTAAATCCTGATGGACTTTGGCAGGATGAAGGTAGAGAGGATGTTTCCTCTTGTGGTGGTAAATGAATAGCTTGTTTTGGGTGGAGGAGAGGCATTATTTTCTCTGGAGATTGTGAATGTTTGAAACTGTCTCTCTCAAAGTGCAAAGGATGCAGAATCTTTGAATATTTTAAGGCCAAGGTAGGTTCTTGATATGTGAGGGGCTGTGGAAAACCGGTAGAATGGCTTGAGACATTCTGAGGTCATATTCAAAACATAAGATTGATAGTTTTTTTCATTGTGGTTTACATGGAGCAAGGTTCTTCTTTTATCATGGGAGAACCTTTGGCAGAAAGATGACTACGGTTCAAGAAGATAGCTCACCACACCTTACTAAGGACAATTAACGTTGGGCAAAAAATCTTGCTGATAGTGATGCCCAAATTCTAAAAAAATGAAGGTATGCAACACATTCAAAATGCTGGAGGAACTCAGCAGGCCAAGCAGCATCAATGGAAAAAGGGTATAGTTGATGTTTCGGACCGAAACCCTTCAACAGGACTGGAAAAAAAAGATGAGAAGTCAGCGTAAGAAGGGAGGAAGAAGTACAAGGTGGCAGGTGATAGGTGAAAATGGGAGAGGAGGAGGGGTGGAGTAAAGAGCTGGGAAGTTGATCAGTGAAAGAAGTAATGGGCTGGAGATGGGGAATCTGATAGGAGAGGACAGGAGGCCAAGGAAGAAAGGGAAGGGGGAGGAGAACCAGAAGGAGGGAATGGGCAGGTCCATGAAGAAGAAAGTGGCTATCCTTCCTTCACCATCAACACTGCCCTCACCCGCATCTCTTCCATTTCACATATGTCTGCCTTCACCCACTCCACCTGCCACCTCACCGGGGATAGGGTTCCTCTTGTCCTTATCTACCACCCCACCAGCCTCCACATCCATCACGTAATTCTGTGCCATCTTCAACGGGATCCCACCACCAAGCACATCTTCCCCTCCTCCCCACTTTCTGTTTTCTGCAGGGATCGCTCCCTACGTGACTCCCTTGTCCATTCGTCCCTCTCCACAGATGTCCCTCCTGGCATTTAACATTGCAAGCAGAACAAGTGCCATACTTGCCTCTACACCTCATCCCTCACTACCACTCAGGACCCCAAACAGTCCTTCCAGGTGAGGGGACACTTTTCATGTGAGTCTGTTAGGGTCACCTACAATATCCGGTGCTCTCAGTGCGGTCTCCTGTATGTTGGTGAGAACCGACGTAGATTGGGAGACTGCTTCGCCAAGCACCCACACTCCATTCACCAGGAAAAAACAGGATCTCCCGGTGGTCACCCATTTCAATTCCACTTCCCATTCTCGTTCCAACATGTCAGTCTATGGCCTACTCTACCGTCACGATGAAGCCACACTCACGGTGCAGGAACAACATCTGGGTAGCCTCCAACCTGATGGCATGAACATCGATTTCTCAAACTTCCGGTAATGGCCCCCTCCTCACCATTCCCCATTCCCATCTCTCTCTCTGACTTTATCTCCTTACCTGCCCATCACCACCCTCTGGTGCTCCTCTCCCCTTTTCCTTCCTTCCATGGCCTTCTGTCCTCTCCTATCAGATCCCCCCTTCTCTTTCACCAATTGACTTCCCAGCTCTTTACTGCACCTCTCCCCCTCTCCCAGTTTCAACAATCACCTACTACCTTGTACTTCTTCCTCCTCTCCCCCCCACCTTCCTAGTCTGACTTATCATCTCTTTTTCCAGTCCTGACAAAGGGTCTTGGCCCAAACGTTGAATGTTTACTCATTTCCATAGTTGCTGCCTGGCCTGCTTAGTTCCTCCAGCATTTTGTGTGTGTTGCATTCAGTTACCAGTGTCCTTACCTGCTATTGTGCTGTGCAGCCTGACACCTGTTTAGTTAATTGCTTATGCACGGAACATCTGTGGCCTTTCAAAGAGCTAATCTTCACTCTTGAGTGCAGTCTGTTTAGGGATTAATCAATGCTTCATAGCTAATGCAGTATTTTCCCTTACAACACTTACTGATGTCTCTCAGCTCTTTTTTACCTTTTCCCTGTGTGAGTGTCTGCCAACAGTTTACAATGACACTGTTTTCAAGGCACAGAAACATCATTCACTCCTCAACTATTGAGCAGCAACCATTCAAACTACTTTGAAATGCTCTTTTGGTAAACACTGCAATGTTGCCAGAGTTCTTACAGGATTAGTGAGCCTACCGCTAACATTTTCTTAAACCTTTTAGCAGCCTTTGGCTCTGGGTGCCGTGTGGTTTTTTTTTGGAAGCTGGAAAAACTCCACAGGTCTGAAACGTCAACTGTTTATTCATTTCCATAGATGCTGCCTGACCTGCTAAGTATATTTGCATTTTGTTTGAGTGTTAATTTCCAGCATTTGTAGAATCTCTTGTGGGTACGACATGTTGGAAGCAGTTGAAGGTTCCTCAGTGGGTTGCTTCTGGAATTTGCTCTGCTCATCTTCCCCCTTCCATTTCAGTCCTGAAGAAGGGTCTCAGCCCAAAACGTCAACTGTCCATTCCTGCCTCCAGCATTTTGTGTGTGTGCTTTGGATTTCGGGCATCTGCAGACTTTTTTGTGTTTATCATTGGGATGAACTTGACAGGATGAGCATTAAGGAGAGCGAAGTCCTTTATCAGGCACTGGGCTGGATCATTCAATAGAAGTTCCCATTATTGCCCAACAATGATGCCCAACATACAGTAGGAAATCCCTGAGGTGTTTGTTTTAGCAGAGTCGTGGGCAAAGTACTGGAGAGTTTAACATCGGTAGCTGAGTGAAGGGCGCTGAGTAGGCTACGGTCAATTATGGAAAACTCTGAACATCCTCTACATAGCACCATCCAGAGACAGAGAAGCAGTTTCAGCGACAGGTTACTATCGATGCAATGCTCCTCAGACAGGATGAAGAGGTCAATACTCCCCAATGCCATTAGGCTTTACAATTCAACCACCAGGACTTAAGAACTTTTTAAAAGCTATTATTAATGCTTTTTGAGATAGTGATTTAGATGCATATCATATTTTTTTACTGAGTTAAGTATTGTATGTAATTAGTTTTGCTACAACAAGTGTATGGGACATTGGAAAAAAAGTTGAATTTCCCCATGGGGATGAATAAAGTATCTATCTATCTATCTATCTAACATAGATTGTCCTGCTGCCAATATCAGCCACATCACTTAACAATTGCTGTGCATGTTAGTTCCTATCCTAATGAGCATAAGTAAGCTATTTAACAACAATGAATACTAGAGCTAGGTTTGTCCAGTCCGAACCCAGTGCCACTTGCTTACATACAGGTGGCACGGTAGCACAATGCTTTACAATACTAGTGATCTGGGTTCAATTCCCACCGCAGTCTATAAGGAGTTTGTACATTCTGCCTGTGACCACATGGATTTCCTCTGGGTGCTCTGGTTTCCTCCCACAGGTAGGTCATTGTAAATTGTCCAGTGATCAGGCTCGGATTAAACCAGGAGATTGTTGGGCAGTGCAGCTCGGTAGGCTGGAAGGGCTTATTCCATGCTGTATTTCAATAAAAAATATAAACAAATAAACTACACCTTCCAAAAGCTTCTTCTCTTTCCCCTGGAGTCTTCAGTTGTCATAGTGACCAGAGTGGTAAGCTAAGCATTTTTTTTACTAGTAATTCTGGTTGAAGCGAACGAAGGGTCTCGGCCCGAAACGTCGACAATGCTTCTCCCTATAGATGCTGCCTGGCCTGCTGTGTTCCACCAGCATTTTGTGTGTGTTGTTGTTTGAATTTCCAGCATCTGCAGATTTCCTCATGTTTGCTCTGAAGTAGATCCAGCTTTTGTCCAGTTTAATAAATCTGAAGCACCAGAAAATCAGCAGAGGCTGGAAACTGGAGCAATACACACAAAACACTGGAGGTTAACAAACAGTCACCATTATTCATCAGCACTGGAAAATAAGATGAGTAGTCAGAGTAAGAATGTGGAGAGGGGAGGAAGAAATACAAGGTGGTAGTTGATAGGTGAAACCGGGAGAGGTAAAGAGCTGGGAAGTTGATTGATGAAAGAGGTAAAGGGCTGGAGGAGGGGTGATCTGATAAGAGAGGACAAAAGATCATGGGAGAAGGGGAAGGAGGAAGAGTACCAGAGGGAAGTGATGGGGAGGGAAACAGGAATGGGGAATAGTGAAGGGTCAACTACTGGAAGTGCAGGAAATCCATGTTCGCGCCATGAAGTTGGAGGTAGAATTGAAACATAGAAACATAGAAAACCTACAGCACAATACAGGCCACTCGGCCCACAAAGTTGTGCTGAACATGTCCCTACCTTAGAAATTACTAGGCTTACCCATTGCCCTTTATTTTTCTAAGCTCCATGTACCAAATTGAAATGGGTGGCTGCCAGGAGATCCCGCTTTTTCTGGCAGATGGAGTAAAGGTACTTGATGAAGTGGTCTTCCACTCTAAATCGAGTCTCACCAATATACAGAAGATCACACCGGGAGCATCAGATACAGTAGATAACCCTAACAGACTTAGTGGTGAAGTGTTACTCACCCAGAAGTGCTGTTTGGGGCCCTGAATGGTAGTGAGGGAGAAGGTGTGGCACTGGTTCCACTTGCTAGGGTAAGTGTCGGGAGGGAGATCAGTGAGGAGGGATGAGTGGACAAGGGAGTCATGTAAGGAGTGATCACTGGGATAAGCAGAAAGATGGGGGAGGGAAAGAAGTGCTTGGTGGTGGAATCCCACTGGAGATGGCGGAAGTTACGGAGAATTATGTGTTGGACGCAAAGGCTGGTGGGGTGGTAGGTGAGGACAAGAGGAACCCTATCCTTAGTGTGGTGGCAGGAGGATTGGGTGAGGGCAGACCTGTGTGAAATGGAAGAGATGTGGGTGAGGCAGCGCTGATGGCAGAGGAAGGAAGGCCCGTTTCTTTGAAGAAGGAGGACATCTCATTAGTGAGGTTTGGATTAGTACAGAGACAGTAGAGAGCAGGGCATTTGGAAGGAGTGAGGGGTAGTAGATTTGAGATGCTTGATGCCTTGTTGGCGACTAGCAATAAAAAGATCCAGAGCAGGCAGACCAGAGCAGGGTGTCGAGGAAGAAGAAGAGAGTTGAAGCTGGGAGAAGGGCTCATCAGTACGGGGTAGAGAGTCCTTGCCAAAGAAGTAGGCATGGAGATGAAGGCAGCAGATAAAGATCTCAGCATCATGGCGGGCATGGAACTCACTGAGGTGCGGACACAGGAGGACAGAGGCGAGGCCCTAACTGAGGAGGAGGCGAGGAAGAAGTGCCAGGTGGTAGGTGATAGGTAACTCTGATATTATCTCTACTTCCACTAGATCACGCTTCAAGGCAGCTTTCAGATTGCAAATGAGGTGTAACAATCTTTCTGCATTGTCACAATGCCTGGCATTTCCCAAGGCATTGTGAGTTTGGTAGACTATAATTAAAAACTATCAAAGTCAAGGGGAAAATTGTGCATGTTTTGCCTGTGTTGACTCCTTGAAGGACCTTTTTAAATTAAACCCCCTTCCCTGCTCTTTCCCCTCAGTGCTGCAAATTTTACATCTATAATGATTTATCCAACTGCCTATTACTGTTGAACCTTCTTCCAGCTGAAGATTTTCAGATTATATCCATTTGCTATAATCTAGTTTTATATCCCCTCTGGTTCTTTCACATGTGCAAGTTTGCACCTTCTGTTTACTGACACCAGTTTTTAGAAATGGTTTTTCCTAAGCTATGATATTGACCCAGTCCATCATTTCACACAGTTCCTTCAAATCTTGCCAATCTTATCAGACCTAAGAGTAGGCAATCTTGCTTTTCTTGACTTTCCACATGTATGAATTTTTCATACCTAGGTAGCCACCATTCTGAAATATCTGCTGAGCATCCTTTCTGGAGCTGATATAGACATATAGATCATTACTGGGACTCTGTAAGTAACTCCTTCTCTGATATTCCAGGGAATGCCAAGCACCCCAAACAGTACATGATTCCAAAATTCTTCTCATGGTGAAGACCTGTTCCTCATCGACAAACCTGGGTGGCGGCAGGACTGACGGTGGTGGGGCTAACGGACTGGCGTTCACAGAGTTTAATTTGGAAATGTGGAAAGTGGGATTAATCTTGAGGGTCTTGGGGACCTGCAAGGAGTAGGCCAGCAGGTTTACATTCTTGAAGGGTCCAATGAACTAGGGTGCCAATTTCATTCGCTCCACTCAGAGAGTCATATCCTGAGTTGATAGACAGACCTTTTGCCCAGGCTGCAAAACTGGTCCCTCTCTTCTCTTGTGGTTGCCCTTTACTTCAGCCTTCTGGGTAGAAGCTGACAAAGATCTCCATTGTCCTAGTCCATCTCTCCTTGCAGTGTCAGACAAGGTCTTTGGCCACAGAAACCCAAGCCTTGGCCTCCTGCTCAGGGAAGAGTGGCGGAGAATACCCAGATTACCATTTGAAAGGAGACATCCCGTGCGCCAAATGACGCGAAGTGTTGTGTGTGACCTCTGTCCACATCAAATGGTTGCACCAGTTATACAGTCTTTCAGAGGCCAGGCATCATAGGGTTCGTGCTAAATCACGAATCACCCGCTCTGGCCATTGGACTGCGAGAGAAACCCAGAAGAACGACGCACTATTGTCCCAGTCAGTTTACAGAATGGCCTTCAAAAACGTGACCCGAATTGCAGACCATGACCCGACACGATGTCCTTCAGAACTCGTTGATCCTGAAGACCTGGTGCAGGACAATTTTGGCCATCTCTGCCGCAGATGCTAGCCGGTCCAAGGCAATGGATTTGCAAGCCTTTGAAAATGATCCACAATTACCATGATCACGGTCTTCCCCGTGGAAGGAGGAGGATCCATGATAAAGCCCGTGGAGGTGTGAGCCCATGGTCTTTCTAAAACAGGCTGAGGGTGAGAGGCTGTCTGCGGGCTCCTTGTTCCAGGCACGCACCTCACATGCCAACATACACTGAGAGACCTCCCTTGCCATTCCAAGCCACCAATATTTTCTCTTAATGAGCTGTCAATCCCTGGGTAAGATGTTAATCTCGATCCATATCCTCATTAAAGAACTTGAGACCAGACAGGTCTAGGAACGGACAGCCGACCCAACAGATCAAACTGAGGAATCTCCCCTGGCTCCTGGGGAGCTTCAAACGAGTGTGTCAATTCCCCAATGAATGTCCGCTATCACCTTGGCTTGGGGCAAAATGGTGGTAGGCTGATCTCCTCGTTTGGGTTCATCAAGCAGATGGGACAAGGCATCAGGCTTCTGGTTCTTAACCAGATAGGTCGATAGGTCAGGATGGAATTAAAATAGTTAAAGAAAAGAGACCACCTGGCCTCCCTGGAATTCAGTCTCTTGGCCTCCTGAATATAAGCCAGCTTCTTGTGGTCTGTTCACACGATAAAAGAGTTCTTGGTCCCCTCAAGCCACTGATAACTGTCCTCCAGAGCCAATTAGACCCCGAGCGGCTCTCTATTTCTGAATTTGTAGTTCACATCAGCCAGGGATAGTCACCCGGAAAAGGATGCAGTTTATTGTCCGAAGGTGTCCATTGAGACAGCATTGCAGCCACTCCGACGTCCGAGGCGTCCACCTCCACGATGAAGTCTGGGTTAGGTGCAACCAAAATGGGATCTGCCGTGACAGGCTGGCCAATGCGTGGTGGCCCAGGCCAGGGCTCTCCCAGTCAGGAGAGACCTCGAGTTCGAACACCAACGAACACTGAGTGAGGAAGCCACGGCAAGAGCCTGGGTCATGGCCGAGTCTCCCCGGGGTGGGAAGATGGACCGGCTCCGCCGGGCGACTGACAGCCTCACCCGAGCGGCCCTGGCCTCCTCCCTGCTATAGTTGGCCCACGGTGGCCTGGATGTCACGTACCTCCAGGCTCTGTTTTGAAACTGTGTCACTGCAGCTGGCCACAGCGGACAAGAGGCTCCGATACCCCGCAGGGTCCATGTTAGGGTCAATCGTACTGTGATGAGAGACCTAGGTGAGGGTGGTTAGCACCCAAGTGCTGGAGAATCTGAGACCAGAGTTGAGACATGATACAAGGCAGGGTTCCAAACTAGACGCTAACCTAGAATCCAAAACTGAGCTGACGACTGTGCACTAAACCTCAGTTCTCTTTAACTATCAAATCCTGGTGCCAAAACATTGCTGCCAATCAGCGGGCAGCCTGAATCTTTAAAGGGGCAGTGCCAGTATCCACATTCTGGAGAGTTAGAGTGTCTAAACCCCTGAAGCTGGTGCAGTTGGTTGGGTGCATGTCGTAACAAACAGGAGCTGACATTGAGCTACGTGAAGAGGGCTGAACAAAGGTTGGCCCAAGGGTTAGGTACTAAGGAGGATTTTGAATGATGAAAGAGAGTTAGTGAAATGAAGATGATAACATAGCTGGGGCAGTTACAGATCCTTTCTTACTCCCGTTATATGATACACTGTATTTGTTGCTGGGTTGAATTCCCAGTTCACATAAATCTTTAAGTAGCTCAGCTCATGGGCCGGCCCAACACAGAATATGGGGCAGTGCTGCTAAGACCATTAGTTGCTGGGGATAAGTGTCACACTCTTCAGCTTTGCAGACAATCAAATGCTCCAATTGTTTTGGTTTTTGTCTTTTCAGTGCAGGTACTTTAAGTTTACACCTTCGTTACTTACACCATGCACACGCACCACCCATCTGTTCCCACCACCCCTGCCATCCCCAGATACCCTTTGTAATTTACACCACGCACACGCACCGCCCATCCGTTCCCACCACCCCTGCTATCCCCAGATACCCTTTGTAATTTACACCACACACACGCACCGCCCATCCGTTCCCAGCACCCCTGCCATCCCCAGATACCCTTTGTAATTTACACCACACACACGCACTGCCCATCCGTTCCCAGCACCCCTGCCATCCCCAGATACCCTTTGTAATTTACACCACACACACGCACCGCCCATCCGTTCCCACCACCCCTGCCATCCCCAGATACCCTTTGTAATTTACACCACACACACGCACCGCCCATCCGTTCCCAGCACCCCTGCCATCCCCAGATACCCTTTGTAATTTACACCACACACACGCACCGCCCATCCGTTCCCAGCACCCCTGCCATCCCCAGCGCTCCAGGTACTTTTGCTGTCTGAGTGACGTAACAGAGATCAGAGAACAATGGGTCTCTAAAACAAACACTGGCAAGCTCCTCTTGTTTGTTGAGGGAGCTGAATTGCTCCTGAGGCCCACAGGACACAGTTGAAACTCAGGTTTCTTTGCTCACTGGTTTATTCAAGGATATTGAAGGAACCCACCCATATGATTTAAAAAATCTCACCTTGTACAATGGTTAAGCATAGGCACTTTTGACCTGTATTATTCAATTCTGCGATGATACATCACAATCATTTTCTTCATCAATCTAATAAGCAATTAATTAATATTTTCTGACAAATCAGAATTGAAATTCTGTCCCTGGGCTGTAACTGATCGTAACAAAATATCTTTTTGGTACAGCCAATCCAAATTACCCTCTTTCAGTTACTACTTGCTCTTAACAAGCTTGCTGGCATTCTTAACTTCATTTTCTTTGATAGCTACGTGTGTTCCCAAAGCTATCAGCTCTTTATGTGTCCTTGTTCATTGTTTTAGAACAGAGGTTCTTAACCTGGGGTCCACAGAACTTCGATTCCAGGGGTCCGTGATCTTAGATGGGAATAAAATTTACAACTTTATATTTTCTAACCTCTAACTGAAATTTCCATCAATGATGAATGTAGGCAACAAACCACAGTGATATTAGCATTTTCAAACATGAGGAAATCTGCAGATGCTGGAAATTCAAACAACACACACAAAATGCTGGTGAAACACAGCAGGCCAGGCAGCATCTATAGGGAGAAGTACTTTCGATGTTTCGGTCCAAGACCCTTTGTCAGGATTCACTGAAAGGAAAGATAGTAAGAGATTTGAAAGTAGTGGGGGAGGGGGAAATCCAAAATGATAGGAGAAGACCAGAGCGGGTGGGGTGAAGCTAAGAGCTGGAAAGGTGATTGGCGAAAGTGATACAGAGCTGGAGAAGGGAAAGGATCATGGGACGGGAGGCCTAGGGAGAAAGAAAGGAGGAGGGGAGCACCAGAGGGAGATGGAACATTGATTTCTCTAACTTCTGTTAATGCCCCTCCTCCCCTTCTTACCCCATCCCTTATTTATTTATTTATCTATCTATCTATCTATCTATCTCTATTTATTTACCTACCTATCTATCTTTTCCTCCCCCTTTTTTCTCTCTCTGCCCCTCTCACAATCACTCCTTGCCTGTTCTCCATCTCCTTGCCTGTTCCCCATCTCCTTGCCTGTTCTCCATCTCCTTGCCTGTTCTCCATCTCCTTGCCTGTTCTCCATCTCCTTGCCTGTTCCCCATCTCCTTGCCTGTTCTCCATCTCCTTGCCTGTTCCCCATCTCCTTGCCTGTTCTCCATCTCCTTGCCTGTTGCCCATCTCCTTGCCTGTTCTCCATCTCCTTGCCTGTTGCCCATCTCCTTGCCTGTTCTCCATCTCCTTGCCTGTTCCCCATCCCCTTGCCTGTTCTCCATCTCCTTGCCTGTTCCCCATCTCCTTGCCTGTTCTCCATCTCCTTGCCTGTTCCCCATCTCCTTGCCTGTTCTCCATCTCCTTGCCTGTTCCCCATCTCCTTGCCTGTTCTCCATCTCCTTGCCTGTTCCCCATCTCCTTGCCTGTTCCCCATCTCCTTGCCTGTTCTCCATCTCCTTGCCTGTTCTCCATCTCCTTGCCTGTTCCCCATCTCCTTGCCTGTTCTCCACAGTTTAATGTTCTTATTCAAATTGAGCAACAACAGCCTTCACACTGATGTCTTTAAAAAGTGAAACTTAATTTTAACTTGCCGATATTTTAAACATATAGACTTGTCATTTAATCTGCTAATAAAAACACATACATTACTATGTCACAAATTTGTTTTTAAAATATTTTGATAACTGTTTTTCAATATAGTTGTCTTTTTATAATCCTGGGTATTTTATTTTATATATTTAAACACATTATTCTGAGAAGGAGTCCATAGGTTTCACTGGACTGACAAAGGGGTTCACAGTATAAAGAAGGTTAAGAACCCCTGCTTTAGAACATGGAACATTTAGGAATATTCAACCATCTTAAAAGGGACAGAGTTCCTCTTGTCTTCAGCTAGCTACCTTATAAGCCTCCGTAACCAATGCATCATTCTCTGTAACTTCTGCCATCTTCAATGAGATCATATTGCCAAAGAAATTTTTACAATTTCCCCTCCCCAATCTCCGCTTTCCACATGGATCGCTCCCTCCGTAATCCCCTTACCCATTCGTCCCTCCCCACTAACCTCCCTCCTGGCAGATAACCCTGCAAGTGAGTGAATTGCTGCCCCCCCCCCTTACTTCCATTCAGGGCCCCAGACAGTCTGTCCAGGTGAGGCAACACTTCGCCTGTGAATCTGATGGGGTCATCTATTGTAGCTGGTACCCCTGATGTGGCCTCCTCCACATTGCTGAGACCTGCTGTAAATTGAGGGACTGCTTTGTTGAGCACCTCCACTTCACCTGCCAAAAGCAGAATTTCCAGCAGCCAACCATTTTAATTCCTATCCCCAGTTCCATGCTGGTCTATTGCCTCCTCCCCTGCCATGATGAGGCCACTCTCAGGATGGAGGAGCAACACCTCAGATTCCATCTAGGTAGCCTCCAATGTGATGGCATGAACTTTGATTTCACCTTCCAGTAATTTTTGTTCCTTCCACCTCCCTCTTCTTTTCCCCAATCTGGCCTCTGACCTCTTCTCCTTACCTGCCTGTCACCTCCCACTGGTGCCCCTTCTTCCCTTTCCCCCATGGTCCACCCTCCTCTCCAATCAGAGTCCTCTTTTCCAGCTCTATACCTTTCCCACCCACCTGGATTCACCTATCACCTTCGGGCCAGTCCTGCTTCCCCTCCCCTCATCTTTTTAATTCGGGTGTCTTCTCCTTCTTTTCCAGTCCTAAAGAAGGATCTTGGCCTGAAATATCAACTGTTTATTCATTTCTGTAGATGCTGCCTGACCTTCTGAGTTCCTCCAGTTTGTTTCTCTTAGAACAAGCCTGTTATCCCTTGTGTCTTAGAAAACATTCCAGTGGGAGATCCATTTGGTGTCAGTGAGTCAAATAAGTCTTATTAGTCAGATTCACGAGGGACTGCAGATGCTGGAATCTGGAGCAACATGCAATTAACTGGAGGAATTCAGCAAGTCGGGTAGCTTCGCTTGGAGAAAAAAGATTGTTGAAGTTTTGGGTCAAAATCCTGCATCAAGATTGAGAATGGAGCTTAGAAAAAGAGAGGGTTATGGGAATCCCTAGGTAATTTCTATAATAAGGACATGTACAACACAGCTTTGTGGGCCGAAGGGCTGTAGGTTTTCCATGTTTCCATGTTTCTCTGCAAGATCCCTAGTGCAGAGAGAAGAAGGCAAGTGGCAAGTACGGATTCTGGGATGATTGCTGGACTGAGGACAGGAGCAGGATGGCGATGGAGTTAACAGGTAGGGGATGTGACTGGTGATGGAGTAGACAGGTAGGGGATGTGACCGGTGATGGAGTTGACAGGTATACAGTGTGACAGGTAGGGGATGTGACCGGTGATGGAGTTGACAGGTATACAGTGTGACAGGTAGGGGATGTGACCGGTGATGGAGTAGACAGGTAGGGGATGTGACTGGTGATGGAGTTGACAGGTAGGGGATGTGACCGGTGATGGAGTTGACAGGTATACAGTGTGACAGGTAGGGGATGTGACTGGTGATGGAGTTGACAGGTAGGGGATGTGACCGGTGATGGAGTAGACAGGTATACAGTGTGACAGGTAGGGGATGTGACTGGTGATGGAGTTGACAGGTAGGGGATGTGACCGGTGATGGAGTAGACAGGTATACAGTGTGACAGGTAAGGGATGTGACCGGTGATGGAGTTGACAGGTATAAAGTGTGACAGGTAGGGGATGTGACCGGTGATGGAGTAGACAGGTATACAGTGTGACAGGTAGGGGATGTGACCGGTGATGGAGTTGACAGGTATACAGTGTGACAGGTAGGGGATGTGACCGGTGATGGAGTAGACAGGTAGGGGATGTGACTGGTGATGGAGTTGACAGGTAGGGGATGTGACCGGTGATGGAGTTGACAGGTATACAGTGTGACAGGTAGGGGATGTGACTGGTGATGGAGTTGACAGGTAGGGGATGTGACCAGTGATGGAGTAGACAGGTATACAGTGTAACAGGTAGGGGATGTGACTGGTGATGGAGTTGACAGGTAGGGGATGTGACCGGTAATGGAGTAGACAGGTATACAGTGTGACAGGTAGGGGATGTGACTGGTGATGGAGTTGACAGGTAGGGGATGTGACCGGTGATGGAGTTGACAGGTATACAGTGTGACAGGTAGGGGATGTGACCGGTGATGGAGTAGACAGGTATACAGTGTGACAGGTAGGGGATGTGACCGGTGATGGAGTTGACAGGTATACAGTGTGACAGGTAAGGGATGTGACCGGTGATGGAGTAGACAGGTAGGGGATGTGACTGGTGATGGAGTTGACAGGTAGGGGATGTGACCGGTGATGGAGTAGACAGGTATACAGTGTGACAGGTAGGGGATGTGACTGGTGATGGAGTTGACAGGTAGGGGATGTGACCGGTGATGGAGTAGACAGGTATACAGTGTGACAGGTAGGGGATGTGACCGGTGATGGAGTTGACAGGTATACAGTGTGACAGGTAGGGGATGTGACCGGTGATGGAGTTGACAGGTATACAGTGTGACAGGTAGGGGATGTGACCGGTGATGGAGTTGACAGGTAGGGGATGTGACCGGTGATGGAGTAGACAGGTATACAGTGTGACAGGTAAGGGATGTGACCGGTGATGGAGTTGACAGGTATACAGTGTGACAGGTAGGGGATGTGACCAGTGATGGAGTAGACAGGTATACAGTGTGACAGGTAGGGGATGTGACCGGTGATGGAGTTGACAGGTATACAGTGTGACAGGTAGGGGATGTGACTGGTGATGGAGTTGACAGGTAGGGGATGTGACCAGTGATGGAGTAGACAGTTATACAGTGTAACAGGTAGGGGATGTGACTGGTGATGGAGTTGACAGGTAGGGGATGTGACCGGTAATGGAGTAGACAGGTATACAGTGTGACAGGTAGGGGATGTGACCGGTGATGGAGTTGACAGGTATACAGTGTGACAGGTAGGGGATGTGACCAGTGATGGAGTAGACAGGTATACAGTGTGACAGGTAGGGGATGTGACTGGTGATGGAGTTGACAGGTAGGGGATGTGACCGGTGATGGAGTAGACAGGTATACAGTGTGACAGGTAAGGGATGTGACCGGTGATGGAGTTGACAGGTATACAGTGTGACAGGTAGGGGATGTGACCGGTGATGGAGTTGACAGGTATACAGTGTGACAGGTAGGGGATGTGACCGGTGATGGAGTAGACAGTTAGGGGATGTGACCGGTGATGGAGTTGACAGGTATACAGTGTGACAGGTAGGGGATGTGACCGGTGATGGAGTTGACAGGTAGGGGATGTGACCGGTGATGGAGTAGACAGGTATACAGTGTGACAGGTAGGGGATGTGACTGGTGATGGAGTTGACAGGTAGGGGATGTGACCGGTGATGGAGTAGACAGGTATACAGTGTGACAGGTAGGGGATGTGACCGGTGATGGAGTTGACAGGTAGGGGATGTGACCGGTGATGGAGTAGACAGGTATACAGTGTGACAGGTAAGGGATGTGACCGGTGATGGAGTAGACAGGTATACAGTGTGACAGGTAGGGGATGTGACCGGTGATGGAGTTGACAGGTATACAGTGTGACAGGTAGGGGATGTGACCGGTGATGGAGTTGACAGGTATACAGTGTGACAGGTAGGTGATGTGACTGGTGATGGAGTTGACAGGTAGGGGATGTGACCGGTGATGCAGTAGACAGGTATACAGTGTGACAGGTAGGGGATGTGACTGGTGATGGAGTTGACAGGTAGGGGATGTGACCGGTGATGGAGTAGACAGGTATACAGTGTGACAGGTAGGGGATGTGACTGGTGATGGAGTTGACAGGTATACAGTGTGACAGGTAGGGGATGTGACTGGTGATGGAGTTGACAGGTAGGGGATGTGACCGGTGATGGAGTAGACAGGTATACAGTGTGACAGGTAGGGGATGTGACCGGTGATGGAGTTGACAGGTAGGGGATGTGACCGGTGATGGAGTAGACAGGTATACAGTGTGACAGGTAAGGGATGTGACCGGTGATGGAGTAGACAGGTATACAGTGTGACAGGTAGGGGATGTGACCGGTGATGGAGTTGACAGGTATACAGTGTGACAGGTAGGGGATGTGACCGGTGATGGAGTTGACAGGTATACAGTGTGACAGGTAGGGGATGTGACCGGTGATGGAGTTGACAGGTAGGGGATGTGACCGGTGATGGAGTAGACAGGAATACAGTGTGACAGGTAAGGGATGTGACCGGTGATGGAGTTGACTGGTATACAGTGTGACAGGTAGGGGATGTGACCAGTGATGGAGTAGACAGGTATACAGTGTGACAGGTAGGGGATGTGACCGGTGATGGAGTAGACAGGTATACAGTGTGACAGGTAGGGGATGTGACCAGTGATGGAGTAGACAGGTATACAGTGTGACAGGTAGGGGATGTGACTGGTGATGGAGTTGACAGGTAGGGGATGTGACCGGTGATGGAGTAGACAGGTATACAGTGTGACAGGTAAGGGATGTGACCGGTGATGGAGTTGACAGGTATACAGTGTGACAGGTAGGGGATGTGACCGGTGATGGAGTTGACAGGTATACAGTGTGACAGGTAGGGGATGTGACCGGTGATGGAGTAGACAGTTAGGGGATGTGACTGGTGATGGAGTTGACAGGTATACAGTGTGACAGGTAGGGGATGTGACCGGTGATGGAGTTGACAGGTAGGGGATGTGACCGGTGATGGAGTAGACAGGTATACAGTGTGACAGGTAGGGGATGTGACTGGTGATGGAGTTGACAGGTAGGGGATGTGACCGGTGATGGAGTAGACAGGTATACAGTGTGACAGGTAGGGGATGTGACCGGTGATGGAGTTGACAGGTAGGGGATGTGACCGGTGATGGAGTAGACAGGTATACAGTGTGACAGGTAAGGGATGTGACCGGTGATGGAGTAGACAGGTATACAGTGTGACAGGTAGGGGATGTGACCGGTGATGGAGTTGACAGGTATACAGTGTGACAGGTAGGGGATGTGACCGGTGATGGAGTTGACAGGTATACAGTGTGACAGGTAGGTGATGTGACTGGTGATGGAGTTGACAGGTAGGGGATGTGACCGGTGATGCAGTAGACAGGTATACAGTGTGACAGGTAGGGGATGTGACTGGTGATGGAGTTGACAGGTAGGGGATGTGACCGGTGATGGAGTAGACAGGTATACAGTGTGACAGGTAAGGGATGTGACCGGTGATGGAGTAGACAGGTATACAGTGTGACAGGTAGGGGATGTGACCGGTGATGGAGTTGACAGGTATACAGTGTGACAGGTAGGGGATGTGACTGGTGATGGAGTAGACAGGTATACAGTGTGACAGGTAGGGGATGTGACCAGTGATGGAGTTGACAGGTAGGGGATGTGACCGGTGATGGAGTAGACAGGTATACAGTGTGACAGGTAGGGGATGTGACTGGTGATGGAGTTGACAGGTAGGGGATGTGACCGGTGATGGAGTAGACAGGTATACAGTGTGACAGGTAAGGGATGTGACCGGTGATGGAGTAGACAGGTATACAGTGTGACAGGTAGGGGATGTGACCGGTGATGGAGTTGACAGGTATACAGTGTGACAGGTAGGTGATGTGACTGGTGATGGAGTTGACAGGTAGGGGATGTAACCGGTGATGCAGTAGACAGGTATACAGTGTGACAGGTAGGGGATGTGACTGGTGATGGAGTTGACAGGTAGGGGATGTGACCGGTGATGGAGTAGACAGGTATACAGTGTGACAGGTAAGGGATGTGACCGGTGATGGAGTAGACAGGTATACAGTGTGACAGGTAAGGGATGTGACGGGTGATGGAGTTGACAGGTATACAGTGTGACAGGTAGGGGATGTGACAGGTGATGGAGTTGACAGGTATACAGTGTGACAGGTAGGGGATGTGACGGGTGATGGAGTTGACAGGTATACAGTGTGACAGGTAGGGGATGTGACCGGTGATGGAGTTGACAGGTATACAGTGTGACAGGTAGGGGATGTGACCGGTGATGGAGTAGACAGGTATACAGTGTGACAGGTAGGGGATGTGACCGGTGATGGAGTTGACAGGTATACAGTGTGACAGGTAGGGGATGTGACCGGTGATGGAGTTGACAGGTAGGGGATGTGACCGGTGATGGAGTAGACAGGTATACAGTGTGACAGGTAAGGGATGTGACCGGTGATGGAGTTGACAGGTATACAGTGTGACAGGTAGGGGATGTGACCAGTGATGGAGTAGACAGGTATACAGTGTGACAGGTAGGGGATGTGACCGGTGATGGAGTTGACAGGTATACAGTGTGACAGGTAGGGGATGTGACTGGTGATGGAGTTGACAGGTAGGGGATGTGACCAGTGATGGAGTAGACAGGTATACAGTGTAACAGGTAGGGGATGTGACTGGTGATGGAGTTGACAGGTAGGGGATGTGACCGGTAATGGAGTAGACAGGTATACAGTGTGACAGGTAGGGGATGTGACCGGTGATGGAGTTGACAGGTATACAGTGTGACAGGTAGGGGATGTGACCGGTGATGGAGTAGACAGGTATACAGTGTGACAGGTAGGGGATGTGACCGGTGATGGAGTTGACAGGTATACAGTGTGACAGGTAGGGGATGTGACCGGTGATGGAGTAGACAGGTATACAGTGTGACAGGTAGGGGATGTGACCGGTGATGGAGTAGACAGGTATACAGTGTGACAGGTAGGGGATGTGACCGGTGATGGAGTTGACAGGTATACAGTGTGACAGGTAGGGGATGTGACTGGTGATGGAGTTGACAGGTAGGGGATGTGACCGGTGATGGAGTAGACAGGTATACAGTGTGACAGGTAAGGGATGTGACCGGTGATGGAGTTGACAGGTATACAGTGTGACAGGTAGTTGATGTGACCGGTGATGGAGTAGACAGGTATACAGTGTGACAGGTAGGGGATGTGACCGGTGATGGAGTTGACAGGTATACAGTGTGACAGGTAAGGGATGTGACCGGTGATGGAGTAGACAGGTAGGGGATGTGACTGGTGATGGAGTTGACAGGTAGGGGATGTGACCGGTGATGGAGTAGACAGGTATACAGTGTGACAGGTAGGGGATGTGACTGGTGATGGAGTTGACAGGTAGGGGATGTGACCGGTGATGGAGTAGACAGGTATACAGTGTGACAGGTAGGGGATGTGACCGGTGATGGAGTTGACAGGTATACAGTGTGACAGGTAGGGGATGTGACCGGTGATGGAGTTGACAGGTATACAGTGTGACAGGTAGGGGATGTGACCGGTGATGGAGTTGACAGGTAGGGGATGTGACCGGTGATGGAGTAGACAGGTATACAGTGTGACAGGTAAGGGATGTGACCGGTGATGGAGTTGACAGGTATACAGTGTGACAGGTAGGGGATGTGACCAGTGATGGAGTAGACAGGTATACAGTGTGACAGGTAGGGGATGTGACCGGTGATGGAGTAGACAGGTATACAGTGTGACAGGTAGGGGTTGTGACCAGTGATGGAGTAGACAGGTATACAGTGTGACAGGTAGGGGATGTGACTGGTGATGGAGTTGACAGGTAGGGGATGTGACCGGTGATGGGGTAGACAGGTATACAGTGTGACAGGTAAGGGATGTGACCGGTGATGGAGTTGACAGGTATACAGTGTGACAGGTAGGGGATGTGACCGGTGATGGAGTTGACAGGTATACAGTGTGACAGGTAGGGGACGTGACCGGTGATGGAGTAGACAGTTAGGGGATGTGACTGGTGATGGAGTTGACAGGTATACAGTGTGACAGGTAGGGGATGTGACCGGTGATGGAGTTGACAGGTAGGGGATGTGACCGGTGATGGAGTAGACAGGTATACAGTGTGACAGGTAGGGGATGTGACTGGTGATGGAGTTGACAGGTAGGGGATGTGACCGGTGATGGAGTAGACAGGTATACAGTGTGACAGGTAAGGGATGTGACCGGTGATGGAGTAGACAGGTATACAGTGTGACAGGTAGGGGATGTGACCGGTGATGGAGTTGACAGGTATACAGTGTGACAGGTAGGGGATGTGACCGGTGATGGAGTTGACAGGTATACAGTGTGACAGGTAGGTGATGTGACTGGTGATGGAGTTGACAGGTAGGGGATGTGACCGGTGATGCAGTAGACAGGTATACAGTGTGACAGGTAGGGGATGTGACTGGTGATGGAGTTGACAGGTAGGGGATGTGACCGGTGATGGAGTAGACAGGTATACAGTGTGACAGGTAAGGGATGTGACCGTTGATGGAGTTGACAGGTATACAGTGTGACAGGTAGGGGATGTGACCGGTGATGGAGTAGACAGGTATACAGTGTGACAGGTAGGGGATGTGACCGGTGATGGAGTAGACAGGTATACAGTGTGACAGGTAGGGGATGTGACCGGTGATGGAGTAGACAGGTATACAGTGTGACAGGTAGGGGATGTGACCAGTGATGGAGTAGACAGGTATACAGTGTGACAGGTAGGGGATGTGACCGGTGATGGAGTAGACAGGTATACAGTGTGACAGGTAGGGGATGTGACCGGTGATGGAGTTGACAGGTATACAGTGTGACAGGTAGGGGATGTGACTGGTGATGGAGTTGACAGGTAGGGGATGTGACCGGTGATGGAGTAGACAGGTATACAGTGTGACAGGTAAGGGATGTGACCGGTGATGGAGTTGACAGGTATACAGTGTGACAGGTAGGGGATGTGACCGGTGATGGAGTAGACAGGTATACAGTGTGACAGGTAGGGGATGTGACCGGTGATGGAGTTGACAGGTATACAGTGTGACAGGTAAGGGATGTGACCGGTGATGGAGTAGACAGGTAGGGGATGTGACTGGTGATGGAGTTGACAGGTAGGGGATGTGACCGGTGATGGAGTAGACAGGTATACAGTGTGACAGGTAGGGGATGTGACTGGTGATGGAGTTGACAGGTAGGGGATGTGACCGGTGATGGAGTAGACAGGTATACAGTGTGACAGGTAGGGGATGTGACCGGTGATGGAGTTGACAGGTATACAGTGTGACAGGTAGGGGATGTGACCGGTGATGGAGTTGACAGGTAGGGGATGTGACCGGTGATGGAGTAGACAGGTATACAGTGTGACAGGTAAGGGATGTGACCGGTGATGGAGTTGACAGGTATACAGTGTGACAGGTAGGGGATGTGACCAGTGATGGAGTAGACAGGTATACAGTGTGACAGGTAGGGGATGTGACCGGTGATGGAGTAGACAGGTATACAGTGTGACAGGTTGGGGATGTGACCAGTGATGGAGTAGACAGGTATACAGTGTGACAGGTAGGGGATGTGACCGGTGATGGAGTAGACAGGTATACAGTGTGACAGGTAGGGGATGTGACCAGTGATGGAGTAGACAGGTATACAGTGTGACAGGTAGGGGATGTGACTGGTGATGGAGTTGACAGGTAGGGGATGTGACCGGTGATGGGGTAGACAGGTATACAGTGTGACAGGTAAGGGATGTGACCGGTGATGGAGTTGACAGGTATACAGTGTGACAGGTAGGGGATGTGACCGGTGATGGAGTTGACAGGTATACAGTGTGACAGGTAGGGGATGTGACCGGTGATGGAGTAGACAGTTAGGGGATGTGACTGGTGATGGAGTTGACAGGTATACAGTGTGACAGGTAGGGGATGTGACCGGTGATGGAGTTGACAGGTAGGGGATGTGACCGGTGATGGAGTAGACAGGTATACAGTGTGACAGGTAGGGGATGTGACCGGTGATGGAGTAGACAGGTATACAGTGTGACAGGTAGGGGATGTGACCAGTGATGGAGTAGACAGGTATACAGTGTGACAGGTAGGGGATGTGACCGGTGATGGAGTAGACAGGTATACAGTGTGACAGGTAGGGGATGTGACCAGTGATGGAGCAGACAGGTATACAGTGTGACAGGTAGGGGATGTGACTGGTGATGGAGTTGACAGGTAGGGGATGTGACCGGTGATGGGGTAGACAGGTATACAGTGTGACAGGTAAGGGATGTGACCAGTGATGGAGTAGACAGGTATACAGTGTGACAGGTAGGGGATGTGACCGGTGATGGAGTAGACAGGTATACAGTGTGACAGGTAGGGGATGTGACCAGTGATGGAGTTGACAGGTAGGGGATGTGACTGGTGATGGAGTAGACAGGTATACAGTGTGACAGGTAGGGGATGTGACCAGTGATGGAGTTGACAGGTAGGGGATGTGACCGGTGATGGAGTAGACAGGTATACAGTGTGACAGGTAGGGGATGTGACCAGTGATGGAGTAGACAGGTATACAGTGTGAAAGGTAGGGGATGTGACTGGTGATGGAGTTGACAGGTAGGGGATGTGACCGGTGATGGGGTAGACAGGTATACAGTGTGACAGGTAAGGGATGTGACCGGTGATGGAGTTGACAGGTATACAGTGTGACAGGTAGGGGATGTGACCGGTGATGGAGTTGACAGGTATACAGTGTGACAGGTAGGGGATGTGACCGGTGATGGAGTAGACAGTTAGGGGATGTGACTGGTGATGGAGTTGACAGATATACAGTGTGACAGGTAGGGGATGTGACCGGTGATGGAGTTGACAGGTAGGGGATGTGACCGGTGATGGAGTAGACAGGTATACAGTGTGACAGGTAGGGGATGTGACTGGTGATGGAGTTGACAGGTAGGGGATGTGACCGGTGATGGAGTAGACAGGTATACAGTGTGACAGGTAGGGGATGTGACCGGTGATGGAGTTGACAGGTATACAGTGTGACAGGTAGGGGATGTGACCGGTGATGGAGTTGACAGGTAGGGGATGTGACCGGTGATGGAGTAGACAGGTATACAGTGTGACAGGTAAGGGATGTGACCGGTGATGGAGTTGACAGGTATACAGTGTGACAGGTAGGGGATGTGACCAGTGATGGAGTAGACAGGTATACAGTGTGACAGGTAGGGGATGTGACCGGTGATGGAGTAGACAGGTATACAGTGTGACAGGTAGGGGATGTGACCAGTGATGGAGTAGACAGGTATACAGTGTGACAGGTAGGGGATGTGACTGGTGATGGAGTTGACAGGTAGGGGATGTGACCGGTGATGGAGTTGACAGGTATACAGTGTGACAGGTAGGGGATGTGACCGGTGATGGAGTAGACAGGTATACAGTGTGACAGGTAGGGGATGTGACCGGTGATGGAGTTGACAGGTATACAGTGTGACAGGTAGGGGATGTGACTGGTGATGGAGTTGACAGGTAGGGGATGTGACCGGTGATGGAGTTGACAGGTAGGGGATGTGACCGGTGATGGAGTAGACAGGTATACAGTGTGACAGGTAAGGGATGTGACCGGTGATGGAGTTGACAGGTATACAGTGTGACAGGTAGGGGATGTGACCGGTGATGGAGTAGACAGGTATACAGTGTGACAGGTAGGGGATGTGACCGGTGATGGAGTTGACAGGTATACAGTGTGACAGGTAAGGGATGTGACCGGTGATGGAGTAGACAGGTAGGGGATGTGACTGGTGATGGAGTTGACAGGTAGGGGATGTGACCGGTGATGGAGTAGACAGGTATACAGTGTGACAGGTAGGGGATGTGACTGGTGATGGAGTTGACAGGTAGGGGATGTGACCGGTGATGGAGTAGACAGGTATACAGTGTGACAGGTAGGGGATGTGACCGGTGATGGAGTTGACAGGTATACAGTGTGACAGGTAGGGGATGTGACCGGTGATGGAGTTGACAGGTATACAGTGTGACAGGTAGGGGATGTGACCGGTGATGGAGTTGACAGGTAGGGGATGTGACCGGTGATGGAGTAGACAGGTATACAGTGTGACAGGTAAGGGATGTGACCGGTGATGGAGTTGACAGGTATACAGTGTGACAGGTAGGGGATGTGACCAGTGATGGAGTAGACAGGTATACAGTGTGACAGGTAGGGGATGTGACCGGTGATGGAGTAGACAGGTATACAGTGTGACAGGTAGGGGATGTGACCAGTGATGGAGTAGACAGGTATACAGTGTGACAGGTAGGGGATGTGACTGGTGATGGAGTTGACAGGTAGGGGATGTGACCGGTGATGGAGTAGACAGGTATACAGTGTGACAGGTAAGGGATGTGACCGGTGATGGAGTTGACAGGTATACAGTGTGACAGGTAGGGGATGTGACCGGTGATGGAGTTGACAGGTATACAGTGTGACAGGTAGGGGATGTGACCGGTGATGGAGTAGACAGTTAGGGGATGTGACTGGTGATGGAGTTGACAGGTATACAGTGTGACAGGTAGGGGATGTGACCGGTGATGGAGTTGACAGGTAGGGGATGTGACCGGTGATGGAGTAGACAGGTATACAGTGTGACAGGTAGGGGATGTGACTGGTGATGGAGTTGACAGGTAGGGGATGTGACCGGTGATGGAGTAGACAGGTATACAGTGTGACAGGTAGGGGATGTGACCGGTGATGGAGTTGACAGGTAGGGGATGTGACCGGTGATGGAGTAGACAGGTATACAGTGTGACAGGTAAGGGATGTGACCGGTGATGGAGTAGACAGGTATACAGTGTGACAGGTAGGGGATGTGACCGGTGATGGAGTTGACAGGTATACAGTGTGACAGGTAGGGGATGTGACCGGTGATGGAGTTGACAGGTATACAGTGTGACAGGTAGGTGATGTGACTGGTGATGGAGTTGACAGGTAGGGGATGTGACCGGTGATGCAGTAGACAGGTATACAGTGTGACAGGTAGGGGATGTGACTGGTGATGGAGTTGACAGGTAGGGGATGTGACCGGTGATGGAGTAGACAGGTATACAGTGTGACAGGTAAGGGATGTGACCGGTGATGGAGTAGACAGGTATACAGTGTGACAGGTAGGGGATGTGACCAGTGATGGAGTTGACAGGTAGGGGATGTGACTGGTGATGGTGTAGACAGGTTTACAGTGTGACAGGTAGGGGATGTGACCAGTGATGGAGTTGACAGGTAGGGGATGTGACCGGTGATGGAGTAGACAGGTATACAGTGTGACAGGTAGGGGATGTGACTGGTGATGGAGTTGACAGGTAGGGGATGTGACCGGTGATGGAGTAGACAGGTATACAGTGTGACAGGTAAGGGATGTGACCGGTGATGGAGTAGACAGGTATACAGTGTGACAGGTAGGGGATGTGACCGGTGATGGAGTTGACAGGTATACAGTGTGACAGGTAGGTGATGTGACTGGTGATGGAGTTGACAGGTAGGGGATGTGACCGGTGATGCAGTAGACAGGTATACAGTGTGACAGGTAGGGGATGTGACTGGTGATGGAGTTGACAGGTAGGGGATGTGACCGGTGATGGAGTAGACAGGTACACAGTGTGACAGGTAGGGGATGTGACTGGTGATGGAGTTGACAGGTAGGGGATGTGACCGGTGATGGAGTAGACAGGTATACAGTGTGACAGGTAAGGGATGTGACCGGTGATGGAGTAGACAGGTATACAGTGTGACAGGTAGGGGATGTGACCGGTGATGGAGTTGACAGGTATACAGTGTGACAGGTAGGTGATGTGACTGGTGATGGAGTTGACAGGTAGGGGATGTGACCGGTGATGCAGTAGACAGGTATACAGTGTGACAGGTAGGGGATGTGACTGGTGATGGAGTTGACAGGTAGGGGATGTGACCGGTGATGGAGTAGACAGGTATACAGTGTGACAGGTAAGGGATGTGACCGGTGATGGAGTAGACAGGTATACAGTGTGACAGGTAAGGGATGTGACGGGTGATGGAGTTGACAGGTATACAGTGTGACAGGTAAGGGATGTGACCGGTGATGGAGTAGACAGGTATACAGTGTGACAGGTAAGGGATGTGACGGGTGATGGAGTTGACAGGTATACAGTGTGACAGGTAAGGGATGTGACGGGTGATGGAGTTGACAGGTATACAGTGTGACAGGTAGGGGATGTGACCGGTGATGGAGTTGACAGGTATACAGTGTGACAGGTAGGTGATGTGACTGGTGATGGAGTTGACAGGTAGGGGATGTGACCGGTGATGCAGTAGACAGGTATACAGTGTGACAGGTAGGGGATGTGACTGGTGATGGAGTTGACAGGTAGGGGATGTGACCGGTGATGGAGTAGACAGGTATACAGTGTGACAGGTAAGGGATGTGACCGGTGATGGAGTAGACAGGTATACAGTGTGACAGGTAAGGGATGTGACGGGTGATGGAGTTGACAGGTATACAGTGTGACAGGTAAGGGATGTGACCGGTGATGGAGTAGACAGGTATACAGTGTGACAGGTAAGGGATGTGACGGGTGATGGAGTTGACAGGTATACAGTGTGACAGGTAGGGGATGTGACAGGTGATGGAGTTGACAGGTATACAGTGTGACAGGTAGTGGATGTGACGGGTGATGGAGTTGACAGGTATACAGTGTGACAGGTAGGGGATGTGACCGGTGATGGAGTTGACAGGTATACAGTGTGACAGGTAGGGGATGTGACCGGTGATGGAGTAGACAGGTATACAGTGTGACAGGTAGGGGATGTGACCGGTGATGGAGTTGACAGGTATACAGTGTGACAGGTAGGGGATGTGACCGGTGATGGAGTTGACAGGTAGGGGATGTGACCGGTGATGGAGTAGACAGGTATACAGTGTGACAGGTAAGGGATGTGACCGGTGATGGAGTTGACAGGTATACAATGTGACAGGTAGGGGATGTGACCAGTGATGGAGTAGACAGGTATACAGTGTGACAGGTAGGGGATGTGACCGGTGATGGAGTTGACAGGTATACAGTGTGACAGGTAGGGGATGTGACTGGTGATGGAGTTGACAGGTAGGGGATGTGACCAGTGATGGAGTAGACAGGTATACAGTGTAACAGGTAGGGGATGTGACTGGTGATGGAGTTGACAGGTAGGGGATGTGACCGGTAATGGAGTAGACAGGTATACAGTGTGACAGGTAGGGGATGTGACCGGTGATGGAGTTGACAGGTATACAGTGTGACAGGTAGGGGATGTGACCGGTGATGGAGTAGACAGGTATACAGTGTGACAGGTAGGGGATGTGACCGGTGATGGAGTTGACAGGTATACAGTGTGACAGGTAGGGGATGTGACCGGTGATGGAGTAGACAGGTATACAGTGTGACAGGTACGGGATGTGACCGGTGATGGAGTAGACAGGTATACAGTGTGACAGGTAGGGGATGTGACCGGTGATGGAGTTGACAGGTATACAGTGTGACAGGTAGGGGATGTGACTGGTGATGGAGTTGACAGGTAGGGGATGTGACCGGTGATGGAGTAGACAGGTATACAGTGTGACAGGTAAGGGATGTGACCGGTGATGGAGTAGACAGGTAGGGGATGTGACTGGTGATGGAGTTGACAGGTAGGGGATGTGACCGGTGATGGAGTAGACAGGTATACAGTGTGACAGGTAGGGGATGTGACCGGTGATGGAGTTGACAGGTATACAGTGTGACAGGTAGGGGATGTGACCGGTGATGGAGTTGACAGGTAGGGGATGTGACCGGTGATGGAGTAGACAGGTATACAGTGTGACAGGTAAGGGATGTGACCGGTGATGGAGTTGACAGGTATACAGTGTGACAGGTAGGGGATGTGACCAGTGATGGAGTAGACAGGTATACAGTGTGACAGGTAGGGGATGTGACCGGTGATGGAGTAGACAGGTATACAGTGTGACAGGTTGGGGATGTGACCAGTGATGGAGTAGACAGGTATACAGTGTGACAGGTAGGGGATGTGACCGGTGATGGAGTAGACAGGTATACAGTGTGACAGGTAGGGGATGTGACCGGTGATGGGGTAGACAGGTATACAGTGTGACAGGTAAGGGATGTGACCGGTGATGGAGTTGACAGGTATACAGTGTGACAGGTAGGGGATGTGACCGGTGATGGAGTTGACAGGTATACAGTGTGACAGGTAGGGGATGTGACCGGTGATGGAGTAGACAGTTAGGGGATGTGACTGGTGATGGAGTTGACAGGTATACAGTGTGACAGGTAGGGGATGTGACCGGTGATGGAGTTGACAGGTAGGGGATGTGACCGGTGATGGAGTAGACAGGTATACAGTGTGACAGGTAGGGGATGTGACCGGTGATGGAGTAGACAGGTATACAGTGTGACAGGTAGGGGATGTGACCAGTGATGGAGTAGACAGGTATACAGTGTGACAGGTAGGGGATGTGACCGGTGATGGAGTAGACAGGTATACAGTGTGACAGGTAGGGGATGTGACCAGTGATGGAGTAGACAGGTATACAGTGTGACAGGTAGGGGATGTGACTGGTGATGGAGTTGACAGGTAGGGGATGTGACCGGTGATGGGGTAGACAGGTATACAGTGTGACAGGTAAGGGATGTGACCAGTGATGGAGTAGACAGGTATACAGTGTGACAGGTAGGGGATGTGACCGGTGATGGAGTAGACAGGTATACAGTGTGACAGGTAGGGGATGTGACCAGTGATGGAGTTGACAGGTAGGGGATGTGACTGGTGATGGAGTAGACAGGTATACAGTGTGACAGGTAGGGGATGTGACCAGTGATGGAGTTGACAGGTAGGGGATGTGACCGGTGATGGAGTAGACAGGTATACAGTGTGACAGGTAGGGGATGTGACCAGTGATGGAGTAGACAGGTATACAGTGTGAAAGGTAGGGGATGTGACTGGTGATGGAGTTGACAGGTAGGGGATGTGACCGGTGATGGGGTAGACAGGTATACAGTGTGACAGGTAAGGGATGTGACCGGTGATGGAGTTGACAGGTATACAGTGTGACAGGTAGGGGATGTGACCGGTGATGGAGTTGACAGGTATACAGTGTGACAGGTAGGGGATGTGACCGGTGATGGAGTAGACAGTTAGGGGATGTGACTGGTGATGGAGTTGACAGATATACAGTGTGACAGGTAGGGGATGTGACCGGTGATGGAGTTGACAGGTAGGGGATGTGACCGGTGATGGAGTAGACAGGTATACAGTGTGACAGGTAGGGGATGTGACTGGTGATGGAGTTGACAGGTAGGGGATGTGACCGGTGATGGAGTAGACAGGTATACAGTGTGACAGGTAGGGGATGTGACCGGTGATGGAGTTGACAGGTATACAGTGTGACAGGTAGGGGATGTGACCGGTGATGGAGTTGACAGGTAGGGGATGTGACCGGTGATGGAGTAGACAGGTATACAGTGTGACAGGTAAGGGATGTGACCGGTGATGGAGTTGACAGGTATACAGTGTGACAGGTAGGGGATGTGACCAGTGATGGAGTAGACAGGTATACAGTGTGACAGGTAGGGGATGTGACCGGTGATGGAGTAGACAGGTATACAGTGTGACAGGTAGGGGATGTGACCAGTGATGGAGTAGACAGGTATACAGTGTGACAGGTAGGGGATGTGACTGGTGATGGAGTTGACAGGTAGGGGATGTGACCGGTGATGGAGTTGACAGGTATACAGTGTGACAGGTAGGGGATGTGACCGGTGATGGAGTAGACAGGTATACAGTGTGACAGGTAGGGGATGTGACCGGTGATGGAGTTGACAGGTATACAGTGTGACAGGTAGGGGATGTGACTGGTGATGGAGTTGACAGGTAGGGGATGTGACCGGTGATGGAGTTGACAGGTAGGGGATGTGACCGGTGATGGAGTAGACAGGTATACAGTGTGACAGGTAAGGGATGTGACCGGTGATGGAGTTGACAGGTATACAGTGTGACAGATAGGGGATGTGACCGGTGATGGAGTAGACAGGTATACAGTGTGACAGGTAGGGGATGTGACCGGTGATGGAGTTGACAGGTATACAGTGTGACAGGTAAGGGATGTGACCGGTGATGGAGTAGACAGGTAGGGGATGTGACTGGTGATGGAGTTGACAGGTAGGGGATGTGACCGGTGATGGAGTAGACAGGTATACAGTGTGACAGGTAGGGGATGTGACTGGTGATGGAGTTGACAGGTAGGGGATGTGACCGGTGATGGAGTAGACAGGTATACAGTGTGACAGGTAGGGGATGTGACCGGTGATGGAGTTGACAGGTATACAGTGTGACAGGTAGGGGATGTGACCGGTGATGGAGTTGACAGGTATACAGTGTGACAGGTAGGGGATGTGACCGGTGATGGAGTTGACAGGTAGGGGATGTGACCGGTGATGGAGTAGACAGGTATACAGTGTGACAGGTAAGGGATGTGACCGGTGATGGAGTTGACAGGTATACAGTGTGACAGGTAGGGGATGTGACCAGTGATGGAGTAGACAGGTATACAGTGTGACAGGTAGGGGATGTGACCGGTGATGGAGTAGACAGGTATACAGTGTGACAGGTAGGGGATGTGACCAGTGATGGAGTAGACAGGTATACAGTGTGACAGGTAGGGGATGTGACTGGTGATGGAGTTGACAGGTAGGGGATGTGACCGGTGATGGAGTAGACAGGTATACAGTGTGACAGGTAAGGGATGTGACCGGTGATGGAGTTGACAGGTATACAGTGTGACAGGTAGGGGATGTGACCGGTGATGGAGTTGACAGGTATACAGTGTGACAGGTAGGGGATGTGACCGGTGATGGAGTAGACAGTTAGGGGATGTGACTGGTGATGGAGTTGACAGGTATACAGTGTGACAGGTAGGGGATGTGACCGGTGATGGAGTTGACAGGTAGGGGATGTGACCGGTGATGGAGTAGACAGGTATACAGTGTGACAGGTAGGGGATGTGACTGGTGATGGAGTTGACAGGTAGGGGATGTGACCGGTGATGGAGTAGACAGGTATACAGTGTGACAGGTAGGGGATGTGACCGGTGATGGAGTTGACAGGTAGGGGATGTGACCGGTGATGGAGTAGACAGGTATACAGTGTGACAGGTAAGGGATGTGACCGGTGATGGAGTAGACAGGTATACAGTGTGACAGGTAGGGGATGTGACCGGTGATGGAGTTGACAGGTATACAGTGTGACAGGTAGGGGATGTGACCGGTGATGGAGTTGACAGGTATACAGTGTGACAGGTAGGTGATGTGACTGGTGATGGAGTTGACAGGTAGGGGATGTGACCGGTGATGCAGTAGACAGGTATACAGTGTGACAGGTAGGGGATGTGACTGGTGATGGAGTTGACAGGTAGGGGATGTGACCGGTGATGGAGTAGACAGGTATACAGTGTGACAGGTAAGGGATGTGACCGGTGATGGAGTAGACAGGTATACAGTGTGACAGGTAGGGGATGTGACCAGTGATGGAGTTGACAGGTAGGGGATGTGACTGGTGATGGTGTAGACAGGTTTACAGTGTGACAGGTAGGGGATGTGACCAGTGATGGAGTTGACAGGTAGGGGATGTGACCGGTGATGGAGTAGACAGGTATACAGTGTGACAGGTAGGGGATGTGACTGGTGATGGAGTTGACAGGTAGGGGATGTGACCGGTGATGGAGTAGACAGGTATACAGTGTGACAGGTAAGGGATGTGACCGGTGATGGAGTAGACAGGTATACAGTGTGACAGGTAGGGGATGTGACCGGTGATGGAGTTGACAGGTATACAGTGTGACAGGTAGGTGATGTGACTGGTGATGGAGTTGACAGGTAGGGGATGTGACCGGTGATGCAGTAGACAGGTATACAGTGTGACAGGTAGGGGATGTGACTGGTGATGGAGTTGACAGGTAGGGGATGTGACCGGTGATGGAGTAGACAGGTACACAGTGTGACAGGTAAGGGATGTGACCGGTGATGGAGTAGACAGGTATACAGTGTGACAGGTAAGGGATGTGACGGGTGATGGAGTTGACAGGTATACAGTGTGACAGGTAAGGGATGTGACCGGTGATGGAGTAGACAGGTATACAGTGTGACAGGTAAGGGATGTGACGGGTGATGGAGTTGACAGGTATACAGTGTGACAGGTAGGGGATGTGACAGGTGATGGAGTTGACAGGTATACAGTGTGACAGGTAGTGGATGTGACGGGTGATGGAGTTGACAGGTATACAGTGTGACAGGTAGGGGATGTGACCGGTGATGGAGTTGACAGGTATACAGTGTGACAGGTAGGGGATGTGACCGGTGATGGAGTAGACAGGTATACAGTGTGACAGGTAGGGGATGTGACCGGTGATGGAGTTGACAGGTATACAGTGTGACAGGTAGGGGATGTGACCGGTGATGGAGTTGACAGGTAGGGGATGTGACCGGTGATGGAGTAGACAGGTATACAGTGTGACAGGTAAGGGATGTGACCGGTGATGGAGTTGACAGGTATACAGTGTGACAGGTAGGGGATGTGACCAGTGATGGAGTAGACAGGTATACAGTGTGACAGGTAGGGGATGTGACCGGTGATGGAGTTGACAGGTATACAGTGTGACAGGTAGGGGATGTGACTGGTGATGGAGTTGACAGGTAGGGGATGTGACCAGTGATGGAGTAGACAGGTATACAGTGTAACAGGTAGGGGATGTGACTGGTGATGGAGTTGACAGGTAGGGGATGTGACCGGTAATGGAGTAGACAGGTATACAGTGTGACAGGTAGGGGATGTGACCGGTGATGGAGTTGACAGGTATACAGTGTGACAGGTAGGGGATGTGACCGGTGATGGAGTAGACAGGTATACAGTGTGACAGGTAGGGGATGTGACCGGTGATGGAGTTGACAGGTATACAGTGTGACAGGTAGGGGATGTGACCGGTGATGGAGTAGACAGGTATACAGTGTGACAGGTACGGGATGTGACCGGTGATGGAGTAGACAGGTATACAGTGTGACAGGTAGGGGATGTGACCGGTGATGGAGTTGACAGGTATACAGTGTGACAGGTAGGGGATGTGACTGGTGATGGAGTTGACAGGTAGGGGATGTGACCGGTGATGGAGTAGACAGGTATACAGTGTGACAGGTAAGGGATGTGACCGGTGATGGAGTTGACAGGTATACAGTGTGACAGGTAGGGGATGTGACCGGTGATGGAGTAGACAGGTATACAGTGTGACAGGTAGGGGATGTGACCGGTGATGGAGTTGACAGGTATACAGTGTGACAGGTAAGGGATGTGACCGGTGATGGAGTAGACAGGTAGGGGATGTGACTGGTGATGGAGTTGACAGGTAGGGGATGTGACCGGTGATGGAGTAGACAGGTATACAGTGTGACAGGTAGGGGATGTGACTGGTGATGGAGTTGACAGGTAGGGGATGTGACCGGTGATGGAGTAGACAGGTATACAGTGTGACAGGTAGGGGATGTGACCGGTGATGGAGTTGACAGGTATACAGTGTGACAGGTAGGGGATGTGACCGGTGATGGAGTTGACAGGTATACAGTGTGACAGGTAGGGGATGTGACCGGTGATGGAGTTGACAGGTAGGGGATGTGACCGGTGATGGAGTAGACAGGTATACAGTGTGACAGGTAGGGGATGTGACCGGTGATGGAGTAGACAGGTATACAGTGTGACAGGTAGGGGATGTGACCAGTGATGGAGTAGACAGGTATACAGTGTGACAGGTAGGGGATGTGACCGGTGATGGAGTAGACAGGTATACAGTGTGACAGGTAGGGGATGTGACCGGTGATGGAGTTGACAGGGATACAGTGTGACAGGTAAGGGATGTGACCGGTGATGGAGTAGACAGGTAGGGGATGTGACTGGTGATGGAGTTGACAGGTAGGGGATGTGACCGGTGATGGAGTAGACAGGTATACAGTGTGACAGGTAGGGGATGTGACTGGTGATGGAGTTGACAGGTAGGGGATGTGACCGGTGATGGAGTAGACAGGTATACAGTGTGACAGGTAGGGGATGTGACCGGTGATGGAGTTGACAGGTATACAGTGTGACAGGTAGGGGATGTGACCGGTGATGGAGTTGACAGGTATACAGTGTGACAGGTAGGGGATGTGACCGGTGATGGAGTTGACAGGTAGGGGATGTGACCGGTGATGGAGTAGACAGGTATACAGTGTGACAGGTAGGGGATGTGACCGGTGATGGAGTAGACAGGTATACAGTGTGACAGGTAGGGGATGTGACCAGTGATGGAGTAGACAGGTATACAGTGTGACAGGTAGGGGATGTGACCGGTGATGGAGTAGACAGGTATACAGTGTGACAGGTAGGGGATGTGACCAGTGATGGAGTAGACAGGTATACAGTGTGACAGGTAGGGGATGTGACTGGTGATGGAGTTGACAGGTAGGGGATGTGACCGGTGATGGGGTAGACAGGTATACAGTGTGACAGGTAAGGGATGTGACCAGTGATGGAGTAGACAGGTATACAGTGTGACAGGTAGGGGATGTGACCGGTGATGGAGTAGACAGGTATACAGTGTGACAGGTAGGGGATGTGACCAGTGATGGAGTTGACAGGTAGGGGATGTGACTGGTGATGGAGTAGACAGGTATACAGTGTGACAGGTAGGGGATGTGACCAGTGATGGAGTTGACAGGTAGGGGATGTGACCGGTGATGGAGTAGACAGGTATACAGTGTGACAGGTAGGGGATGTGACCAGTGATGGAGTTGACAGGTAGGGGATGTGACCGGTGATGGAGTAGACAGGTATACAGTGTGACAGGTAGGGGATGTGACTGGTGATGGAGTTGACAGGTAGGGGATGTGACCGGTGATGGAGTAGACAGGTATACAGTGTGACAGGTAAGGGATGTGACCGGTGATGGAGTAGACAGGTATACAGTGTGACAGGTAGGGGATGTGACCTGTGATGGAGTTGACAGGTATACAGTGTGACAGGTAGGTGATGTGACTGGTGATGGAGTTGACAGGTAGGGGATGTGACCGGTGATGCAGTAGACAGGTATACAGTGTGACAGGTAGGGGATGTGACTGGTGATGGAGTTGACAGGTAGGGGATGTGACCGGTGATGGAGTAGACAGGTATACAGTGTGACAGGTAAGGGATGTGACCGGTGATGGAGTAGACAGGTATACAGTGTGACAGGTAAGGGATGTGACGGGTGATGGAGTTGACAGGTATACAGTGTGACAGGTAAGGGATGTGACCGGTGATGGAGTAGACAGGTATACAGTGTGACAGGTAAGGGATGTGACGGGTGATGGAGTTGACAGGTATACAGTGTGACAGGTAGGGGATGTGACAGGTGATGGAGTTGACAGGTATACAGTGTGACAGGTAGGGGATGTGACGGGTGATGGAGTTGACAGGTATACAGTGTGACAGGTAGGGGATGTGACCGGTGATGGAGTTGACAGGTATACAGTGTGACAGGTAGGGGATGTGACCGGTGATGGAGTAGACAGGTATACAGTGTGACAGGTAGGGGATGTGACCGGTGATGGAGTTGACAGGTATACAGTGTGACAGGTAGGGGATGTGACCGGTGATGGAGTTGACAGGTAGGGGATGTGACCGGTGATGGAGTAGACAGGTATACAGTGTGACAGGTAAGGGATGTGACCGGTGATGGAGTTGACAGGTATACAGTGTGACAGGTAGGGGATGTGACCAGTGATGGAGTAGACAGGTATACAGTGTGACAGGTAGGGGATGTGACCGGTGATGGAGTTGACAGGTATACAGTGTGACAGGTAGGGGATGTGACTGGTGATGGAGTTGACAGGTAGGGGATGTGACCAGTGATGGAGTAGACAGGTATACAGTGTAACAGGTAAGGAATGTGACTGGTGATGGAGTTGACAGGTAGGGGATGTGACCGGTAATGGAGTAGACAGGTATACAGTGTGACAGGTAGGGGATGTGACCGGTGATGGAGTTGACAGGTATACAGTGTGACAGGTAGGGGATGTGACCGGTGATGGAGTAGACAGGTATACAGTGTGACAGGTAGGGGATGTGACCGGTGATGGAGTTGACAGGTATACAGTGTGACAGGTAGGGGATGTGACCGGTGATGGAGTAGACAGGTATACAGTGTGACAGGTAGGGGATGTGACCGGTGATGGAGTAGACAGGTATACAGTGTGACAGGTAGGGGATGTGACCGGTGATGGAGTTGACAGGTATACAGTGTGACAGGTAGGGGATGTGACTGGTGATGGAGTTGACAGGTAGGGGATGTGACCGGTGATGGAGTAGACAGGTATACAGTGTGACAGGTAGGGGATGTGACCGGTGATGGAGTTGACAGGTATACAGTGTGACAGGTAGGGGATGTGACCGGTGATGGAGTAGACAGGTATACAGTGTGACAGGTAGGGGATGTGACCGGTGATGGAGTAGACAGGTAGGGGATGTGACTGGTGATGGAGTTGACAGGTAGGGGATGTGACCGGTGATGGAGTAGACAGGTATACAGTGTGACAGGTAGGGGATGTGACTGGTGATGGAGTTGACAGGTAGGGGATGTGACCGGTGATGGAGTAGACAGGTAGGGGATGTGACAGGTAGGGGATGTGACCGGTGATGGAGTTGACAGGTATACAGTGTGACAGGTAGGGGATGTGACCGGTGATGGAGTTGACAGGTATACAGTGTGACAGGTAGGGGATGTGACCGGTGATGGAGTTGACAGGTAGGGGATGTGACCGGTGATGGAGTAGACAGGTATACAGTGTGACAGGTAGGGGATGTGACCGGTGATGGAGTAGACAGGTATACAGTGTGACAGGTAGGGGATGTGACCAGTGATGGAGTAGACAGGTATACAGTGTGACAGGTAGGGGATGTGACCGGTGATGGAGTAGACAGGTATACAGTGTGACAGGTAGGGGATGTGACCAGTGATGGAGTAGACAGGTATACAGTGTGACAGGTAGGGGATGTGACTGGTGATGGAGTTGACAGGTAGGGGATGTGACCGGTGATGGGGTAGACAGGTATACAGTGTGACAGGTAAGGGATGTGACCAGTGATGGAGTAGACAGGTATACAGTGTGACAGGTAGGGGATGTGACCGGTGATGGAGTAGACAGGTATACAGTGTGACAGGTAGGGGATGTGACCAGTGATGGAGTTGACAGGTAGGGGATGTGACTGGTGATGGAGTAGACAGGTATACAGTGTGACAGGTAGGGGATGTGACCAGTGATGGAGTTGACAGGTAGGGGATGTGACCGGTGATGGAGTAGACAGGTATACAGTGTGACAGGTAGGGGATGTGACCAGTGATGGAGTAGACAGGTATACAGTGTGACAGGTAGGGGATGTGACTGGTGATGGAGTTGACAGGTAGGGGATGTGACCGGTGATGGGGTAGACAGGTATACAGTGTGACAGGTAAGGGATGTTACCGGTGATGGAGTTGACAGGTATACAGTGTGACAGGTAGGGGATGTGACCGGTGATGGAGTTGACAGGTATACAGTGTGACAGGTAGGGGATGTGACCGGTGATGGAGTAGACAGTTAGGGGATGTGACTGGTGATGGAGTTGACAGGTATACAGTGTGACAGGTAGGGGATGTGACCGGTGATGGAGTTGACAGGTAGGGGATGTGACCGGTGATGGAGTAGACAGGTATACAGTGTGACAGGTAGGGGATGTGACTGGTGATGGAGTTGACAGGTAGGGGATGTGACCGGTGATGGAGTAGACAGGTATACAGTGTGACAGGTAGGGGATGTGACCGGTGATGGAGTTGACAGGTATACAGTGTGACAGGTAGGGGATGTGACCGGTGATGGAGTTGACAGGTAGGGGATGTGACCGGTGATGGAGTAGACAGGTATACAGTGTGACAGGTAAGGGATGTGACCGGTGATGGAGTTGACAGGTATACAGTGTGACAGGTAAGGGATGTGACCGGTGATGGAGTTGACAGGTATACAGTGTGACAGGTAGGGGATGTGACCAGTGATGGAGTAGACAGGTATACAGTGTGACAGGTAGGGGATGTGACCGGTGATGGAGTAGACAGGTATACAGTGTGACAGGTAGGGGATGTGACCAGTGATGGAGTAGACAGGTATACAGTGTGACAGGTAGGGGATGTGACTGGTGATGGGGTTGACAGGTAGGGGATGTGACCGGTGATGGGGTAGACAGGTATACAGTGTGACAGGTAAGGGATGTGACCGGTGATGGAGTTGACAGGTATACAGTATGACAGGTAGGGGATGTGACCGGTGATGGAGTAGACAGGTATACAGTGTGACAGGTAGGGGATGTGACCGGTGATGGAGTAGACAGGTATACAGTGTGACAGGTAGGGGATGTGACCGGTGATGGAGTTGACAGGTATACAGTGTGACAGGTAGGGGATGTGACTGGTGATGGAGTTGACAGGTAGGGGATGTGACCGGTGATGGAGTAGACAGGTATACAGTGTGACAGGTAAGGGATGTGACCGGTGATGGAGTTGACAGGTATACAGTGTGACAGGTAGGGGATGTGACCGGTGATGGAGTAGACAGGTATACAGTGTGACAGGTAGGGGATGTGACCGGTGATGGAGTTGACAGGTATACAGTGTGACAGGTAAGGGATGTGACCGGTGATGGAGTAGACAGGTAGGGGATGTGACTGGTGATGGAGTTGACAGGTAGGGGATGTGACCGGTGATGGAGTAGACAGGTATACAGTGTGACAGGTAGGGGATGTGACTGGTGATGGAGTTGACAGGTAGGGGATGTGACCGGTGATGGAGTAGACAGGTATACAGTGTGACAGGTAGGGGATGTGACCGGTGATGGAGTTGACAGGTATACAGTGTGACAGGTAGGGGATGTGACCGGTGATGGAGTTGACAGGTATACAGTGTGACAGGTAGGGGATGTGACCGGTGATGGAGTTGACAGGTAGGGGATGTGACCGGTGATGGAGTAGACAGGTATACAGTGTGACAGGTAAGGGATGTGACCGGTGATGGAGTTGACAGGTATACAGTGTGACAGGTAGGGGATGTGACCAGTGATGGAGTAGACAGGTATACAGTGTGACAGGTAGGGGATGTGACCGGTGATGGAGTAGACAGGTATACAGTGTGACAGGTAGGGGATGTGACCAGTGATGGAGTAGACAGGTATACAGTGTGAAAGGTAGGGGATGTGACTGGTGATGGAGTTGACAGGTAGGGGATGTGACCGGTGATGGAGTAGACAGGTATACAGTGTGACAGGTAAGGGATGTGACGGGTGATGGAGTTGACAGGTATACAGTGTGACAGGTAGGGGATGTGACCGGTGATGGAGTTGACAGGTATACAGTGTGACAGGTAGGGGATGTGACCGGTGATGGAGTAGACAGTTAGGGGATGTGACTGGTGATGGAGTTGACAGGTATACAGTGTGACAGGTAGGGGATGTGACCGGTGATGGAGTTGACAGGTATACAGTGTGACAGGTAGGTGATGTGACTGGTGATGGAGTTGACAGGTAGGGGATGTGACCGGTGATGCAGTAGACAGGTATACAGTGTGACAGGTAGGGGATGTGACTGGTGATGGAGTTGACAGGTAGGGGATGTGACCGGTGATGGAGTAGACAGGTATACAGTGTGACAGGTAAGGGATGTGACCGGTGATGGAGTAGACAGGTATACAGTGTGACAGGTAGGGGATGTGACCAGTGATGGAGTTGACAGGTAGGGGATGTGACTGGTGATGGTGTAGACAGGTTTACAGTGTGACAGGTAGGGGATGTGACCAGTGATGGAGTTGACAGGTAGGGGATGTGACCGGTGATGGAGTAGACAGGTATACAGTGTGACAGGTAGGGGATGTGACTGGTGATGGAGTTGACAGGTAGGGGATGTGACCGGTGATGGAGTAGACAGGTATACAGTGTGACAGGTAAGGGATGTGACCGGTGATGGAGTAGACAGGTATACAGTGTGACAGGTAGGGGATGTGACCGGTGATGGAGTTGACAGGTATACAGTGTGACAGGTAGGTGATGTGACTGGTGATGGAGTTGACAGGTAGGGGATGTGACCGGTGATGCAGTAGACAGGTATACAGTGTGACAGGTAGGGGATGTGACTGGTGATGGAGTTGACAGGTAGGGGATGTGACCGGTGATGGAGTAGACAGGTATACAGTGTGACAGGTAAGGGATGTGACCGGTGATGGAGTAGACAGGTATACAGTGTGACAGGTAAGGGATGTGACGGGTGATGGAGTTGACAGGTATACAGTGTGACAGGTAAGGGATGTGACCGGTGATGGAGTAGACAGGTATACAGTGTGACAGGTAAGGGATGTGACGGGTGATGGAGTTGACAGGTATACAGTGTGACAGGTAGGGGATGTGACAGGTGATGGAGTTGACAGGTATACAGTGTGACAGGTAGGGGATGTGACGGGTGATGGAGTTGACAGGTATACAGTGTGACAGGTAGGGGATGTGACCGGTGATGGAGTTGACAGGTATACAGTGTGACAGGTAGGGGATGTGACCGGTGATGGAGTAGACAGGTATACAGTGTGACAGGTAGGGGATGTGACCGGTGATGGAGTTGACAGGTATACAGTGTGACAGGTAGGGGATGTGACCGGTGATGGAGTTGACAGGTAGGGGATGTGACCGGTGATGGAGTAGACAGGTATACAGTGTGACAGGTAAGGGATGTGACCGGTGATGGAGTTGACAGGTATACAGTGTGACAGGTAGGGGATGTGACCAGTGATGGAGTAGACAGGTATACAGTGTGACAGGTAGGGGATGTGACCGGTGATGGAGTTGACAGGTATACAGTGTGACAGGTAGGGGATGTGACTGGTGATGGAGTTGACAGGTAGGGGATGTGACCAGTGATGGAGTAGACAGGTATACAGTGTAACAGGTAGGGGATGTGACTGGTGATGGAGTTGACAGGTAGGGGATGTGACCGGTAATGGAGTAGACAGGTATACAGTGTGACAGGTAGGGGATGTGACCGGTGATGGAGTTGACAGGTATACAGTGTGACAGGTAGGGGATGTGACCGGTGATGGAGTAGACAGGTATACAGTGTGACAGGTAGGGGATGTGACCGGTGATGGAGTTGACAGGTATACAGTGTGACAGGTAGGGGATGTGACCGGTGATGGAGTAGACAGGTATACAGTGTGACAGGTAGGGGATGTGACCGGTGATGGAGTAGACAGGTATACAGTGTGACAGGTAGGGGATGTGACCGGTGATGGAGTTGACAGGTATACAGTGTGACAGGTAGGGGATGTGACTGGTGATGGAGTTGACAGGTAGGGGATGTGACCGGTGATGGAGTAGACAGGTATACAGTGTGACAGGTAAGGGATGTGACCGGTGATGGAGTTGACAGGTATACAGTGTGACAGGTAGGGGATGTGACCGGTGATGGAGTAGACAGGTATACAGTGTGACAGGTAGGGGATGTGACCGGTGATGGAGTTGACAGGTATACAGTGTGACAGGTAAGGGATGTGACCGGTGATGGAGTAGACAGGTAGGGGATGTGACTGGTGATGGAGTTGACAGGTAGGGGATGTGACCGGTGATGGAGTAGACAGGTATACAGTGTGACAGGTAGGGGATGTGACTGGTGATGGAGTTGACAGGTAGGGGATGTGACCGGTGATGGAGTAGACAGGTATACAGTGTGACAGGTAGGGGATGTGACCGGTGATGGAGTTGACAGGTATACAGTGTGACAGGTAGGGGATGTGACCGGTGATGGAGTTGACAGGTATACAGTGTGACAGGTAGGGGATGTGACCGGTGATGGAGTTGACAGGTAGGGGATGTGACCGGTGATGGAGTAGACAGGTATACAGTGTGACAGGTAAGGGATGTGACCGGTGATGGAGTTGACAGGTATACAGTGTGACAGGTAGGGGATGTGACCAGTGATGGAGTAGACAGGTATACAGTGTGACAGGTAGGGGATGTGACCGGTGATGGAGTAGACAGGTATACAGTGTGACAGGTAGGGGATGTGACCAGTGATGGAGTAGACAGGTATACAGTGTGACAGGTAGGGGATGTGACTGGTGATGGAGTTGACAGGTAGGGGATGTGACCGGTGATGGGGTAGACAGGTATACAGTGTGACAGGTAAGGGATGTGACCGGTGATGGAGTTGACAGGTATACAGTGTGACAGGTAGGGGATGTGACCGGTGATGGAGTTGACAGGTATACAGTGTGACAGTTAGGGGATGTGACTGGTGATGGAGTTGACAGGTATACAGTGTGACAGGTAGGGGATGTGACCGGTGATGGAGTTGACAGGTAGGGGACGTGACCGGTGATGGAGTAGACAGGTATACAGTGTGACAGGTAGGGGATGTGACTGGTGATGGAGTAGACAGGTATACAGTGTGACAGGTAGGGGATGTGACCGGTGATGGAGTTGACAGGTAGGGGATGTGACCGGTGATGGAGTAGACAGTGTTACGAAAACCCCGTAACCAGGTAACTTACCAGCAAAGATAGATGGATCAGCTGAGTCGGATGCTACTATTTTCAAACGTTTTATTCAATAAGGGCACAAACGTATGGTTAATACAAACATTCAGATAACATGCGTCATACTCAATCTAAAACACCGGTGTAACCATAATCAATCAGAAATAAGCTCTTTCGTTGTCTAGGGTATATAATACTGAGTCCAATTGGAAATATAAAGAGTCACTCTGAAGTCTGCAGGCTTTTCTCTTTTGGTTTCACGTGTTGGAGAGAGAGAGAGATAAAACGGAAAAACTTGCCGTTTACATCCGTGGAATCAGGGGAGCGATCTTCCCCGTTGTTAGTTAAAAGCGATCTTCCGTTGGTTCCAGCCACAAACCCCGCATTCGGAATTTAACGCACGTGGCTTATTTCAAAATGGCTTCCCGTTCCCACGGGAAGCGTTATCGTGCTTCTTGGTGTCTCCTTGGTGCGTCTGAGGGTCGTCCTCTTTCAGACCCTTCTTTATACTGCCTCACGGGATCTCAGGTGTCAATCAGGTTGCAGGTGGTGCAATCTCTCTCTCAACCAGCCCACTTTGCCCGAGGGCTTTACAATGTCCCTGCGAGTTGGCACGTCTGCAGTCCCCAGGTGTCTCCTGAGAACAATGCCACAGTCACCAGCTTTTGTCCCAGTGGAATGTCTTTCCGTTTCCTGTGTCCATTCAGCCTGTCTCTCTCTCTCTCTTGGGTCGTTGACCCCCCTTTTACTAGGGCTCTTGCAATTCTCACAGAGGAGGGGGCTGGTATCATAACACCTCCCCTCTTAAAAAGGTTTTTACCAGCGGTTAAAACCCAGAGTGGTACAGTCTTACAGAAATTTTGAATCTAATACAATACAGAATCTTCTCTTTTCACTACAGAGTAATACAGTTATACATTCAAGTCAGCATCTAAACAGTTAACAAGTACAGTGCCCCTTTAGTTAATATCTTAACATCTTAATATCTTAAAGTCTTGTAGCATCAGACTTCAATTCAATAACCACCTATTTATTTATTGTTTTCAGCCACAAAACTGCGGAGGTGTGATCTTAGCTTAGGTGCATCTACAAAAGTTTATGCGAATACTAATCGTTTCGGTCGGTTTACTTCGCCGGCAGGTCTCCAAAGGTCTGTCTTTATTATTCACAGGCTTTAGCGCAACCCGTAAAACCTGCTTTGCTGTTTAAAAAAAATGGCATCCCCATTAACCGTCACCTCTTTTCTGGCGAGTCCCCCCGTTGGGACTTTGAGTAATTTGGCGTGGTGAACTCCCGCCCGCCTCGTTCATCGGGGCTATTTTTTCAACACCATGCCTCAAACTGTCAAGACCCTTCAGGCTATTTGTTTTTAATTCCAACTCCTCTTTCAGGTAGCATTTCGAATGCAACCTCTTCACACCCCACCCTGGCGTAACAATAGAGTGGGGGGCCCCGCTATTTCCCGACTCACTCTGTGAGCGATCTGCCAGGTTTAAAATTTCTTCCTTCGACTTGGGAACTACAGACTTTCCGTTTCCTTCAATAACAATCCTCATTCCCCCCTTAAATTCGGCATTAACCTTGGCCCCACTCTCGAATACAAACACCGTGGAACTCACACTTCCCACGGTTACCAAGGTTAACCCTTTTCCTACTGAACCAACCCTATCTGATCCACGAAGACGGCCGCCCCGTCCCCCTGAATCAAACACCTCAGACTTCCTCTGAGCTCTGTTACCAGGTTCAGCACCACGTGCGCCCCCATCTTGGACACACTCAAACGGGACATTGGCCCCTTCCAGGCTTTCAATACCCGTACCTTTTTCAAATTCTAACGTCCCCCGATCCTTCCAGCTACTCTCTAGGCAGCCCCCCGTTGGGGAAGGCGCAACCCTGCGAGCTGAAACAACCTCCTCGGCCATTTCAGCTGACTTCTCCACAGCAAGGATACCCTTCCTCTCTAAGACTGCCCTCATTTCACTCTCGAGACCATCGAGAACACCTTTAGAACTCTGAACTTCTTCAAACAATTCTGCCAAACCAGGCAGATTAACCATGTCCAACTCTGGACATTTTAACTTTATCCGTTTCTCAACTTTAGTTCCTACCTCTAGGACCTTTCTCTTCACTAAGGGCAGGGCTATTTCCTCTCCCTTACCCCCTTTTACTTTACTGCTTTCTGTTTTACCACCCTCGGAACCCTCATGGTACAGGGTCGGTACAAACATCTTGGCCAGATTACTGCTGGCCCGATTTAAACTGCTCACTGCTTTTCTGGACAGGCTGCGTGTGACCGCGCATGCGCGATAGCTTTGGGACTCTAGGGGCGGGGCCACCGCACTCGCCCGTCTGCGGGTCGGCATCATGGCTGCCCAAATCCTCCCTCCTGCTAACACACTTTGTAACAACGCGACCCACTGCTCTTGTGGCCACTTCTGGTTCACTGCCACCGTTTCAAAAAACAAGAAATAACTATCAACATCCGTCTCTTCGAACGGAGGTACTAATCTCAGCTCCCGACTAACATTAAACCGCTCTCTCCTTAGCTCCTCCCTCTCTCTTTCTCTCCCCGCTGCCGCTCTCTCGGCTGCTGCTAACTCTCTGATCCGAATTTCATGCTGTCTTTGCCTCTCAGCTTGATTCTGCTCGTTTTCCATCTCTAACCCCTTCGCCAAATTTAACAAGTCTGCTTTGGTGCTCACCTCTAGCGCCGCCACAGTCGCGTTTTTCATAAATTCACACACGTCCATCTTTGCTGGTTTTTCTGTCTGGCTACCTGCGTACCAGATCCAAATTACTTTTTTTTTTGACTTACAATCCCGATTGACTGACCTCCCCCTTTTTGGTGTCAAATCCCGAGACGAGAACCCCACTTGTTACGAAAACCCCGTAACCAGGTAACTTACCAGCAAAGATAGATGGATCAGCTGAGTCGGATGCTACTATTTTCAAACGTTTTATTCAATAAGGGCACAAACGTATGGTTAATACAAACATTCAGATAACATGCGTCATACTCAATCTAAAACACCGGTGTAACCATAATCAATCAGAAATAAGCTCTTTCGTTGTCTAGGGTATATAATACTGAGTCCAATTGGAAATATAAAGAGTCACTCTGAAGTCTGCAGGCTTTTCTCTTTTGGTTTCACGTGTTGGAGAGAGAGAGAGATAAAACGGAAAAACTTGCCGTTTACATCCGTGGAATCAGGGGAGCGATCTTCCCCGTTGTTAGTTAAAAGCGATCTTCCGTTGGTTCCAGCCACAAACCCCGCATTCGGAATTTAACGCACGTGGCTTATTTCAAAATGGCTTCCCGTTCCCACGGGAAGCGTTATCGTGCTTCTTGGTGTCTCCTTGGTGCGTCTGAGGGTCGTCCTCTTTCAGACCCTTCTTTATACTGCCTCACGGGATCTCAGGTGTCAATCAGGTTGCAGGTGGTGCAATCTCTCTCTCAACCAGCCCACTTTGCCCGAGGGCTTTACAATGTCCCTGCGAGTTGGCACGTCTGCAGTCCCCAGGTGTCTCCTGAGAACAATGCCACAGTCACCAGCTTTTGTCCCAGTGGAATGTCTTTCCGTTTCCTGTGTCCATTCAGCCTGTCTCTCTCTCTCTCTTGGGTCGTTGACCCCCCTTTTACTAGGGCTCTTGCAATTCTCACAGAGGAGGGGGCTGGTATCATAACACCTCCCCTCTTAAAAAGGTTTTTACCAGCGGTTAAAACCCAGAGTGGTACAGTCTTACAGAAATTTTGAATCTAATACAATACAGAATCTTCTCTTTTCACTACAGAGTAATACAGTTATACATTCAAGTCAGCATCTAAACAGTTAACAAGTACAGTGCCCCTTTAGTTAATATCTTAACATCTTAATATCTTAAAGTCTTGTAGCATCAGACTTCAATTCAATAACCACCTATTTATTTATTGTTTTCAGCCACAAAACTGCGGAGGTGTGATCTTAGCTTAGGTGCATCTACAAAAGTTTATGCGAATACTAATCGTTTCGGTCGGTTTACTTCGCCGGCAGGTCTCCAAAGGTCTGTCTTTATTATTCACAGGCTTTAGCGCAACCCGTAAAACCTGCTTTGCTGTTTAAAAAAAATGGCATCCCCATTAACCGTCACCTCTTTTCTGGCGAGTCCCCCCGTTGGGACTTTGAGTAATTTGGCGTGGTGAACTCCCGCCCGCCTCGTTCATCGGGGCTATTTTTTCAACACCATGCCTCAAACTGTCAAGACCCTTCAGGCTATTTGTTTTTAATTCCAACTCCTCTTTCAGGTAGCATTTCGAATGCAACCTCTTCACACCCCACCCTGGCGTAACAATAGAGTGGGGGGCCCCGCTATTTCCCGACTCACTCTGTGAGCGATCTGCCAGGTTTAAAATTTCTTCCTTCGACTTGGGAACTACAGACTTTCCGTTTCCTTCAATAACAATCCTCATTCCCCCCTTAAATTCGGCATTAACCTTGGCCCCACTCTCGAATACAAACACCGTGGAACTCACACTTCCCACGGTTACCAAGGTTAACCCTTTTCCTACTGAACCAACCCTATCTGATCCACGAAGACGGCCGCCCCGTCCCCCTGAATCAAACACCTCAGACTTCCTCTGAGCTCTGTTACCAGGTTCAGCACCACGTGCGCCCCCATCTTGGACACACTCAAACGGGACATTGGCCCCTTCCAGGCTTTCAATACCCGTACCTTTTTCAAATTCTAACGTCCCCCGATCCTTCCAGCTACTCTCTAGGCAGCCCCCCGTTGGGGAAGGCGCAACCCTGCGAGCTGAAACAACCTCCTCGGCCATTTCAGCTGACTTCTCCACAGCAAGGATACCCTTCCTCTCTAAGACTGCCCTCATTTCACTCTCGAGACCATCGAGAACACCTTTAGAACTCTGAACTTCTTCAAACAATTCTGCCAAACCAGGCAGATTAACCATGTCCAACTCTGGACATTTTAACTTTATCCGTTTCTCAACTTTAGTTCCTACCTCTAGGACCTTTCTCTTCACTAAGGGCAGGGCTATTTCCTCTCCCTTACCCCCTTTTACTTTACTGCTTTCTGTTTTACCACCCTCGGAACCCTCATGGTACAGGGTCGGTACAAACATCTTGGCCAGATTACTGCTGGCCCGATTTAAACTGCTCACTGCTTTTCTGGACAGGCTGCGTGTGACCGCGCATGCGCGATAGCTTTGGGACTCTAGGGGCGGGGCCACCGCACTCGCCCGTCTGCGGGTCGGCATCATGGCTGCCCAAATCCTCCCTCCTGCTAACACACTTTGTAACAACGCGACCCACTGCTCTTGTGGCCACTTCTGGTTCACTGCCACCGTTTCAAAAAACAAGAAATAACTATCAACATCCGTCTCTTCGAACGGAGGTACTAATCTCAGCTCCCGACTAACATTAAACCGCTCTCTCCTTAGCTCCTCCCTCTCTCTTTCTCTCCCCGCTGCCGCTCTCTCGGCTGCTGCTAACTCTCTGATCCGAATTTCATGCTGTCTTTGCCTCTCAGCTTGATTCTGCTCGTTTTCCATCTCTAACCCCTTCGCCAAATTTAACAAGTCTGCTTTGGTGCTCACCTCTAGCGCCGCCACAGTCGCGTTTTTCATAAATTCACACACGTCCATCTTTGCTGGTTTTTCTGTCTGGCTACCTGCGTACCAGATCCAAATTACTTTTTTTTTTGACTTACAATCCCGATTGACTGACCTCCCCCTTTTTGGTGTCAAATCCCGAGACGAGAACCCCACTTGTTACGAAAACCCCGTAACCAGGTAACTTACCAGCAAAGATAGATGGATCAGCTGAGTCGGATGCTACTATTTTCAAACGTTTTATTCAATAAGGGCACAAACGTATGGTTAATACAAACATTCAGATAACATGCGTCATACTCAATCTAAAACACCGGTGTAACCATAATCAATCAGAAATAAGCTCTTTCGTTGTCTAGGGTATATAATACTGAGTCCAATTGGAAATATAAAGAGTCACTCTGAAGTCTGCAGGCTTTTCTCTTTTGGTTTCACGTGTTGGAGAGAGAGAGAGATAAAACGGAAAAACTTGCCGTTTACATCCGTGGAATCAGGGGAGCGATCTTCCCCGTTGTTAGTTAAAAGCGATCTTCCGTTGGTTCCAGCCACAAACCCCGCATTCGGAATTTAACGCACGTGGCTTATTTCAAAATGGCTTCCCGTTCCCACGGGAAGCGTTATCGTGCTTCTTGGTGTCTCCTTGGTGCGTCTGAGGGTCGTCCTCTTTCAGACCCTTCTTTATACTGCCTCACGGGATCTCAGGTGTCAATCAGGTTGCAGGTGGTGCAATCTCTCTCTCAACCAGCCCACTTTGCCCGAGGGCTTTACAATGTCCCTGCGAGTTGGCACGTCTGCAGTCCCCAGGTGTCTCCTGAGAACAATGCCACAGTCACCAGCTTTTGTCCCAGTGGAATGTCTTTCCGTTTCCTGTGTCCATTCAGCCTGTCTCTCTCTCTCTCTTGGGTCGTTGACCCCCCTTTTACTAGGGCTCTTGCAATTCTCACAGAGGAGGGGGCTGGTATCATAACAACAGGTATACAGTGTGACAGGTAAGGGATGTGACCGGTGATGGAGTAGACAGGTATACAGTGTGACAGGTAGGGGATGTGACCGGTGATGGAGTTGACAGGTATACAGTGTGACAGGTAGGGGATGTGACCGGTGATGGAGTTGACAGGTATACAGTGTGACAGGTAGGTGATGTGACTGGTGATGGAGTTGACAGGTAGGGGATGTGACCGGTGATGCAGTAGACAGGTATACAGTGTGACAGGTAGGGGATGTGACTGGCGATGGAGTTGACAGGTAGGGGATGTGACCGGTGATGGAGTAGACAGGTATACAGTGTGACAGGTAAGGGATGTGACCGGTGATGGAGTAGACAGGTATACAGTGTGACAGGTAGGGGATGTGACCAGTGATGGAGTTGACAGGTAGGGGATGTGACTGGTGATGGAGTAGACAGGTATACAGTGTGACAGGTAGGGGATGTGACCAGTGATGGAGTTGACAGGTAGGGGATGTGACCGGTGATGGAGTAGACAGGTATACAGTGTGACAGGTAGGGGATGTGACTGGTGATGGAGTTGACAGGTAGGGGATGTGACCGGTGATGGAGTAGACGGGTATACAGTGTGACAGGTAAGGGATGTGACCGGTGATGGAGTAGACAGGTATACAGTGTGACAGGTAGGGGATGTGACCGGTGATGGAGTTGACAGGTATACAGTGTGACAGGTAGGTGATGTGACTGGTGATGGAGTTGACAGGTAGGGGATGTGACCGGTGATGCAGTAGACAGGTATACAGTGTGACAGGTAGGGGATGTGACTGGTGATGGAGTTGACAGGTAGGGGATGTGACCGGTGATGGAGTAGACAGGTATACAGTGTGACAGGTAAGGGATGTGACCGGTGATGGAGTAGACAGGTATACAGTGTGACAGGTAAGGGATGTGACGGGTGATGGAGTTGACAGGTATACAGTGTGACAGGTAAGGGATGTGACCGGTGATGGAGTAGACAGGTATACAGTGTGACAGGTAAGGGATGTGACGGGTGATGGAGTTGACAGGTATACAGTGTGACAGGTAGGGGATGTGACAGGTGATGGAGTTGACAGGTATACAGTGTGACAGGTAGGGGATGTGACGGGTGATGGAGTTGACAGGTATACAGTGTGACAGGTAGGGGATGTGACCGGTGATGGAGTTGACAGGTATACAGTGTGACAGGTAGGGGATGTGACCGGTGATGGAGTAGACAGGTATACAGTGTGACAGGTAGGGGATGTGACCGGTGATGGAGTTGACAGGTATACAGTGTGACAGGTAGGGGATGTGACCGGTGATGGAGTTGACAGGTATACAGTGTGACAGGTAGGGGATGTGACCGGTGATGGAGTAGACAGGTATACAGTGTGACAGGTAGGGGATGTGACTGGTGATGGAGTTGACAGGTAGGGGATGTGACCGGTGATGGAGTAGACAGGTATACAGTGTGACAGGTAAGGGATGTGACCGGTGATGGAGTTGACAGGTATACAGTGTGACAGGTAGGGGATGTGACCGGTGATGGAGTAGACAGGTATACAGTGTGACAGGTAAGGGATGTGACCGGTGATGGAGTAGACAGGTAGGGGATGTGACTGGTGATGGAGTTGACAGGTAGGGGATGTGACCGGTGATGGAGTAGACAGGTATACAGTGTGACAGGTAGGGGATGTGACTGGTGATGGAGTTGACAGGTAGGGGATGTGACCGGTGATGGAGTAGACAGGTATACAGTGTGACAGGTAGGGGATGTGACCGGTGATGGAATTGACAGGTATACAGTGTGACAGGTAGGGGATGTGACCGGTGATGGAGTTGACAGGTATACAGTGTGACAGGTAGGGGATGTGACCGGTGATGGAGTTGACAGGTAGGGGATGTGACCGGTGATGGAGTAGACAGGTATACAGTGTGACAGGTAAGGGATGTGACCGGTGATGGAGTTGACAGGTATACAGTGTGACAGGTAGGGGATGTGACCAGTGATGGAGTAGACAGGTATACAGTGTGACAGGTAGGGGATGTGACCGGTGATGGAGTAGACAGGTATACAGTGTGACAGGTAGGGGATGTGACCAGTGATGGAGTAGACAGGTATACAGTGTGACAGGTAGGGGATGTGACTGGTGATGGAGTTGACAGGTAGGGGATGTGACCGGTGATGGAGTAGACAGGTATACAGTGTGACAGGTAAGGGATGTGACCGGTGATGGAGTTGACAGGTATACAGTGTGACAGGTAGGGGATGTGACCGGTGATGGAGTTGACAGGTATACAGTGTGACAGGTAGGGGATGTGACCGGTGATGGAGTAGACAGTTAGGGGATGTGACTGGTGATGGAGTTGACAGGTATACAGTGTGACAGGTAGGGGATGTGACCGGTGATGGAGTTGACAGGTAGGGGATGTGACCGGTGATGGAGTAGACAGGTATACAGTGTGACAGGTAGGGGATGTGACTGGTGATGGAGTTGACAGGTAGGGGATGTGACCGGTGATGGAGTAGACAGGTATACAGTGTGACAGGTAGGGGATGTGACCGGTGATGGAGTTGACAGGTAGGGGATGTGACCGGTGATGGAGTAGACAGGTATACAGTGTGACAGGTAGGGGATGTGACCGGTGATGGAGTTGACAGGTATACAGTGTGACAGGTAGGGGATGTGACCGGTGATGGAGTTGACAGGTATACAGTGTGACAGGTAGGTGATGTGACTGGTGATGGAGTTGACAGGTAGGGGATGTGACCGGTGATGCAGTAGACAGGTATACAGTGTGACAGGTAGGGGATGTGACTGGTGATGGAGTTGACAGGTAGGGGATGTGACCGGTGATGGAGTAGACAGGTATACAGTGTGACAGGTAAGGGATGTGACCGGTGATGGAGTAGACAGGTATACAGTGTGACAGGTAGGGGATGTGACCAGTGATGGAGTTGACAGGTAGGGGATGTGACTGGTGATGGAGTAGACAGGTATACAGTGTGACAGGTAGGGGATGTGACCAGTGATGGAGTTGACAGGTAGGGGATGTGACCGGTGATGGAGTAGACAGGTATACAGTGTGACAGGTAGGGGATGTGACTGGTGATGGAGTTGACAGGTAGGGGATGTGACCGGTGATGGAGTAGACAGGTATACAGTGTGACAGGTAAGGGATGTGACCGGTGATGGAGTAGACAGGTATACAGTGTGACAGGTAGGGGATGTGACCGGTGATGGAGTTGACAGGTATACAGTGTGACAGGTAGGTGATGTGACTGGTGATGGAGTTGACAGGTAGGGGATGTGACCGGTGATGCAGTAGACAGGTATACAGTGTGACAGGTAAGGGATGTGACCGGTGATGGAGTAGACAAGTATACAGTGTGACAGGTAAGGGATGTGACGGGTGATGGAGTTGACAGGTATACAGTGTGACAGGTAAGTGATGTGACCGGTGATGGAGTAGACAGGTATACAGTGTGACAGGTAAGGGATGTGACGGGTGATGGAGTAGACAGGTATACAGTGTGACAGGTAAGGGATGTGACCGGTGATGGAGTAGACAGGTATACAGTGTGACAGGTAGGGGATGTGACCAGTGATGGAGTTGACAGGTAGGGGATGTGACTGGTGATGGAGTAGACAGGTATACAGTGTGACAGGTAGGGGATGTGACCAGTGATGGAGTTGACAGGTAGGGGATGTGACCGGTGATGGAGTAGACAGGTATACAGTGTGACAGGTAGGGGATGTGACTGGTGATGGAGTTGACAGGTAGGGGATGTGACCGGTGATGCAGTAGACAGGTATACAGTGTGACAGGTAAGGGATGTGACTGGTGATGGAGTAGACAGGTATACAGTGTGACAGGTAAGGGATGTGACGGGTGATGGAGTTGACAGGTATACAGTGTGACAGGTAAGTGATGTGACCGGTGATGGAGTAGACAGGTATACAGTGTGACAGGTAAGGGATGTGACGGGTGATGGAGTTGACAGGTATACAGTGTGACAGGTAGGGGATGTGACGGGTGATGGAGTTGACAGGTATACAGTGTGACAGGTAGGGGATGTGACCGGTGATGGAGTTGACAGGTATACAGTGTGACAGGTAGGGGATGTGACCGGTGATGGAGTAGACAGGTATACAGTGTGACAGGTAGGGGATGTGACTGGTGATGGAGTTGACAGGTAGGGGATGTGACCGGTGATGGAGTAGACAGGTATACAGTGTGACAGGTAGGGGATGTGACTGGTGATGGAGTTGACAGGTAAGGGATGTGACCGGTGATGGAGTTGACAGGTATACAGTGTGACAGGTAGGGGATGTGACCAGTGATGGAGTTGACAGGTAGGGGATGTGACCGGTGATGGAGTAGACAGGTATACAGTGTGACAGGTAGGGGATGTGACTGGTGATGGAGTTGACAGGTATACAGTGTGACAGGTAGGGGATGTGACCGGTGATGGAGTAGACAGGTATACAGTGTGACAGGTAGGGGATGTGACCGGTGATGGAGTAGACAGGTATACAGTGTGACAGGTAGGGGATGTGACCGGTGATGGAGTAGACAGGTATACAGTGTGACAGGTAGGGGATGTGACTGGTGATGGAGTTGACAGGTAGGGGATGTGACCGGTGATGGAGTAGACAGGTATACAGTGTGACAGGTAGGGGATGTGACTGGTGATGGAGTTGACAGGTAAGGGATGTGACCGGTGATGGAGTTGACAGGTATACAGTGTGACAGGTAGGGGATGTGACTGGTGATGGAGTTGACAGGTAGGGGATGTGACTGGTGATGGAGTAGACAGGTATACAGTGTGACAGGTAGGGGATGTGACTGGTGATGGAGTAGACAGTTAGGGGATGTGACTGGTGATGGAGTTGACAGGTAGGGGATGTGACCGGTGATGGAGTTGACAGGTATACAGTGTGACAGGTAGGGGATGTGACTGGTGATGGAGTTGACAGGTAGAGGATGTGACCGGTGATGGAGTAGACAGGTATACAGTGTGACAGGTAGGGGATGTGACCGGTGATGGAGTAGACAGGTATACAGTGTGACAGGTAGGGGATGTGACTGGTGATGGAGTTGACAGGTAGGGGATGTGACCGGTGATGGAGTAGACAGGTATACAGTGTGACAGGTAGGGGATGTGACTGGTGATGGAGTTGACAGGTAAGGGATGTGACCGGTGATGGAGTTGACAGGTATACAGTGTGACAGGTAGGGGATGTGACTGGTGATGGAGTTGACAGGTAGGGGATGTGACTGGTGATGGAGTAGACAGGTATACAGTGTGACAGGTAGGGGATGTGACTGGTGATGGAGTAGACAGTTAGGGGATGTGACTGGTGATGGAGTTGACAGGTAGGGGATGTGACCGGTGATGGAGTTGACAGGTATACAGTGTGACAGGTAGGGGATGTGACTGGTGATGGAGTTGACAGGTAGAGGATGTGACCGGTGATGGAGTAGACAGGTATACAGTGTGACAGGTAGGGGATGTGACTGGTGATGGAGTTGACAGGTAGGGGATGTGACCGGTGATGGAGTAGACAGGTATACAGTGTGACAGGTAAGGGATGTGACCGGTGATGGAGTTGACAGGTATACAGTGTGACAGGTAGGGGATGTGACCGGTGATGGAGTAGACAGGTATACAGTGTGACAGGTAGGGGATGTGACCGGTGATGGAGTAGACAGGTATACAGTGTGACAGGTAGGGGATGTGACCGGTGATGGAGTTGACAGGTATACAGTGTGACAGGTAGGGGATGTGACCGGTGATGGAGTTGACAGGTATACAGTGTGACAGGTAGGGGATGTGACCGGTGATGGAGTAGACAGGTATACAGTGTGACAGGTAGGGGATGTGACTGGTGATGGAGTTGACAGGTATACAGTGTGACAGGTAGGGGATGTGACTGGTGATGGAGTAGACAGGTAGGGGATGTGACCGGTGATGGAGTAGACAGGTATACAGTGTGACAGGTAGGGGATGTGACCGGTGATGGAGTAGACAGGTATACAGTGTGACAGGTAAGGGATGTGACCGGTGATGGAGTAGACAGGTATACAGTGTGACAGGTAAGGGATGTGACCGGTGATGGAGTAGAGAGGTAGGGGATGTGACTGGTGATGGAGTTGACAGGTAGGGGATGTGACCGGTGATGGAGTAGACAGGTATACAGTGTGACAGGTAGGGGATGTGACCGGTGATGGAGTTGACAGGTATACAGTGTGACAGGTAGGGGATGTGACCGGTGATGGAGTTGACAGGTATACAGTGTGACAGGTAGGGGATGTGACCGGTGATGGAGTTGACAGGTAGGGGATGTGACCGGTGATGGAGTAGACAGGTATACAGTGTGACAGGTAAGGGATGTGACCGGTGATGGAGTTGACAGGTATACAGTGTGACAGGTAGGGGATGTGACCAGTGATGGAGTAGACAGGTATACAGTGTGACAGGTAGGGGATGTGACCGGTGATGGAGTAGACAGGTATACAGTGTGACAGGTAGGGGATGTGACCAGTGATGGAGTAGACAGGTATACAGTGTGACAGGTAGGGGATGTGACTGGTGATGGAGTTGACAGGTAGGGGATGTGACCGGTGATGGAGTAGACAGGTATACAGTGTGACAGGTAAGGGATGTGACCGGTGATGGAGTTGACAGGTATACAGTGTGACAGGTAGGGGATGTGACCGGTGATGGAGTTGACAGGTATACAGTGTGACAGGTAGGGGATGTGACCGGTGATGGAGTAGACAGTTAGGGGATGTGACTGGTGATGGAGTTGACAGGTATACAGTGTGACAGGTAGGGGATGTGACCGGTGATGGAGTTGACAGGTAGGGGATGTGACCGGTGATGGAGTAGACAGGTATACAGTGTGACAGGTAGGGGATGTGACTGGTGATGGAGTTGACAGGTAGGGGATGTGACCGGTGATGGAGTAGACAGGTATACAGTGTGACAGGTAGGGGATGTGACCGGTGATGGAGTTGACAGGTATACAGTGTGACAGGTAGGGGATGTGACCGGTGATGGAGTTGACAGGTATACAGTGTGACAGGTAGGTGATGTGACTGGTGATGGAGTTGACAGGTAGGGGATGTGACCGGTGATGCAGTAGACAGGTATACAGTGTGACAGGTAGGGGATGTGACTGGTGATGGAGTTGACAGGTAGGGGATGTGACCGGTGATGGAGTAGACAGGTATACAGTGTGACAGGTAAGGGATGTGACCGGTGATGGAGTAGACAGGTATACAGTGTGACAGGTAGGGGATGTGACCAGTGATGGAGTTGACAGGTAGGGGATGTGACTGGTGATGGAGTAGACAGGTATACAGTGTGACAGGTAGGGGATGTGACCAGTGATGGAGTTGACAGGTAGGGGATGTGACCGGTGATGGAGTAGACAGGTATACAGTGTGACAGGTAGGGGATGTGACTGGTGATGGAGTTGACAGGTAGGGGATGTGACCGGTGATGGAGTAGACAGGTATACAGTGTGACAGGTAAGGGATGTGACCGGTGATGGAGTAGACAGGTATACAGTGTGACAGGTAGGGGATGTGACCGGTGATGGAGTTGACAGGTATACAGTGTGACAGGTAGGTGATGTGACTGGTGATGGAGTTGACAGGTAGGGGATGTGACCGGTGATGCAGTAGACAGGTATACAGTGTGACAGGTAGGGGATGTGACTGGTGATGGAGTTGACAGGTAGGGGATGTGACCGGTGATGGAGTAGACAGGTATACAGTGTGACAGGTAAGGGATGTGACCGGTGATGGAGTAGACAGGTATACAGTGTGACAGGTAAGGGATGTGACGGGTGATGGAGTTGACAGGTATACAGTGTGACAGGTAAGGGATGTGACCGGTGATGGAGTAGACAGGTATACAGTGTGACAGGTAAGGGATGTGACGGGTGATGGAGTTGACAGGTATACAGTGTGACAGGTAGGGGATGTGACAGGTGATGGAGTTGACAGGTATACAGTGTGACAGGTAGGGGATGTGACGGGTGATGGAGTTGACAGGTATACAGTGTGACAGGTAGGGGATGTGACCGGTGATGGAGTTGACAGGTATACAGTGTGACAGGTAGGGGATGTGACCGGTGATGGAGTAGACAGGTATACAGTGTGACAGGTAGGGGATGTGACTGGTGATGGAGTTGACAGGTAGGGGATGTGACCGGTGATGGAGTTGACAGGTATACAGTGTGACAGGTAGGGGATGTGACCAGTGATGGAGTTGACAGGTAGGGGATGTGACCGGTGATGGAGTAGACAGGTATACAGTGTGACAGGTAGGGGATGTGACTGGTGATGGAGTTGACAGGTATACAGTGTGACAGGTAGGGGATGTGACCGGTGATGGAGTAGACAGGTATACAGTGTGACAGGTAGGGGATGTGACCGGTGATGGAGTAGACAGGTATACAGTGTGACAGGTAGGGGATGTGACCGGTGATGGAGTAGACAGGTATACAGTGTGACAGGTAGGGGATGTGACTGGTGATGGAGTTGACAGGTAGGGGATGTGACCGGTGATGGAGTAGACAGGTATACAGTGTGACAGGTAGGGGATGTGACTGGTGATGGAGTTGACAGGTAAGGGATGTGACCGGTGATGGAGTTGACAGGTATACAGTGTGACAGGTAGGGGATGTGACTGGTGATGGAGTTGACAGGTAGGGGATGTGACTGGTGATGGAGTAGACAGGTATACAGTGTGACAGGTAGGGGATGTGACTGGTGATGGAGTAGACAGTTAGGGGATGTGACTGGTGATGGAGTTGACAGGTAGGGGATGTGACCGGTGATGGAGTTGACAGGTATACAGTGTGACAGGTAGGGGATGTGACTGGTGATGGAGTTGACAGGTAGAGGATGTGACCGGTGATGGAGTAGACAGGTATACAGTGTGACAGGTAGGGGATGTGACTGGTGATGGAGTTGACAGGTAGGGGATGTGACCGGTGATGGAGTAGACAGGTATACAGTGTGACAGGTAAGGGATGTGACCGGTGATGGAGTTGACAGGTATACAGTGTGACAGGTAGGGGATGTGACCGGTGATGGAGTAGACAGGTATACAGTGTGACAGGTAGGTGATGTGACTGGTGATGGAGTTGACAGGTATACAGTGTTACAGGTAGGTGATGTGACTGGTGATGGAGTTGACAGGTAGGGGATGTGACCAGTGATGGAGTAGACAGGTATACAGTGTGACAGGTAGGTGATGTGACTGGTGATGGAGTTGACAGGTAGGGGATGTGACCGGTGATGGAGTAGACAGGTATACAGTGTGACAGGTAGGTGATGTGACTGGTGATGGAGTTGACAGGTATACAGTGTGACAGGTAGGTGATGTGACTGGTGATGGAGTTGACAGGTAGGGGATGTGACCGGTGATGGAGTAGACAGGTATACAGTGTGACAGGTAGGTGATGTGACCGGTGATGGAGTAGACAGGTATACAGTGTGACAGGTAGGGGATGTGACTGGTGATGGAGTAGACAGGTATACAGTGTGACAGGTAGGGGATCCGATTGCTGATGGAGTTGACAGGTAGGGGATGTGACCGGTGATGGTGTAGACAGGTATACAGTGTGACAGGTAGGGGATGTGACCGGTGATGGAGTAGACAGGTATACAGTGTGACAGGTAGGTGATGTGACTGGTGATGGATTTGACAGGTAGGGGATGTGACCGGTGATGGAGTTGACAGGTATACAGTGTGACAGGTAGGGGATGTGACTGGTGATGGAGTTGACAGGTAGGGGATGTGACCGGTGATGGAGTAGACAGGTATACAGTGTGACAGGTAGGGGATGTGACCGGTGATGGAGTTGACAGGTATACAGTGTGACAGGTAGGGGATGTGACCGGTGATGGAGTTGACAGGTATACAGTGTGACAGGTAGGGGATGTGACCGGTGATGGAGTAGACAGGTATACAGTGTGACAGGTAGGGGATGTGACCGGTGATGGAGTTGACAGGTATACAGTGTGACAGGTAGGGGATGTGACCGGTGATGGAGTAGACAGGTATACAGTGTGACAGGTAAGGGATGTGACCGGTGATGGAGTAGACTGGTATACAGTGTGACAGGTAGGGGATGTGACCGTTGATGGAGTTGACAGGTATACAGTGTGACAGGTAGGGGATGTGACCGGTGATGGAGTAGACAGGTATACAGTGTGACAGGTAGGGGATGTGACCGGTGATGGAGTAGACAGGTATACAGTGTGACAGGTAGGGGATGTGACCGGTGATGGAGTAGACAGGTATACAGTGTGACAGGTAGGGGATGTGACCGGTGATGGAGTAGACAGGTATACAGTGTGACAGGTAGGGGATGTGACCGGTGATGGAGTTGACAGGTATACAGTGTGACAGGTAGGGGATGTGACCAGTGATGGAATTGACAGGTAAGGGATGTGACTGGTGATGGAGTAGATAGGTACAGAGTATGACAGGTAGGAACAGAGGTGAATGCAAAATAGCAGATAAAGTATGGGGTGAGTAATGTGATGATGGGAGAGAGCTGATGCAGGGGAGTAAGTAGGAATACAATTCTTGTGGTACTTTTTTGCCTGTCTGAAATGCCATATTCAGTAGATATAACGTAGGTGTTTTGTCCTGAGGTATCTGCATTGCTGGTCCCCTGCTGTTTGTCATTAATGTTAATGATTTGGATGAAGGTGTAGATGTCGTGAGTAGTTAGTTTGTGGTTGACATTAAAATCAGTGGCATGGTGGACAGTGAGGAAGGTTGTCTTTTGTTTTTATTTAATTTTATTGAAATACCGGGCTGCGTAGGCCTGTGAGCCATTTAATCGTAGCCTAATCATGGGACAATTTACAATGACCATCTGGTTCACCTTTGGACTGTGGGAGGAAATCAGAGCACCCAGAGGAAACCGACGCGGTCACTGGGAGAACGTATAAACTCCTCACAGGCAGCCGCAGGAATTGAACCCCGGTCACCTTTACTGCAATGCCTTATGCAAACCACTACATTGCCGTGTCAAAGTACAACATGATATTGACCAGCTGGGGAAGTGGGCAAAGTCGTAGTGGTCGGAACTTAACTCAAACTTGTGCAAGTTGATGCACTTTGGAAAGTTATTCCAAAGCGGGGCAAAAGCAGGGCTCTGGGGAGTGTGGGTGAACAGAGGGAAATATGTACACAAATATATAGTTCCCCGAAAGTGGCAAAACAGATAGACAGGTGTCAAAGTGGGCATACATCATGCTGGCCTTCATCGACTGTGGCACTGAACAAATTGTACCAAGCACTGGGTAGATCACACTTTGAGTATTACGTACAGTTCTGGTCACTGTGCGAAAGGAACAATGTGATTAAATTGTGCTATCAAAATAAATATACTGTATATCACCATATAGAGCTGTGAAATTCACTTCCTTGTGGGCATACGCAGCAAATCTGTAGAACAGTAACTATAACAGGATCAATGAAAGATCAACCAGAGTGCAGAAGACAACAAACTGTGCAAATGCAAATATAAATAAATAGCAATAAATAATGAGAACATGAGATAATGAGCAACAGACACAAAATGCTGGAGGAACGCAGCAGGTCAGGCAGCATCTATGGAAAAGAATTGATAGTCGGTGTTTCGGGCCAAGACCCTTCTTCAGGACTGAGAGGAAGGGGAAGATGCCAAAATAAAAATCTGGCAGAAGGGGAAAGAGACTAGCTGGAAGGTGCAGGCGAAGCTAGGTGGGTGGGACAGGTTGAGGGCTGGAGCAGAAGGAGAGGAGAGTGGACCATATGAGAAAGGGGAGGAGGGGGGAACCCAGGTGGAAGTAATACGCAGGTGAGAAGAAGTAAAAGGTCAGAGTGGGGAATAGAAGACAGCTGGGTAGCGAACGTTTACTGGAAGAAGAAATCGATATTTATGCCATAAGCTTGGAGACTATCCAGATGGAATATAAGGTGTTGCTCCTCCCCCGAGGGTGGACTCATCTTGGCACAAGAGGAGGCCATGCATCAACACATCGGAACTGGAAAGGGAATTGGAATTAAAATGTTTTGCCACTGGGAAGCCCCACTTGTGGGGGACGGTGCGGAGGTCCCCTAATTTAAGACGGGTCTCACCAATGTAGACGAGGCCACATTGGGAGCACCGGACACAACAGGTGAACCCAGCAGATTTTCAGGTGAAGTGTTACCTCAGCGGGAAAGGCTGGGGCCCTGAATGGAGGGATGAGTGGAAGGAGCAATCCCTGGGGATAGCTGGAGGGGGGGGGGGGGTGGAGGAAAAGATCTATTTATCCCCTTGGAGGTGGCGGAAGATGCGGAGGCTGATGGGGTGGTGGGTAAGGACAAGATAAACGCTATCACTTTTATGGCAGCAAGAAGATGTGGTGAGTGTGGATGTATGTGAAATGGAGGAGATGTGGGTGAGGGTATCAATAGTGGAGGGAGGGAAACCTCATTCTTTAAAGAAGGACATCTCCAATGTCCTGGAACAGAAATCTGCATCCTAGGAACAGATGAGGCGAGGTGAGGAAACGGGGAAAAGGAATAGCATTTTTACAGGAGATACGGTGGGAAGAGGTCAAGTCAAAACAACTATGGGAATCCATAGATTTGTAAAAGATGTTGGTTGAAAGTTTGTCTGCAGATATGGAGACAGAGAGATTGAGAAAGGAGAGGGAGGTGTCAGAGATGAACCAAATGAACTTTTTTTTTGTTATTTATTTTTTATTGAAGTTCATCATCCAACAAACATCTCCATAAGATGTATTTCAGACATTGTACATATATATCATATAATCATATATATCATAAATCTCCACAAAGTATTTATCTGAGGTACACACTTATAGAAAAGAGTGGAAAGAAAAAACTAGCAAAAGGAAAAAATTATGTACAAGTAGGGAGTGATCTTTTTTACAACATATTCATTGATTTGTGAGAATAAAATCAGGCCTATGAGGCATTATGTAGTTAAACCATTTTTCCCAGTATGAATCAAATTGTTCCAGCTTATGATTAACAGATGCTGTTATCTTCTCCATTTTGTAAATGTCCGTTGTAATTTCTATCCATGTATTTAAAGTTGGGATCTCCTGTGATAACCATTTCCTAGTAAGAGTCTCTTTACCAGCCACCAACAGTATATTCATTAAATATTCATCTCTTTTCAACCATTCTTGAGGTATATATCCAAAATATATGGTCTTACTCTCCAAGGGTATTTCACATTTAAAGATGTCCTGTAGGGCATTTTTTATCCCCCTCCAATTGTTTTTGATAACAGGGCAGTCCCAAAAAATATGATAATGATTTGCATTTTGATTTCCATAATTTCTCCAACAAACAGGGAGGTTACTATCATAATGGGATTTCTGAGAGGGTGTAATAAAATATCTTATCAACTTTTTCCATCCAAGCTCCCTCCATTTCTGTGAACTGGTACACTTCCATTGATACCTCCATATTATTGTCCATTCCTCTTCAAATATAATTATCCCTCCTTCCTTCTCCCATTTTGTTTTAATGTATGAAGTCAAATGTGTTTTAAGATTTGACAACCCCTTATACATGCTTGAAATGATTCTACTACTGTTAACTGAATTATATGTTTTTCTAAATAGCTTTATCAAGCATGTACTTGCCTTGGTTACATTTTTAAGTGTCTTATTAACATATTGTCGCATCTGTAAATATTGATAAAATCTTGTTTTTCTAATAAGTGTTTCTCTTTAAGCATTTCAAAACTGAACAGTGTTCCTTCTTTCATTATGTTGCAAAGAACTGTTATTCCTTTAGCTGTCCAGTCCTTAAATCTAGCATCCAATTTATTTGGTGTAAAATCCAAGTCATATGCACACCATTTGAGAATTGCAATACCTCCCTCTAGATTATATTCTTTTCTAGTAGTTTTCCATATTTTAAGAGTCAATTTCACCCATGGGTTATCAATAGTATTTATGTACCTTTGCAGGTTGTTATCAGCCAAAATTGCTTGTATGGGGATGGGAAGGACCCGCTCCTCAATGTTTTTCCATTGAGCGTCATATGATGGGTTGCACCAACATATCACAGCTCTCAACTGTGCTGCAAAATAATAATCTTTAAGAGAAGGTAGGCCCCATCCTCCCTTTTCCTTTGCTAATTGCAAAGTTTTGAGATGAACTCTAGGCATTTACACTGCCAAATATACCTTGATAACATCTTGTTCCATTCATTGAATTGATTTTGATTAATCTCTATTGGTAGTGTCTGAAAGAGATATAACAGTCTGGGCAGTATATTCATTTTAATAGATAGATAGATAGATAGATAGATACTTTATTCATCCCCATGGGGAAATTCAACTTTTTTTCCAATGTCCCATACACTTGTTGTAGCAAAACTAATTACATACAATACTTAACTCAGTAAAAAAAATATGATATGCATCTAAATCACTATCTCAAAAAGCATTAATAATAGCTTTTAAAAAGTTCTTAAGTCCTGGCGGTAGAATTGTAAAGCCTAATGGCATTGGGGAGTATTGACCTCTTCATCCTGTCTGAGGAGCATTGCATCGATAGTAACCTGTCGCTGAAACTGCTTCTCTGTCTCTGGATGGTGCTATGTAGAGGATGTTCAGAGTTATCCATAATTGACCGTAGCCTACTCAGCGCCCTTCGCCTTAACAGCTACTGATGTTAAACTCTCCAGTACTTTGCCCACGACAGAGCCCGCCTTCCTTACCAGCTTATTAAGACGTGAGGCGTCCCTCTTCTTAATGCTTCCTCCCCAACACGCCACCACAAAGAAGAGGGCGCTCTCCACAACTGACCTATAGAACATCTTCAGCATCTCACTACAGACATTGAATGACGCCAACCTTCTAAGGAAGTACAGTCGACTCTGTGCCTTCCTGCACAAGGCATCTGTGTTGGCAGTCCAGTCTAGCTTCTCGTCTAACTGTACTCCCAGATACTTGTAGGTCTTAACCTGCTCCACACATTCTCCATTAATGATCACTGGCTCCATATGAGGCCTAGATCTCCTAAAGTCCACCACCATCAGACTCAATCCTTGAACTGAGACTGAAAAAAGGAATCAGGTTCCATCTTGCCATATCTTCCTTAATTTTTTTATATAAAGGCTGATAATTCCATTCTGATAATTTTGCCAAATCGTTTGGCATAATGATGCCCAAATATTTGAAAGACTCTGTGTGCCATGCGGAGGGGTATCGACTTTCAATTTCTCTTGGTGGGCTATAGTAATATGAAAGTAATTGGGTTTTATCTATATTGATCTTGTATCCTGATAATTGAACATATTGTTCAAAGGATTGCATCAATTTAGGTAAAGAGTATGTTGGCTGCCCTAGATAGATCAAAATGTCATCCGCATAACAAGCCAATTTATGCTCTGTCCCTTTAATAGTAATTCCCCTGATATCTTCATTTTGTCTGATGTATTGAGCTAATGGTTCCAGATATAATGCGAAGAGTAGCGGTGACCATGCACAACCCTGTCTCGTGCCCCTTTCTGGGGTAAGACTATTTGATAAATATCCATTGATTTTAATCCTAGCAGTAGGATTGTCATATAGTGTCTGTATAGTTTTAATAATTGTGTCTTGGAAACCAAATCTATGTAAAACTCTGTAAAGAAAATTCCAATTAACCGAATCAAATGCCTTTTCAGCGTCCACGCTTATCACTATTGCTTCGATTTAATTTTTTTGTATATGATCCATAATGTGAAGTGTCCTTCGTATATTGTCTTGTGTCTGGCATTGTCGTATAAAACCTGTCTGATCGTTACGTATCAGTATGGGTAGAAACTCCTTTAATCGTTTGGCCACGATGGAGGTAAATAATCTATAATCTACATTAAGAACGGATATTGGTCTAAATGACCCGCATTCCATTTTATCCTTGCCTTCTTTCGGTATAGCTGAGATTATCGTTTCCTTCCAACTGGGTGGTATTTGTGCCTTTTTTAGAGCCCAGTTCAGTGTGGGGAGTAAAACAGGAATTAACTCATTTTTAAATTTTTTGTACCACTCTGCTGTATACCCATCTGATCCTGGTGACTTGCTTAATTTAAGCCTACTAATTGCAGCATTTAATTCAACTTCAGTTATGTCAGCAGTCATTATTCTATTTTGTTCTTCACTTAAAGTGGGTAACTCTAGAGAATTCAAGAAGGTGTCAATTTGGGTTATGCTTCCCCCTGGAACTTTGGAATATAGAGTTTTGTAAAACACTTCAAAAGCTTCTTGAATTTCAATTAGCTTATTTTTTTTTATCATTTTTGTTCTTGGGTCCCTAATTCTATGAATTGTATTTGAACTAAATGAACTTTGTAGGGTGGAAACTAGAGGCAATGTTGATGAAATTGACAAGCTCAGCATAGGTGCGCGAAGTGCCAATGCAGTTGAGATAATAAGATAAAGAGTCCCTGAAAGTGAGATCATTTTCAAAGATGGGACAAGTGAAGTTGAGTGAAGTTATCCCTTTTGGTTCAAGTGTCTGATGGTTCAGGGGTACTAACTGTTCTTAAACCTGGCTAGAGAGACTGCAAAAAAGATCATCAAGGGTGTTGCTTGGACTAGAGGCTTGAGTTGTAAAGAGAGTTGGATAGGCTGGGACTGATTTCCCTGGAGTAAAGGATACTGCTGGGTTACCTTATAGAAGTTTATAAAATTATGAGGGAAATGGATAATCTAGAGTCTTTTTTCCCTAGGTATTAGCACCTAAAAGCAGAAGACATAGATTTAAGATGAGGGGGAAAGATTTAAAAGGTAGATAAAGGGAAAGTTTTTCCACACAGAGGGTGCTGGGTATATGGGATGAGCAGTCAAAGGAGATAAAGACAGGTAGACTGTTTAAAAACACTTGGACAGGTTTAGAGGGATATGGGCCAGACTCAATCAAATGGGATGAACTCAGAAGAGCATGAATGGATAGGGTCAAATAGGCCATTTCTGTGCTGTATAATGCTGTGATCTATGGATCTGTGATGACCGGCATGGAAATTGTGAACTGACAGGCTTCTTTCTGTGCCACAAACTCTGTTTCTGTGACCTCACTTGCAACCAGTTATCCCCTTTCTGTCCTCTGCATGTATCTATGATTCTAGAAATTAAACTAATAATTAAACCCAGACATTTGGGCCATTTAATCCTGTTTTAAAATATTTTTGAAAACTTCCATTCAGCAGAATAATTTCCCATTGGAATCTAAAAATGAACATTTCTTCTTTTTTAAGAGCTGCAGAAGATCCTTTCTGTTCAACATAGCATTCTATGAAAATGTTAAAGCATTAAGTTACCTGCACAGTCCTTAATTATTTAAATTCCAAACCATCTAAAAATATCCCTGTATGCTGTGCTGTTCATTTACTCAATTCCTAGTTAAATAACTTTGTTGAACTGACAAGTTTTTTCAATGTTCATGTCTGTTTGTCCATTTAAACCTTTATTCCTTGATATGAGCAAAGCTCTGTAATGCAGTCTTTTTAAACTGAGATCAGGGTTTGACATCATCCTACGCTTAAGATTAAATTTGTCTTTTTTATATATATATCATGTCTCATGTTAGCAAGTTAGCCTGAATGTGCTCAATCCAAGTTTCTGACAGGTCGTTTTCAGACAAGTGCTTACATTCTTTGAAGTTCTAAGTTCAAAAGTTCAAACTAAATTTATTAACAAAGAACACATACTGTACGTCACTATATACAAACCTGAGATCTATTTTCTTACGGGCGTAAGCAATAAATCCGTAGAATAACAACCAAAACCGAATCAATGAAAGACTGCACCAACTTGGGTGTTCAACCAGAGTGCAAAAGAAAGCAAACTTGGCAAATACAAAACGAAAGAAATAATAATAATAATAATAATAATAATAATAATAATAATAATAATAATAATAATAATAATAATAATAATAATAATAATAAAAAATAAATAAGCAATAAGAACCAAGAACATGAAATGAAGAGTCCAAGAAAGTGAGTCCTTTGATTGTGGGAAGATTTCAATGATGGGGGAAGTGAAGTTGAAGTTCAAGAGCCTAATAATTGAGGGGCAATAACTGTTTCTGAACCCGGTGGCGTGAGTCCTGAGGCTCCTGATGGCAGCATGTCCTGGGTGGTGGGGATCCCTGATGACAGATGTTGCTTTCCTGCTACAGTATTTCATGTAGATGGGCTCAATGGCTGTACCCATGATGGACTGGACTGGATCATGCACTGGATATCTAAACTGCTAGAAACTGCCGAACGTCTCTTTTGTAACAGCTAGCCATCATCACGTCTTTAATGGGACAAGTTGTGGTATGGCTGAAGAACCCAGGCATCTTCTGCCACCTTGTGATAACAGTTTGCAATGGTTTACCTTCTCATTGATTGCTTTATATTGTTTCACATTATCTCAGGGGTTGACTGAATCTTTATTACGTTGTATTGTCCCTCTTAACTTTGAGCATTTCTGTACCTTGGGCTAATGATCATCACACAGTGGATATCTAAGCAGCTACACATTGCTATCATGACAGCGGGGGACTTTCCCCAGGAGCTGGATGGAGACTTCATGTGACATAGGTGTTGGAAACTCAGTTTTCATGGTTAGGTTTGGTGTGCTCTTGCAGTCCTGAGTCTGGGAAAATCTGCCGTCTGCTAGGAATGCCCTGGGACCCTGGTAATTTTAGAGTAGAATGTAACTAAATCATTGTGTTCATTCCAGCCAAATCCAGCTCATACCACCTGGTTCACATCCTTGCAGGACGAGCACTTCAGGTTCAAGTCCAAGTAAATGTGATGGGGTCTTCTGTCTCCACATTTCGTTGGGCAGTGAGCTCCAGCACAAACTTTCTGCTCAACCTTTAACATCCAGTTACTTTCAGACTGTGCCCTCAGTGTTTCCTGCAAGAGGAAAGAGGAGCACTTTGTCACAGTCTCTTATAAATAAATCAAAGTCACTCCTTAGTTTCCATGATGCTTGGGACATCTTAAATGCTGTGGAATATATTTTTTTATCATGGTAACTCTCAGGTAGAGGAACCTACTGTTTCAATGTTCAGGTTCCTGGGCATTATTACTTCACAGGATCTCGTGTGGAGAACTATATCTTCTTCATTAATGTAATGACTCAGCAGAAGATGTACTTGATGAAATTCCATCTTCCCTAGAACACAGCGGTGCTACATGGAGTAGGCCTTCTGAGCCTTCGAGTCGCACCGCCCGCAACCCCCAATTTAACCCCACAGGACAATTCACAATCAGCAATCAACCTACCAACCTGTATGTCTTTGGACTGTGGGAGGAAACCCATGCAGTCAGGGGGAGAACATACAAACTCCTTACAGACATATCAGATATTACTGTCTTGTTTGATCCGGCAGCCACTCGCAATGTAGCAAGACTATAGCCAACTGTCAGGTCAGTAGCCAAGGCCACTGTCCACCATGTGTCCAGGACAAAGAAGCAGGCAGGAAAATCATTGTGGACACTACCTACCATACAAACTTCCTTCTGCAAAAGCTCCATTCTGGGAAGCACTATAGAGCTATTAAAACAAAAACATAATTCCATCTTAAAAGTTTCTACCCCCAGGCAGTTAATCTGATCAATAATTCTGGTTTAGCCCCCTCAATCCCCTCCATCTGTTACCTCAGTCACGGCAATGCACTTTAAACCCCGTTTCACACTGACGTTTACTCTGCAGATACAGGATAGTATATATGTATTTATGCACATTTATTCCATATCTGTACTTATTTTTTATATAATTCTTTATAACTGTTGAATCTTGTTGTGGTTTGATGCATGTCATGTCAACACACCATAGCAAATTCCTAATCTGTGTAAATATACTGTACGTGGTGAATAAAGTTGATCTTTGTTCCTTGGGTTGATTCTGGTGTCACCCATCCCATTCTGGGTAAAACATAATGCACCTAGTATTCCCTAGACACCTCTAATCCTGACGTGAAGCAAGCAGTCTTCTAGACTTCTGGGCTCCAATAGGATCAGGTGCTTCCGACTTGTATCAATGAACAGAATAGGCTTACACACATTTTTGCCTCAATTTCCTCCATTTCAAGAGTAACAACCCCCAATTCTATTACACATTTGCTCTTAAACAAATTGTAGATATGGAGGCCTTCATGAAGCATGAACTGTGAGATATTGTGTAGTTTAGTTTTGTAAGGATGAATAGCAATGCAGGATTGCTAGTAAAGCTGACAATTGGAAGGGAGAAGCCTGTGTTCATTGAATGAATGGATATTGACCTACACTGAGGTTCTGTTCCACAGGAGCTGGCTCAGAAAGCCTTAAAGTTCCTTAAATAGAAATGGATTACTAGTTTGCACTGGCATGGAGAGAGACTTCCCAAAGAAAGCAATTTCATGGTCACACCTCATTAGAGTACAGTTACTCAGACACGTTGTCATTGGAGTACATTTCCAGAGTCACAACATACTCTTTGGACTGCAGTTCCACAGTCATGCCCTCATTTGAAAACCATTCCACGAGACAGACTGTCATTGGAAAACAATTCCACAAGACAAACTCTCATTGGAGAACAGTTGTATGTACACACACTCTCATTGGAGAACAGTTGTTATGTACACAGACTCTCATTGGAGAACAGTTGTATGTACACACACTCTCATTGGAGAACAGTTGTTATGTACACAGACTCTCATTGGAGAACAGTTGTATGTACACAGACTCTCATTGGAGAACAGTTGTATGAACACACACTCTCATTGGAGAACAGTTGTTATGTACACAGACTCTCATTGGAGAACAGTTGTACGTACACAGACTCTCATTGGAATACGGTTGTTCGTGCACACACTCTTATTGTACAGTATTACTGGTCATTATTTTTCTTGGTATCACATACCAGCTCTGACTCATAGTTCCAATATGAAATTCAAGTTCTGACTCCTACTTATTTGTAGTTCCAATGATAATGATTCTCGCCTGTGGAAAACTTCCCTGGGCATTAACTCTCTGTCACTCAGTTTCACAGACACTAATATATCGAAGATGGACCTTAAGTAGTCACATTTTGTTTGTCTCTACTCACAGTAACAATTACAGAACACTGAAGCTTTGAACAAGTGTACTTTATTCTGACTCCAACAGCAGGACTCCCTCTGGCCGGTGCTTAGGTTGTGTATACTGGAGACAGTTAGGGGTCGGGGTATAATCAAACAGCAAGGGAGGTGACATGGACAGACAGTCAGGGGTGGGCCAGATGGTCAGACGCTAAGAAGTGGGACAGGCACTCTGACGATGAAAGAGAGAGGGACACAGTATGATGGTGAGTGGTGGGACGGAGAGTGAAAGAGCTAAATCCTGGTGGTGGGTCAGATACATGATAGGACAGTGGGCTGGGCCATTTCAGCAGTTTGTTGGTAGTGGATGAGGACGACTCTCAATTTGTTGAGGTGGGGTGTGAAAACCTCTGAAAGCCTGCGCCAACCAGCTGGCAGGAGTTTTTAAAGGCATTTTCAATCTCTCATTGCTGCATTTGGATGTTCTCAACTGCTTCAAAAGGGCGACAATTATACCAGAGTCCAAGAAGAGCGGGGTGAGCTGCCTTAAAGTCTATCATCCAGTAGCACTCACATCTATGGTGATGTATTGTTTTGAGAGTTTGTTGATGGTCAGAATCAACTCCTCTGTCTGCTGGGACATGGACCCATTGCAATTTGCCTATCACCACAATAGGTCTACGTTGATGTGATCTCATTGGCTTTCCACGTGGTCCTGGGTCATCTGGACAACACAAATATCTCTGTCAGAATGCTGTTTATTCACTACAGCTCAGCATTTAACACAGTCGTTCCTATAGTTCTGATCAAAAAGCTCCAGAACGTGGGCCTCTGTACCTCCCTCTGCAGCTGGATCCCCGACTTCCTCACCGGAAGAGCACAATCTGTGCAGATCAGAATAAACATCTTCACCTCACTGACTGGTGTACCTCAGGGGTGCATGCTTAGCCCACCGTTCTACTCTCTCTACCCCCATGACTGTGTGGCTAGGCATAGCTCAAATGCCGTCTGTAAATTTGTTGATGATACAACTATTGTGGGCAGAATTTCAGATGGTGACAAGAGGACACATAGGAGTGACGTATATCAGCTAGTTGATGGGGTCACAGCAACAACCTTGCATTCAACGTCAGTAAGACCGAAGAGCTGATTGTGGACTTCAGAAAGGGTAAGAGGAGAGGAAACATACCAGTCCTTATGAAGGGATCAGAAGTGGAAAGAGTGAGCAGTTTCAAGTTCCTGGGTGTCAATATCTCTGAGGATTTATCATGGGCTCATCATATCGATGCAATTGTAAAGAAAGCATGACAGCAGGTATATTTCATCAGGAGTTTCAGGAAATCTGGTATGACACCAAAGACACTGATAAATTTCTACAGATTTACTGTGGAGAGTATTCTAAATGGCTGCATCACCATCCGGTATGGGGGACCACTGCACAGGATTGACAGAAACAGAAAAAGTTGTGAACTGTCAGCTCCATCATGGGCACTAGCATACTTGGTATCCAGGACATCTTCAGCGAGCAATACCTCTGAAAGGTGGCACCCATCACTGAAGGACCCTCATATCACCCAGGACATGCCTTGTTCTCACTGCAACCATCAGGGAGGAGGTACAGGAGCCTGAAAGCACACACTCAGCGATTCAGGAACAGCTTCTTCCCCTCTGCAATCAGATTTCTGAATGGACGTTGAACCCATGAATACTACCTCAATACTTTTTTATTTTTATGTTTGCATTACTTATTTAATTATTTTATATATATAGTTAATGTGATTTCCAGCCTTTTCTCTACTACTGTATATTGCATTGTACTGCTGCCGCACAGACAACACATTTCACAACATATGCTGGTGATATTAAATCTGATTTTCATTCTGAAGTGGGGTTGAGTTGTGTCTCACTGTTCCCTTCCCTTTACTGCCTTATAGACTGAATGGTGAGAGAGAATTTAAACTAACAAAGATGCCTTGTTTGTGAAAGAACTACAGCAGCTTCCTCTTCATAACCAGTCAGAATCTGACCTCTCCACCAGATCATCTCTAACATCGTACAGAGAGCAACGGGTCAGGTATTATATAATGTACAGTTTCGGCTGGAAGGGCCAGACTTCAGATGGGAAGGTATCCTTAAACATATGACCATGACCTAGCCTTACCATACACGCCAGACACCAAAGGAATTTCTAGCATTTGGCCTAGCAGTGGCTTTCCACTTTTCAGAAATCAGGGCTGCAAAGGAAGTTGGGGACTCCTCATGCAGGATTCCCTAAAGGTTAACTTGCCGGTTGTGTCAGTGGTGAGGAAGGTGGGCATTGTTGGCATTCATTTGGAAAGGACTTGAAACAAAAGCAAGGATGTAATGCTGAAGATTTATAGGGCATTGATCAGGCCCACTTGGGGTACTGTGAACAGTTTTGGGTCCCTTATCTAAGAAAGGATGTGTTGTCTTTCTGAAGGTCTAGAAGAGGTTCACGAGAATGATGCTGGGAATGAAAGCGTTAACACATGAGAGGCATTTTATGGCTTTGGGTGGGACTGTACTCACAGGAATTTAAAAGGTTAGAAGGAATCACATTCAAACTTATCAAATATTGAAAGGCCTAGAGAGAGTGGATGTGGAGAGGATCCCTATAATGGGACAGTCTAAGACCAGGGGGCCTAGCCTCAGGACAGAAGGACGTCTGTTTAGGACAGAGATAAGGAATGGTTTCTTGAGCGAGAGGGTGGTGAATCCGTGGAATTTATTGCGACAGATGGCTGTGGGAGGCCAAGTCATTGGGTATATTAAAGCAGACATTGATAGCTTCTTGATTAGTAAGGGTGTCAAAGGTTACGGGAAGGAGGCAGAAAAATGGGGTTGAGTGGATAATAAATCAGCCATGATGGAATGGTGGAGAATGATGGGCTGAATGGCCTAATTCTGATGCTATGTCACATATCCATGAGCGTATAGATGACTGGAAGATGTAATCAAACAGAATGAAATGTAAAGAAAGATACCTGAAGATATTGGAAACCAGTCTTTGGCTGGTCATTATTCTGGGACCTGGCTCCAGGAACACACTGAAGTTTCTCCTTTTCTCTGCAGGGCTCTGAATAAGCAGACTCAAAGTGGTGCGACACCCCTCTACCTGGCCTGTCAGGAGGGGCACCTTCACATCGTTCAATTCCTTATCAAAGACTGCAAAGCCAACTTCAACCTACGGACGCACGATGGGATGACAGTCCTGCACGCCGCGGCTCAGATGGGACACAGTGCTGTGGTGCTGTGGCTGGTACGTCAATGGCGCTATTGCAGCCGGGTGATCATGGGAGCGACAGTGGCGTGACGCCAATACAGCTCGGGGCGTCGGGGTTGGGGGTTCAATTCCAGTGTCCTCTGTAAGGAGTTTGTACATTCCTCCCTGTGACTGCGTGGGTTTCTTCCGGGTGCTCTGGTTTCCTCCCACAGTCTAAAGATGTACCAGTTAGTAGGTTAATAGGTCATTGTAAATTACCCCCTGATTCTGCTAGGGTTAAATAGGTGGGTTGCTGGGCAGGGTGGCTCATTGGGCTGGAAGGGCTTTTGCCTCACTGTGTCTCCCTAATAAATAAACAATGGCATCAGTCAGAACACAGGGTATTGCTTCATGGGACAACACACAAAATGCTGGTGGCAACACCGGGGTGGGAAATCAGTCAACACCTTTTATTAGGGCTGAAGAGAAAGAGTGGGGAAGGCAGTATAGGAGGGTAGGGGAGGGGAGGAGCAAGAGCCGGAGGGTAACAGGTGATTGGCTCATCCAGGTGAGAGGGGAAGATAGGCAGGTGGGGGAGAGCAGAGAGGGGGAAGGAAGAAGCTGGGATGTGATAGGTGGAAGTGGGAAAGGGCTGAAGAAAATGGATTCTGATAGGAGAGGACAGTGAACCGACCAAGAGGAAAAAAAGAGAAGGAAGTGAAGAGGGGATCTGGAGGTAGAAGAGTGTGGGAGACAGGCTGATCAGAATGGCAGGGGAGGGGTAACAGAGTGATGATGAGGAGAAAGAGGGTGATAGGTTCAGTGTGATAAAGGAAATGAAAATGGGAACAGAGGGCTGCAGTTGTCGGAATTTATAGAAATCACTGTTGATGGTGTCAGGTTGGAGATTACCATGTAGAATACTGTTTCATCGGACATGGCCATCTCTGCAAGGATGCAGGACACCAGTTCACAGCATTGTGTCTGGAGACAGGGGAGCATTGATTCATGAAATACAGACTTTGCTAATGAGATACTGAAACATTTAGGGTAAAGTGCTGTCGTATAAAAGTGTGAGACCGTGTGTACGTTCAGTGGCCACTTTATTAGGTACACCTGCCTCGTTAATGCAAATATCTGATCAGCTGATCATGTGGCAGCAACTCAATGCATCAAAGCATGCGGACATGGTCAAGAGGTTCAGACCAAACATCAGAATAGGGAAGAAATACAAGTGACTTTTCATTGGTGTCAGAAAGGATGGTTTGCTTGTCACACACAACAGTCTCTAGAGTTTACAGAGAATGGTGAGAGAAACAAAAAGCATCCAGTGAGCAGCAGTTCTGTGGGCAGAAACACTCTGCTAATGAGAGAGGTCAGAGGAGAATGACCAGCCTGGTTCAAGCTGAGAGGAAGACGACAGTAACTCAAATAACCACGCATTACAACAGTGGTGTGCAGAAAAGCATCTTGAACCTTGAAGTGGATGGGTTGCGACAACAGAAGAGCATGAATGGACATTCAGTGGCCACTTTGTTAGGTACAGGAGGCCACCGAGTGTGCCTGCTTTTTCAGTGTGTGTGCGTGTGTACATTAGAATGTGTGGGTATACACATAGTTTACATTTATTTAGGGATACAGGACAGTAACAGGCCCTTCTGGCCCAATGAGCCCACCGCTGCCACATTACGCCCATTTGACCAATTAATCTACTCACCTGTTTACCTTGGGAAAGTGGGAAGAACCCAGAGCGCCCGGAGGAAACTGGCATGGTCACGGGCAGAACATGCAAACTCCTCACAGACAGCGATGGGAATTGAACCCGGTCACTGGACTGTTACAGAGTAGTGCTAACCACTATTCCACCCTGCTGTCCCAGTCTGTATGGGGATGTGCAGTATATATTGACCATATATACACACACGCATCAACATGGCTGCACATTACATTGGTGAGTGTGTGTGTATGCGGCAAGTCATGTTTGTAAATGCCACACATGCAACCGTGTTTTGTGTTTGTGAGATGCATTTTGTTTTGACACCAAACTGGCGATATTGTGGAAGGGGAGGACAATGCAAAGAAACTCCAGGGAGGCCAGTGTTTGAGGGCAGGACGGATCCGATACAATGTGAGCGTACATTGAGGTTGGAGCACAAGATGAAGAGCAGGATCATGGTGACAGATAAAGAATGTTCAAAGGGACAGGCTGTCCTCCACTCAGACCTTGCAGGTGCAGCAGCGTAGGAGGCCTCCAGCATCCGCAGAATTACTGCTATTTATAGGAGACAAAGGGCATGTTGGGCTTTATCATGAAGGGATTTGAATATAAGAGAAAAACAAGGACTTGCTAAACCTGCAACGTCATGTACAGTTTGTCTCTCCTTAACTAAAGAGTGATGTACAGATTTACCAGAGAGCTTACAGGGGTGGAGAGTTTCAGGATAAGTCGAGTCGGCTAGGACTGTATCCTTTAAAGAAATGAGTGGAAATCTCATTAAACTTACTTAAAGGCTAGACTGGCTCGATTCAGGGAGGATGCTTGTCCCAAATGAAGAGTCCAAAACCAAGTCTCACGGTCTCTGAATAAGCATTAGTCCATTTTGGACTGAGCTGATGCAAAGTTTTGGAGGATGTTGAATCTTTGGAATTCTTTATCCTGGAGGGCCGTGGCCATTCAGTCATCGAGTTCATTTAAAAGAGAGGTCAGTCACGATGAACAGCAGAACAGGCTTGAGAGGTGAAATGCTCTTTTCCTACTCCTAATCTCGGTGATACCAGTTCTGATAGCTTGATATCATTTTCCTCAGCCAGCCTTCTATTTTATGAACTGTAAGTTACCGACATTAGCCCTGCTTTCATATTTGTTAGCTTCAGTAACCCCTCCTGGACAGCCTCATGTTTTACAGCAACACGTACAACACACTGGAGGAACTCAGCAGGTCGGGCAGCATCCGTGGAAAAGAGCAGTCAACGTTTTGGGCCGAGACCCTTCGGCAGGGGTCCTATAAAGAAGGTGGGGGGAGGGTGGAAGGTGCCAGGTGAAAAACCAATCAGAGGAAAGATCAAGGGGTGGGGGAGGGGAAGCAGGGAGGGGATAGGCAGGAAAGGTGAAGAAGGAATCTAAGGGAAAAGCACTATGGGTAATAGAAGAAGGCAGAATCGTGAGAGAGGTGATAGGCAGCTGGAGGAGGAGGCAGAGTGAAAGTAGGATGGTGGAAGGGAGAGGGAGGAAATTACCGGAAGTTGGAGAATTCGATGTTCATACCAAGGGGCTGGAGACTACCCAGACGGTGTATGAGGTGTTGCTCCTCCAACCTGAGTTTGGCCTCATCATGGCAGTGGAGGAGGCCATGTATAGACATATCCGAATGGGGATGTGAAGCAGAGTTGAAGTGGGTGGCAACCGGGAGATCCTGTCTGTTGTGGCGGACGGAGCGTGTTTTACAGCTTTTCTAAACAATTCTGTTTCAGTCTCTTTCTTTGAGCCTTCCTGCCACCTGTCCATTCTGCACTTTATTAAAGGCCAAACTTCACCTGATACATTAAAGAACAGAAAGAGGACCAGGCCACCTGGACCCTAGTCTTGACCAACATTCTTTAAGGTCACAGCAGATCCTTTATCTCAACTCCATTTTCCACATTATCCCCATGGCAATTCGTAGTCCTACAGCCAACTGTGTCTGTGCCAGCCATCTAACCACCTACACTAATCTCAGTTGCAGCCACTCGCTGTGTAGCCTTCTGTACCTCAGCAATTCAATTGCTCATATAGATATCTCGTGACCTCCTCAGTATCCATAAATCCACCCATTTCTGATCGGACCAGTACAGTCCTTTCGGCAGAGAATTCCAAAGACCCCTCCCCCCACCACCCCGCCTTTCTGCCGAGATCACTCCCTGTGATTCCCTTGTCCACTGGTCCCTCCCTGGTAATCTCCCTCCTGGTACCTATCCCAGCAAGCAGCCTTAGTGCTACAGCTGCCCATTCACCTCCCCCCTCACCTCCATTCAGGGCCCCAAGCAGCCCTCCCAGGTCAGGCAACACTTCACCTGCAAATCTGCTGAGATTGTCTATTGTGTCTGGTACTCCGGACGTGACTCCCTCAACACTGGTGAGACCCGTGGCAAATTGGGGGACCACTTTGCTGAGCACCTCTGCTCCATCCGGCAAAAGCATAACTTCCTGGTGGACAAACAATTTAATTGCAATTCCCATTCCCATTTCGACACATCAGTCCATGGACTCCTCTTGTGCCATGATAAGGCCATCCTCAGACCGGAAGAGCAACTTCTCATATTCCATCTGGATAGCCTCCAATCTGACGGCATGAATATCGATTTCTCCTTCCTGTAAAAATGTTTTTCCCTCCCCCTCCCCTCTTCTTCTATTCCCCATTCTGGCCTTTTACCTCTTCTCATCTGCCTATCACTTCCCCCCGGGTCCCTCCTTCTGTTTCTCCTATCGTCCACTTTCCTCTCCTGTCAGATTCCTTCTTCTCCAGCCCCTTACCATTCCCACCCACCTGGTTTCACCTATCACCTTCCACCTAGCCTCCTTCCCTCACCCAACTTTTTTATTCTGGCATCTTCCCCGTTCCTTCTCAGTCCTGAAGCGGGTCTCGCCTCGAAACATCGACTGTTAATTCATTTCCATAGATGTTGCCCGGCCTGCTGAGTTCCTCCAGCATTTTGTGTGTGTTCCAAAGATTCATATCCAAGCAGATGAGGAAATTTCTTATCTCAGTCCTGAACAGTGAACTCCTTAGTTTGACTTACAGACCCTTAGCATTACTCACCCCAGGCAGGGAAAAATCAACTCTGCATCTGCCTTGTAAGGTACAGTAAGAACTTCATAAGTTTTAGCTCTCTCTCTCTCAAGGTAATATAGGCCAGTTTGCTTTATCTGTCCTTATATGAGAAACCTATATCACAAATATCACAAGTATGTTATTTCTGAGATACGAAACTGGGATATACTGTATGTGTGAATGCTTGCTGATGTTGTACAGTTGTACTGAATCTATAATCTGCCTCTTAACTTTCGCTTTTGATGTGTTACGCAGAGATCGTTCACCGACACTGATATCTCTGCACGGGACAACGAGGGAGCAACTGCGATGCATTTTGCTGCCAGTAGAGGGCATGGCAAGGTCCTGGAGCAATTAATAAAGATGGGGGCCAGGATGCTGAAGGATAACTGGGGTGGCACACCGCTGCACGATGCTGCGGAGAATGGAGAGCTGGAGGTAGGTTACACAGGACTGTGTGTATCACTTCTGGGTTGTGAAAGAACATAAAGAAGTAACTTAATACATTAAAATAAATGCTCAAAAAGAAAAGTTTGAGGAAGCAATTTTTACAACAAATGAATGTAAAGTGCATTGTGGAATGAAGGTGTAGAAGAGAGAATGCAGGAAGATCTATTGGTATCTGTTAACATGTTGTTGGAGAGGCAGCAGGTATAAAGCCTAGGCCTGTGATTTTAAAGGAATAACTTATATTTTGTTAAGCTGGTAAATGCAATAGGGCTCTGTCCAAACACTGAAGGTCCATTGGAAGAGAAGAGAAACCAAGATGCCAAGTTAGTAGGTTAGCAAAGTAAAGGGAATGGGAAAGTGGAAAAAGCCCAGTGATTAATAACATAGAACATAGAAATCTACAGCACATTACAGGCCTTTCAGCCCACAATGTTGTGCCGACCATGTAACCTACTCTAGAAGCTGCCTGGAATTTCCCTACTGCATAATCTTCTATTTTCCTAAGCTCCATGTATCTACGTAAGAGTCTCTTAAAATACCCCTATCGTATCTGCCTCTACCACCGTCACTGGCAGCCCATTCCACACACCCACCACTCTGTGTGTGAAAAATTTACCCCAACATCCCCCTTGTATCTACTTCCAAGCACCTTAAAACTGTGCCCCCTCGTGTTAGCCATTTCAGCCCTGGCTATCCGCATGATCAATGTCTCTATCAGGTCACCTCTCATTCTCTGTCACTCCAAAGAGAAAAACCTATTCTCATAAGGCATACTCTCCAAACCAGGAAACATCTTTGTAAATCTCCTCTGCACTCTCTCTGTAGTATCCACATCCTTCCTGTAGCGAGATGACCAGAACTGAACATAGTACTTCAATTGCGGTATAAATGAGGTCTTATATAGCTTTAACAGTACCTCATGGCTCTTGAACACAATCCCACGGCCAACACACCATATGTCTTCTTAACAACACTGTCAACCTGTGCAGCAGCTTTGAGTGTCCTATGGACATGGACCCCAAGATCTCTCTGATCCTCCACACTGCCAAGAGTCTTACCATTAATATTATATTCTGACTTCAAATATGACCTACCAAAATGAACAACTTCACACTTATCTGGGTTGAACTCCATCTGCCACTTCTCAGCCCAGTTCTGCATCCTATCAATGTCCTGCTGTAACCTCTGACAACCCTCCACTCTATCCACAACACCCCCAACTTTTGTGCTATCAGCAAACTTACTTACCCATCCCTCCACTTCCTCATTCAGGTCATTTATAAAAATCACTTAGAGGAGGGTCCCAGAACAGATCCCTGTGGAACACCACTGGTCACTGACCTCCATGCAGAATACGAACCATCTTCAACCACCCTTTGCCTTCTGTGGGCAAGCCAATTCTGGATCCACAAAGCAAGGTCCCCATGGATCCCATTTCTCTTTACTTTCTGAATGAGCCTTGCATGGGGAACCTTCTTAAAAGCCTTACTGAAATCCATATACACTACATCCACTGTAAATCAATGTGTTGTGTTATATCCTCAAAGAATTTAATCGGGCTCGTAAGGCATGACCTGCCCTTGACAAAGCCATGCTGACTATCCCTAATCAGATTATGTCTCCAAATACTCATAAATTCTGCCTTTCATGATTTTCTGCAACAACTTGCCCACCACTGAAGTAAGATTCACTGGTCTATAATTTCCTGGATTATCTCTATGCCCTTTCCTGAACAAGGGAACAACATTTGCAACCCTTCTATCCTCTGGTATTTCTCCCATCCCTATTGATGATGCAAAGATCATTGCCAGAGGCTCAGCAATCTCCTCCCTCACTTCCCACAGTAGCCTAGGGTACATCTCATCTGGACCCAGCAACATCTAAGTTAATGCTTTCCAAAAGCTCCAGCACATTCTCTTTCTTAATGTCTACATGCTCAAACATTTCAGTCTCCTGTAAGTCACCCTCACAATTGCCAAGGTCCTTTCCCCTGGTGTATACTGAAGCAGGATGATTGCAATTTAAAGAATTGATGGCCTATTATCTGATCTAATGTAGACTCTAAGATCCAGGCAAATCATAATAAATGAGGCTGGAATCTGGAATAATATACTGGTAGTAACATGCTGGAGTAACATAACAGGTTGAGCAGCATCTGTGGGAGGAGGGGAATTGTTGACATTCCTGGTTCAGGATTTAGATCTGAAATATTCACAGTTCCTTTTGCCTCATAGATGCTGTTTGACCTGTTGAATTCCACCAGTAGATTGTTTATTGCTGCAGTAGAGATGTAAATTATTGTAGATTCAGTCCCTTTGCTTTTGTTTCCTCCACCAGCAGTCAGCTCACTTTCTTACCAAATCTGAGGCCACCTGCTTTGTTCCTAAACTTGTCCTAGCCCAGTGAAACAAACTTTTCAATGACCGCTTTCCTCCCATGCACTCCAGCCTTAGCTTCAAAATTCTTCTTTTCTAGTTTTTCCCCTATTTTCACTTCTGCCCTGTCTAATCTGATTGTCATTTTAACTACCCAGTTCTGATTCCTTCAATCCTATTTCCACTAAAATGATGATCATTATGTTAGCCAATATTGTTAATGGTTCTCACTTAAGTCCTGCTCCACCTATAAACTCACTGTCAGCTCTCCAAAAGATCAGCACTTTACAGTCGAACATCTGGTCATTAATCTGGCTTTCCCCAGAAGTCCTGACGTACGGTGCATCTTCCCAAAGCTGAGCCTGATCTTCCTGAAGCTTTTTGTCTGTTCTTCTGACAGCTACCTCCGAAACAGTCATTAATCTCCATCAGCACAGGTACACCACAAGACTGTGTGCTTAGCTATCTGCTCCACTTGACTTATATTTATGACTGTGAGGCTACGCACAGCTCCAATGCCATCTTTAAGTTTACTGTCGTAGGCCAATTAAAAATGGTGACAAATCAGCAAAAAAAGGAGAGAGATTGAAAATCTGACTGACTGGTGCCACCACAGCCTCTCATTCAATGTCAGCAAAACCAAAAAGCTGATTATTAACTGCAGGAGAAGGGAAATGGAGGTCCATGAGCCAGTCCTTGTCAGGGGATCAGAGGTGGAGAGGGTCAGCAACTTTAAATTCCTCAGTGTTATCATTTCAGAGGACCTGTCTGGATCCAGCATGTACGAATGTGCCATTACAAAGAAGCACCTCTACTTTTTTAGAAGTTTGTGAAGATTCGTCATGTCATCTAAAACTTTGACAAACTTCTATAGGTGCATAGTGGAGAGTATCCTAACTGGTTACATCATGGCCTGCTATGTGAGTGGCTGGGTTTCCTCTGAGTGCCCCAGTTTCCTCCCACATCCCAATGATATATGGGTTGTGATTGGCTACTGTCAATTTGCCCTAGTGTTTGATAGGATCTTGGGACAGCTGGGGTGGAGATGGGGTTGGGGGGAGGGTTCTTGATAGTTGGCTTGAACTCATTTGGACAATGGATCTGATTCAGTGCTAATTACTCTACGACCTCTCGAAATCACTGTTTCTAAATTATCAAGCAGTCTGTTCAAAATTAAGTACTCGTTAAGATGAAGTCGCCACCAGCCTATTCCATCCCTCTCCCTGGCAACTACCAGAAACTAAACCCGATTGTAAACAACTTTGATACTTGGCATGGACCTGGTACATTGATGATCAAAGTATGCATGCAGTATACAATCCTGAGAGTGAGCTTACCACAGACAGCCACGAAACAAAGAAAACTGTAGATCCCGTTCCAATAAAAACTTCAGCCCCTCCCCCATCCCAACGTGCAAAACAAAACAAGTCATGCAAATGGCAGGAAAAAAAAACAAGTAAAAAACACAGAATATAAATCACCAAGCCACACAAAGCCTTCGTCGAGAGAGTCCGGGCATATGCAGCTCAGTTCAATCCAGCGCCACGCTGTTTGCTATCCGCAGGCTGACCCAGTCAAAACCCCACAAAACAGCAACAGAAAAGGGAGTGACCAGAAAGCTGAGACATATCGCAATGCAAACCAGAGGGTCCAGTCCACAAACGGCACCGGTCAAACCCAGCCCAAGGTCCAGCACTCTGGTGGCACCCTCCTCTGACAGCATCGAGGGACAGAGAGAGAGCACTCAAAATACAGGAGCGTTCTTCCAGGAGCAGCAAGCAAGAGGAAGAGAGAGACTGTCACACGCAGCCACCTTCCTCCGACAGCAGCGAGCGAGAGCCTGGCAGACATCACCGAACACCCAGTCGCCTTCCCCTCTTGCCACGCTGGCTTCAACCTTCCTTGACGCTTTAACCAGTGGGATCAGCGAGAAGTGGGGTCGATCATGGGTTCAGGCCTCGTCTCCAGACTTTTTGGCCTCGAGGCCGCACACTTCACTCGAAACCTCACCGAACTCCCTCAGAGACATCAAAGCATCAGGTTGCACAATTGGTCTCCAACAGTAGCAGGGCTACATTTGAAAGAAAAAGAACAAGTAAAAGAAGTAGATTCATGAACCATCTGGAGCATGTCGCTCTTGGTCACGTGTTCGCTGGGAGAGATAATTAGAAAAGGGTTGAGTAAAAATCACGTTAGAAATGGAAATGACAGGTGTATCAGGGAGAAAAATCATTTGGAAGAAGAGAGAGAGAGATAGATGTATTGAAGATGGGAAGATAATTGTTTGGGGCAAGAGAGACACAAATTTCAGGATGGAATGGCAGATATGTTAGGACAAAAAGTTGAAGTATCAGTGGGAGAGGTTGATATATCAGTGAGCAAGGAACTGATGTATCAAGAGAAAGAGACAACTGGGAGAGGGGAGTGATTCATACAATATGTACTGGGTGGTAAAGTCCGATGTGCTGGGGAAGGTAGACAGCTGTAAAGGTGATAAGAAGAATAGCTAGATTTGCTAGAATCTAGACAGCTAGAGAGGTTGCAAGCAGCTGATGAATATCTGTATTCTTCCATTCAATGGATTCTATCAGTGAAAGCAAACTTAAACTGAATAATGTGTAGTTTCTGCAGAGGTACTAAGATCATCCTCTTTCCACACCATCACATTCTCCTTATTGAATTTCAGTGCTGTCAAATCCTTGTCAAAAATCACGTAGACATTACCATTCAAGATGATGATGGTTATACTGCCGCAGAGCTGGCAGACTACAATGGAAACGTGGAGTGTGCCTTGTACTTGCGGAATGTTGAGAAGATGGTAAGGAGCATCCAAATACTTGTTAAAGCAGGTATGCTTTTAGATTCTGTTTTTAAAATGGCCATCACAGGTGCAGAAACTGTGTTTGGTCCACTATGGAATGAAGTTATTGATGCTAATTGGTAAAGTATTGCATTGCCAAAGAAGAAAAGGATCCACTTCTATTTCATGGGGTTAGATTGCCTCAGATGCTCTTGGGTTAAAATAGCAGTGCTCAGTGACAGTGTTGGATATGGCAGGAACCTTGATATGGAGATGATTGCAGGAATGTTTGAATTTACTGTACCGCCCTACACATTTAGGCGGTGGTACAGATTTGCCTTTTAAGCCACTGCTGTGCTTTGAGATTATGCCAATGGACGACATGCATTGATCCAGAGGGGCAGGCAAGACCAGTCATTAGTTTTGTTGTGAAACTGATGTGAAAATGTTAGACTGTAGAATAGAGTATTGTCAATTTACAGCAGTTGAAATAGCACTTCATTTATAAAGCAGAGGAAAATCTCCTGAGAAACAACCCAGGGACATTATTAACAGATGTTCATGTTGAGTTAGATAAATGGGACAAAAGGCTTGCAGAAGCACCAAGAACACAGGTGAACCCACATAACTGTCTGAACATGGCTAGATAATTTCAGAAGTCAGGAAATTAGAGATATGAAATCCTTGGTTTTACAATGATAAGTCAAAAACAACATTTATGGACTAGACTTATAAATCATAATCTTAACCAGAATGTTGTATTCAAATCTAGGTACTGCATTTTAGGTCAAAATCTTACAGTGGAAAATCTTACAGAGAGATTTGATAGAAACAATTAAGAATGTGGCAGTTTTTGATAGAATAGATGAGGAAGCTGTAAGTCAGTAAAGGAGGGATCCTGACTTAATATAATTAGCAAATTATCCAGAAATGACATGTGGAAAACTATTTTACCATCATGTTGTTGAGGTCTGCAGCATATGGCCTGAATGTGCGGAGGAAGTATTTTACATAATAACTCAAAAGGAATTGTTAAGTATTCGGTGGAAACTTTTGTTGCATGATGAAAGAGATAAACTGACTGGGATGGTGCTGAGGCAACACTAATATGATGGCCTGAATGGCCTCCTTCTGCACTGTAGGTGAAGAGGAGAAGCAAATTATAAACACAAATGATTCTGCAGATGCTGGAAATCCTGAGTAACAAACTCAGCAGGTCAAGCAGCATCTGTGGAGAGGAATAAACACTTGATGTTTCGGGTCAAGACCATTCGTCAGGATTAATGAAGAGTCTCAGCCTGAAATGTTGATTGTTTATTCCTCTTGGTAGATGCTGCCTGACTTGCTGAGTTCCTCCAGCATTTTGTGCATGTTACTATGAAGAGGCGACTTGGGCAGACCAACCATAATCACATTGAATGTTGGGACATGCCTTGATTGGTTTTTTCTTGATCCCATTTTCACAATCAGATTAGAAGTCTAAAATTGTGGGCATAGAGGAAGACTTTAGAGAGTCTTACAAGAAGGGAGATGCTGGAACAGTGGAAGGGTTTGGAGAAGGATTTCTAGAATCTTGGGTCCAATCAGCTGAAGACACAGCCACTCAAGGTGGAGAAAAGGCAGTGAAAGACCATAAGGCCCCATAAGCACAGACTTAGGCCATTTGCCCCACCAAGTCTGCTCTCCCAATCCATCATTGCTGGTTTATTATCCCTCTCAACCCCATTCTCCCACCTTCTCCCCATAAACTACGATGTCCTGACTAATCAAAAACCTATCAACCTACACTTTATATACGCCCAGTGACCTGGCCTCCACACCCTCTGTGGCAATGAATTCTATGATTCACCACCCTCTGAATAAAGAAATGCCTCCTCATCTCTATTCTAAAGGGACATCCTTCTATTCTGAGGCTGTGTCCATTGGTCCCAGACTCATCCACTATTAGCAACATCCACCATATCTAGGCCTTTCAGTATTCAATAGATTGCCATCAGATCTCCCCCTCTTTCATCTAAAATCTGATGAGTACAGCCCCAGAGGCATCAAATGTTCCTCGTACATTAACCCTTTAATTCCTTGGATCATTCTCAAGGAACAAGATAGCAGGGTTAGATGACTGCAGATCTCTGGGGGGGCGGAATCATTGGTCTGAGGAAAAGAGTAAATGAGTGAAGTAGTTGCAATCACTACAAAGATGTTGGCTATCACTTAACCAACCGGCTTTTTCTAAAAGCACTGGTAATGTGTAGAAGAAAGGCTGGTAATGAAACCAGAGACTAAAAGATTTATCTTATAGAACCACAGCATTTGACCCAGGCTGACTTCCCTAGTTGTTGTTGCTGCATGTTGTGTGAGGTCCTGTCTACCAAAACACACTGCAATGAATAAGTAATGGAAAGAAATGGATGAGTCTAACTGTGACAGACCTCAAGACTGCAGCTACATTTCATGTTCCTCTCGCCACAGTCACAGCTGAAGGTAATATTGTGTTCTGCATTGTTCAGGGTCTCCACTTGACTGCTGCCCTACCATCTGATATGTCTGTTCTGCTTGTTAATATTTCATTCGAGCTACCTTTAGTAAATATTTTTTTGTTGTTAACCTTTTAAATGGGAAGCATGACTTACTCTTTAGTGTTGTTTATTGACCGAGTTGCTGTTGTCACAAGCAGAGCAAAGCAATGAGATCAGACTAATGCCACGTCTCCAGGCATTATACTGCCCCCTGTTCCACATGCATTAATGCCACGTCTCCAGGCATTATACTGCCCCCTGTTCCACATGCATTAATGCCACGTCTCCAGGCATTATACTGCCCCCTGTTCCACACGCATTAATGCCACGTCTCCAGGCATTATACTGCCCCCTGTTCCACATGCATTAATGCCACGTCTCCAGGCATTATACTGCCCCCTGTTCCACACGCATTAATGCCACGTCTCCAGGCATTATACTGCCCCCTGTTCCACATGCATTAATGCCACTTCTCCAGGCATTATACTGCCCCCTGTTCCACACGCATTAATGCCATGTCTCCAGGCATTATACTTGGTTGGAAGCTGCTCCCTGCCATTCTGCATCTCTTTAATGATTTCTTGTCACAAGTCACAGTGCTTGCTTAGTAATTTGGGCAAGTATTGTGCATCAATGGAGGGAAAAGGGTGGGTAGAGAAATACTGAATGTAAAGGGAACCCCCCCCGCCCCCCCCCCCCCCCGGTTTCCTTGGCTGCATAAGTCTAGGGAAGACAACCTCCGGCCCTGCCAAACTAGTGTGATCGAGGTGCTCTCCCACACCAAACCCCGGTTTGTGTGGATGCTGAGTAATCTGCTACCCTGATAGATAGACAGACAGACATATTTTATTGATCCCGAGGGAAATTGGTGCTAGGAAATTACAGTTAGTACACTGCATACGATTAAAGGAATTATATTTATGAATCTTAACTAAAGACTTAGCAAAGAATAACAAAAAGAAAAGGGCTCATTCTAATTAAACAGTCAAACGTGCACAAGTTGGAGCTCATCTTGAACTTCTCTGTCACTCACGCACTGGGCCCTCGTCAGCATGAACGTCCACACCACCTTCTGAATGTCGCTCACAATCCATCTCGAACAAACGAGTCTCCCACCGGATCGTATGCTACATCCGGTTCTCCCCGGCGTTTTCTCTCTTCATCTCCTGCCAAACTAAAAAACCCAAGATCAACCTTATTGTCCCTCAGCAAGAAAACCTCCTGCTAACTGGATGGCACACATTCCACGTCTTCCCTCATCTTCAACAGCAACCCAAACAAGCTGAAAACAAGCAGCTCTTACAGGACTGCCAAAATGAAATACATACAGCACAACAGTAAAAATACGAACCAGGGCATTACAAAAGGAACAGCAGGCAGCCATTCAGCCCATCAAACCTGTTTGCCATTCAGTCTGTATCTCAACTCCATTCATCTGCCGGAGTTCTATATCTTTACTGACTTGCTGTATATTTTTAGTTGACTGAGCATAAATAACCTTTGGGAAGACAATTCCCAAGTTTCCATTGCTGTGTCCAGCAAAACTGCCAAAGCATCTGGTCTGATTGCACTGCTGTTTTGCCCTCTCCCCCTGGAAAGAGGAAGTTCTCCAACCACTCCAGCATTCCCCCAACTGGATCCCCCCTAAAACTTTCAGTGCAAGGGTAGACTATCTTACATATCCAACAAATAGTCAGGATGCCACAGTGGAATTTAAGCCTGTTCTTGATGTCGTGCACTACACATGGAAGAGAACTCATTCACTCCTACAACCTTGACTTGCAAATGTCAAAAAAAGGCACTGTGCATGTTCAAAATCAGAAACAAGAACAGAAAATGTTGGAAATGCTCAGCAGATCAGACAGCACCAGTGGAAAGGGACACAGTTAATGTTTCAGATACTAGGCCCTTCTTCAAAAGTGGGGAAAGAGTAAAAAGCAAGCTATTTTTAGGGAGGAGAGAAGGCTGAGACGATATTAGTGGAACAAAGAGTTCCACTAAACAAAGACAATGTCTGATAGGGAGAGACTATGATGTGGTCATCATAGTCTCAGTTAAAGCTTTGTCTCTATAATGTGTTAAACATAGAAAACATAGAAAATAGGTGCAGGAGTAGGTCATTCGGCCCTTCGAGCCTTCACTGCCATTCAGTATGATCATGGCTGATCATCCAACTCAGAACCCTATACCTGCTTTCTCTCCATACCCCCTGATCCCTTTAGCCACAAGGGCCATATCTAACTTGAGGGACATTCCCAGCCAAGGAAACACTGAACCAAAATGATGATGGCAAAAGCACTTGGCAAAACCAGAAAGGGGGAGTGAACTTACTAAAGTTGAAGATTTCAGTATTGAGTCAGGCTGCAGAGTGCCCAAATGGAAGATGAGGTGTTGATTCCCCAAGCTTATGTTGGATCTTCTTGTCATGGTGCAGGAGGCTGCAGACAGAAAGGTCAGCGTGGGCAAGGGATGGTGAACTAAAGTTGAAAGAACCCTGAAGCTAAAGATCAGTTCCATGGACTGAATATTTGTACTCCACAAAATGATTTTCCAAGCTGACTTGGATCTTTCCAATGTAGTGGAGACCATATATCCATTCTGAACCCAATACACTGAATTAGAAGAGGTAAAGTGCATTTGGATAGGTACATGGAAAAGTTTAGAGGGATACAGGTCAAACATGGGCATTGGAACTAGCTTAGATGAGCATTTTGGTTGGCATGGTTGAATTGGACTGAGGGGGCAGTTTGCCTGCCATGGATCTATGACTAGGTACAATATTAATTACTACTTCACCCAAAAAGACTGCTTGAGTCTCTGGATGGTGGGAAGGAAAGAAGTGAAAGGAAAGTGTTATATCTCCACCTTATGTGTGGGAAAATACATAAGGACTGGGAGCTATGCTAGGAGGGAAGAGCAGGACTTCTATTTGCAGCAGATTTCCAACATCTGCTCTTCCCTGAACTTTAAATGCGAAGGGCCTTTGGTCAGAATTAAAGATCTCGTGCTTGGGTTTTTCAGCAATTCCCTATTTCCAAGAGTTTCCTATTTATCTGTTCCATTTCCTCTTTTGTAGGCTGAATCTCAGACTTCTTCTCGACAACTTTTGAAAAATATCTCTGCTTCCTTGACTCAAAAACTCCCAGCAATGCTATTCTAGATTTTCCCCCAACTTGGGCTGACATTTTAAATGATAAAACACGATGTTAAAATAGAGCCCCTGCTGGGACAGTAACAGCAGAAAATCAATTAGTAATAGTATAGATGGTATCTTTCAGATAGCAATTATGTAGATTTTCCTGAGAAAAGATATCAAAAGAAACAAGGTATGTTTGTCAGTAATCCCATAGTTTGAGCTCAGGCGCAATCATTGACCAAAGCTGACTTAGTGGTTGAATCTAATGGCTAACTGGAAACTCATTAGAATTTGTAGCTTACCTCTAAGTCAAAGCCTTTGAATATGAATAGCCGACTAGGCAGAGATAACCAAACACAACCTCATCACTCCTCCCAGTGGAAATTCAATCAAGAAGTACATTTGTTGATGATAGGATAGCAGTAGTGGTAAAGTCATGGGCTGTCAGCCAGAGTTCTGGACCATTGATCTAGAGACAAGAGTTCAAATCCCAGCATGGCAACTGTGAAACTTATATTCAATTAATTAAATATGGAATTAAACAAAAATATATGTGTAACATTAGCCATGAAACTATGAGATTGTTATAGCGCATGAACAGAGAGGGATTTGGAATAAATATTATTACATGTGCTGAGGTACAGTGAAAAGGTTATCCTGCATACTGTTCACACAGATTAATTCATTACACAGTGTATTGAGATAGGACAAGGTAAAACAATAACAGATTGCAGAGTAAATTGTAACAGAGCCAGCAAAGGTCCAGTGCAGGTAAACAATAAGATCATAATGAGGTAGATTGTGATGTTAAGAGTGCAATTTATTGTACAGATATAGACAATGCACAGGCAGATGGGGTTGTTATTGAATATATGGTGGGCAGCTGAGCGTGCTTCTGTCCCATACTGTTTTAGTTAAATGCTCCTAGTTCACTAACGTCCATCAGAGATGGAAATCTACTCTCCTTACTTGGTCTGGTCTGTTTGTAACTCAGAAGTAACTATTGTAGTTGATTCTTAGCTACCTCCTCATCTTGAAGCAATTATTAATGTGCAATAAGTGAGTGAAATAAATAATTCTTAGCACTTTCAGCATTGGCTCTGAATTCACGTGAGTGTCTGCAATCATTCCGGGTGATGGAGTGGGTTCCAGTGTCTCATCGAATGTCCCATGACTTCCTCTTAAGGAATACATTGTATGTTTTTCATCTTTGCCTCACCAGTAGTTTAAATTGAACTGGATTTCTGCCAATATCTACTGTGGTACTGGAAAGTTTGTGAACCCAATTGAATTTTCTGTATTTTTGCATAAATATGACCTAAAATGTGATCAGATCTTCACATAAGTCCTAAAACCAGATAAAGAGAACCCAATTAAATAAATAACACAAAAACACATTGTACTTGTTCATTTATTTACTGAGACAAATGATCTAATATTACATGTATTTGTTGGAAAAAGTATGTGAACATTTGCTTTCAGTAATCGGTGTGATTCCCTTGAACAGCAGGAACTTCAGTCAAATGTTTCCAGTAACCATTGATCAGTCCTGTACATCAGTTTGGAGGAATTTTAGACCATTCCTCCTTACAAAACTACTTCAGCTCTGGGATGTTCCTGGGTTTCCTGGTCCTTCCACAACATTTCTATAGGATTAAGGTCAGGACTTTGACTCAGCCATTCCAAAACTTGAATTTTCTTCTTTATAAACTATTCTGTTGTTCATTTACTCTTGTCTTTTGGATCATTGTCTTGTTCATTATCCAACTTCTATTAAACATCAGGTGTAGACTGCTACCCTGACATTCTCCTGTAAAACGTCTTGATACAATTTTGAAGTCATTGTTCCCTCAATGCTTGCAAGTTGTCCAGGCCCTGAGACAGCAAAGCAGCCCCAAACCCTGACACCCCTTCCACCATGCTTCACATTTGGGATGAGGTTTTGGTGTTGGTGTGCAGTCCCCTTTTTCCTCCAAATATAGCAATGTGCATTTCTGTCAAAAATTCAACTTTTGTCTCATCTGTCCACAGAACATTGTTCCAGAAGCATTATAGAACATCCAGGTGGTCTTTTGCAAATGTGAGATGTGCAGCAATGTTTTATTTTTGGAGAGCGCGATTTCCTCTGAGTGTCCTTACATGAACATTCTTGTTCAGTGTTTTTCTTATAATGGACACATGAACCAAGACTTTAGCAAGTTCTAGAGGTTTCTGTAGGTCTTTTGCTGTTACCCTTGGGTTCTTTTTCACCTCCTTCAGCATTGCACCCTGTGCTCTTGGTGTGATCTTTGCAGGACGCTCACTCCATTTGTAGATAATTTCTCTTACTAGGGTCTGAAGAACACTCAGGTCTTCAGAAATGCTTTTGTAGCCTTTTCCAGTTTCATGCATCTCCACAATTCTTCTTCCAAGGTCCTCTGAAAGTTGTTTTGATTGAGGCGTGGTGCACATAAACAGATCTTTCTTGAGAAGAGCAGGCTCTGTCAGTAACTTGATTTTGTGTGCTTTTATTAAATTGGCAGGGCACATCTACAACCCACACCTCCAATCTCATCTCATTGGAACGCCTGATTCCAGATAGCTTCTGTAAAAGGCTTACCCCCAAGGTTCACATACTTCTTCCAACAAATACATGTAATATTGGATCATTTTTCTCAATAAATGAATGAACAAGTATTATGTTTTTTTGTGTTATTTATTTAATTGGGTTCTCTTTACTTAGTTTTAGGACTTATGTGAAAATCTGATCACATTTTAGGTCATATTTATGTAGAAATAGAGAAAATTCTGCAGGGTTCACAAACTTTCTAGCACCACGATACTTGAGATTAATAGAATGTTCATTGAGTTTATTTTTGAATTCTTCATTTACTTTGCTCATTGAGCTGAGCTGCCATGCAAACAAAATGAAACAATTGTTAGCATGAACAAGTTATTTGTTTCTTGTCAGAGACATCAAAGTTATAGTCACGGTATTGGTGCAGAATCTTTACCAGGCTGAGCAGTATTATTCATTAGTTTGTCAGCTCTTCCACCACCATCTCCACTTGCTTCTTCCGCTTCATATGCTTACCCAATGGTACCTCCAGATTTTCTGCGACCCTGTCCTTAGGTATTCTTCACTCCAATATATTGACGCTTCATTCAAGTTCTCTCCTCACTGCGTGAGTCTTCATGCTGACCCATCTTCATCAAAGAGGGAGCCAGGCCTTTCGTAACCAAACAACCAAAGCCAAATCTGCTGCTAACAGCCAGGTCCTGGGAGATGGGGGTCTATGTGGGAAGGAAGCTGCAGTTCCCAGAGGTGGTGCACACAACCCTCTGCCCGGTCATTGTATTGTGGTCAACTGAAGACCAGAAAATAATTCTGGTTGAGCTGAAGGTGCAGTGGGATGAGGGATGGGAAGAGGCCCATGAGAGAAAGGCCTTGAAGTACCAGCCCTTAGTGCAGGAATGCAAAGACAATGGATGGCAGGCATGGTTGTTCCCTGTGGAGATCGGCTGCAGAGGTTTCCCAGCCAAATCAGCATGGTGGTTGTTGTCAGCTCTGGGCCTGGACAAAAGGAGCAAATAACAAACAGCTTGTAGGATGGGGGAAGAGGCAGAACGAGCTTTTTGTTGGATTTGGAGTAGGCGAGAGGAGGGAAGCTGGAAGTCAGGAGCAGATGGTGGTGATTTGGCCACCACTGCCGGCCCACTAACTGGCCACCACAATTGAAGGCCATATCTCAGGTAATGATCAGTTTGAGTACAGAGAGGAAATTAAGAACCTGGTGGCATGGTGCGAAGACAATAACCTATCCCTCAACGTCAGCAAGACTAAGGAATTGGTTGTTGACTACAGAAGGAGTAGCGGACCACATGACCCCATCTACATCGGTGGTGCGCAGGTGAAACAGGTCAAAAGCTTTAAATTCCTCGGGGTGAATATCAGAAATGACCTGACTTGGTCTAACCAAGCAGAGTCCACTGCCAATAAGGCCCACCAGTGCCTTTACTTCCTGAGAAAGCTGAAGAAATTTGGCCTGTCCCCTAAAACCCTCACTAATTTTTATAGATGCACCATAGAAAGCATTCTTCTAGGGTGCATCACAACCTGGTATGGAAGTTGTGTCCAAGACCAGAAGAAGCTGCAGAAGATCATGAACACAACCCAGCACATCACACAAACTAATCTTCCATCCTTGGACTCACTTTACACTGCACGCTGTCGGAGCAGTGGTGCCAGGATAATCAAGGACATGACCCACCCAGCCAACACACTTTTTGTCCTACTTCCCTCCCGGAGAAGGTTCAGGAGCATGAAGATACGTATGGCCAGATTTGGGAACAGCTTCTTTCCAACTGTGATAAGACTGCCGAACAGATCCTGACCCGGATCTGGGCCGTACCTTCCAAATATCTGGACCTGACTTGCACTACCGTACTTTCCCTTTTCTATTTTCTATTTATGATTTATAATTTAAATTTTTATTATATTTCTGATTGACTTGTACTCCAGGGAGCGCAAAGTGCAGAATATCGCTGTGATGATTGTACGCTCTAGTATCAATTGTTTGGTGACAATAAAGCAATCAGGGATGGGGAGTCAGGAGAAAGAGGGGAGTCAATGGGCTACAGGTTAAGAAGGTGAGGTGGTATCAAACCATCTAATTGTGCATTGGAGACTAACCCAGCACACAATAGCAGGTCAGGTTCACTAAGGAAGCATCCCAGGCAATTGACTTAAAAGTATTCCAACTTGTTTTTTGTGTTGATTGATAGCTCGTTTTGAGTTCAAGTAGCAGGTGCTTAAACCTTGTCTTTCCGCGGGTTATTTTTGGGATAGTATTTCTCATTAAAATTAAATGGCGTTTCTTAAGCCACCTGAGAGAGTAATGCTCAACAACAAAAAGCCATGTAAAATTCAGATCTCTGGGTACTTGGCTCAGTTTACATGACAGCTTTGTAAAGCAGATGCAATTATTAGTTCATTTTGGTCTTCCAAGGAAGCTAGTTAACTCTAAAGCTGCTGAAAATATTTATGCTGCCATTAATTCTGTTTGCCTATCCATTAACTAGCTAGTATGAAGCTGCATTTTAATTATGAAGCTATGTTTTTGTTATATAGGGTACTAGTGAGACTAATTATAGAATAGTGCATGCAGTCCTTACTTATGAAAGTGGTCAATGCATAGGAAGCATTCAGAAAAGTCTTGCTGAACTAATTGGGATGGGTGAAGTGTCATATGAGGAAAGGTTATACAGGCTTGTACACACTGGAAGAGTGAGAGGGGATAATTTAGAGAGAATTGTGGTATTTTCTAGAACGAGGCATCACTCTTTAAAAACAAGGAGATGTCCAGTTAAGACAGAGGTTTCTCTCAGAAGGTCATGAATCTGTAATTTCCAAAACATGGTGCAGGCAGAGTTTTTTAATAATTTTAAGGCGGAGGTAGATGGATAATTAACATAGGAGTGAAATGTTAGTGCAGGTAAACTGGAATGTTAATGAAGTTACTGAAGGGTCGGTCATTAAATGCAGACTAAAGAGAGAGAGTGGTGTACTCTTGCTCCTAATTTACATTCATATGGGAAAAATAACATAATGTTATGAGCTATATTGAGAGGTATTTAATGCTTTTAACAAGATATTAATTTTATAAAGATTTTTATTACATTTAATGACCCAATGCAATCAAACAAAAACTAACAGCAAGCCACTTAGGGAAATATTCCTGGATATTACCAAGTGCTTGTTCAAAGAGCTATGTCAATGGTGCAAAAAGAATCGAAGAAGCAAACAGGGAATTCCAAAAGCAGGGATAATCATAGTTTCCAATGCTGCGCTGATTAAATCCTGGAAAGTTCATGGGGCCAGAACTGGAGAAGCACAGTTATCTCAGAAAGTTATTATGGAGCTGCAGGAGATTACAGACAAATGGATAAGGGAACACAGTAATATTATGGTGGCATTGAAAAACAGGGGCTTTTAAAGGTCATGGACACTGGGTGAAGGCTGACAGAATAAGGTGGGTGAGTACATGATTGGCAGAGTTTTAAATCATTAGTTGCCTGGGATGCTTCCTTAGTGAACCTGACCTGCTATTGTGTGCTGGGTTAGTCTCCAATGCACAATTAGATGGTTTGATACCACCTCACCTTCTTAACCTGTAGCCCATTGACTCCCCTCTTTCTCCTGACTCCCCATCCCTGATTGCTTTATTGTCACCAAACAATTGATACTAGAGCGTACAATCATCACAGCGATATTCTGCACTTTGCGCTCCCTGGAGTACAAATCAATCAGAAATATAATAAAAATTTAAATTATAAATCATAAATAGAAAATAGAAAAGGGAGAGTAAGGTAGTGCAAGTCAGGTCCAGATATTTGGAAGGTACGGCCCAGATCCGGGTCAGGATCTGTTCAGCAGTCTTATCACAGTTGGAAAGAAGCTGTTCCCAAATCTGGCCGTATGAATCTTCAAGCTCCTGAACCTTCTCCTGGAGGGAAGAGGGACAAAAAGTGTGTTGGCTGGGTGGGTCGTGTCCTTGATTATCCTGGCAGCACTGTTCCAACAGCATGAGGTGTAAGGTGAGTCCAAGGATGGAAGATTAGTTTGTGTGATGTGCTGCGCTGTGTTCACGATCTTCTGCAGCTTCTTCTGGTCTTGGACACAACTTCCACACCAGGTTGTGATGCACCCTAGAAGAATGCTTTCTATGGTGCATCTATAAAAAATTATTGAGGGTTTTAGGGGACAGGCCAAATTTCTTCAGCTTTCTCAGGAAGTAAAGGCACTGATGGGCCTTCTTGGCAGTGGACTCTGCTTGGTCATTTGTGATATTGACCCCGAGGAACTTAAAGCTTTTGACCTGTTCCACCTGCGCACCACCGATGTAGATGGGGTCGTGCAGTCCGCTAGTCCTTCTGAAGTCAACAACCAGTTCCTTCGTCTTGCTGACATTGAGGGATAGGTTATTGTCTTCGCACCATGCCACCAGGTTCTTAATTTCTTCTCTGTACTCAAACTCATCATTACCCAAGATACGGCCTACTATTGTGGTGTCATCAGCAAACTTGTATATTGAGTTTGATGGAAACTTGGCTACACAATCATGGGTGTACAGTGAGTACACCAGGGGGCTGAGTACACAGCCTTGTGGGGCCCTGGTGCTCAGAGTGATTGTAGAGGAGAGCTTGTCCCATGTTTTTACAGCCTGGGTTGCTGAACAACTTCTGGATCACGCTCGCTGTGCCCTCCCAACAATCTGCATGGAAAGAGAATTAGCTTTCGTCAATTCTCTCTGGCTCTGTTCCATTCCCACCATGTAAGTGGACATCTTGGGTAAAAGTTTTGGGTGAATTACTTGTAGGGAGTCCATCATAAATGCTGAATGGCATGAGTGATTCCTCAATCTGGGAGTGACGACGGAGGTGGAAGTAAGCCTTTATAGGCTGATGTGGTATAATAACTTATAATACTACAACACGAGAACAGGCCCTTCAGCCTACAGTATCTGTGCCGAATATGATGTCAATTTAAGCTAAATCTATCTCGCCTCTGCATGATCCACATCTCTCCATCCCCTGCATATTCATGTGCCTTTATAAAAGTCTTCTAGGTGTCACTGTCATATCTGCTTCCACCACTGCCTCTGGCAGCCCGTTCCAGGCACTTGTCTCTTTCTGTGAAATAAACCTGCCCTACCAGTCTTTAAACTCTCGCCCTCTCACCTTATCCTCTTGTAGATGATATTTCTACTCCAGGAAAAGAATTCTGACAATCTACTCAGTCTATACCTCTCATAATTTGATGAATTTCTATCTTAGGTTCTTAAGCTATAGGAGCATAATTAGGCCACTTGGCCCATCGAATCCGCTCCGTCATTCCATCATGGCTGACTTATTGTCCCTCTCAATCGCATTCTCCCGCCTTCTCACCGTAACCTTTGATGCCCTGGCTAACCAAGAATCTATCAACCTCTGCTTCAAATGTAATAAGATCTATCAGGTCTCTTTAGCCTTTGACACTCCAAAGAAAACAGCCTAAATTTGTCCGACCTCTCCTTATAGGGAACAGCAACAACAGAATGTAAAATCCAGTATTTAGACTTCCAGAAAATGTGTGAGGCAGGTAAGCAAATAAAGTACAAGGGCACGATGAGGTAAATAGTTCATCTTTACCAGACACAAGATCTGGTGAAGAGTCTTACCACGGTGGAATTGAAGCTGTGCTGTGCTTTCTCAAGCTTTCCTGACTTCTGCCCAATGGAAAGGAGGAGAGAGTGAGTGAATGGGATGGGAGGGCTGACTGAACTTTTAAGGCCATGGAAGGTGAGGTAAGGTTAAATAGCTCAAGGGTTGAAATCCAAGACTAAGGAGGTACCACACATTACATGTGATGCTACTGATTAGTCAGTGCAAAGAACTGACTCACAACAATGTTGTGGCTGTTACAGGATGGAATGGGCGTTCATCCCTATCTGCAGTATCTCTGTCTGAATCCTTAGTGCCTAGGTGGTACATGGGGCCTCACCTGCAGGGTCAGCACCTGCAATCACCCGTAGAATATAGAAAAAAAACCAAGCAAGGACTGCTGTCATTGCAATGAAGGAACCTGGCTGCTGTCAGCTTGATAATGAATTACTCCTAGTCACACCACGTTCTAGGAGCTACTCATTCTACTGAGGTGAGATCACCAGGTTTCTGTTTCAGGCCATTCAGTGCAATATTTCTTTAATTGGTGCTTTAATGCTCTTGTCCGTGAACAGATGCATGGGATAAAATTGTTTGAATTGATTCAACGGAAGTGGCATCCAAAAGAAAGAGATGGGTGGGACTTTGAGAATGATGTTGCATTGAAAGCCTTGGCAGAGAGTGGCTCCCAATACATGAAAGGAAGTCCATGTTTTCCAGGCGTCACCAGGAACATTTATTGCTGGAGAAGAGTGTTGTAGAATGAGGCAAGCTGGTAGGAGACCTTTGCCTTGTGGATGTTGAGTGTAAGACCCATTTTCTTTTATGTTTCAGCAAGACGGTGGGCTTGGGGCTGGACATCCGAAGGCATGCAAATTCAAGTCCCATCTGCACAATTTAACACAACTAAATTCAGAACTTGACGTATTATTGTCACATGTACTGAGGTACAGTGAAAAATGAGTCTTGCCTACCGTTCACACAGATCAATTCATTACATCAGTGCACTGAGGTGGTACAAAGTAAAACAAACAGAATGCAGAATTACTTACAGGGAAAATGCAGTGCAGGCAGGCAATGAGGTGTAAGGTCATAACAAGATAGACAGTGAAGTCAAGAGTTCATCTTATCATACAATGGGACTGACTGTTCAATAGTCTTATAACAGTGGGATAGAAGCTGATGGTACATACTTTCAGGCTTTTGTACCTTCTTTGCAGATGGGAGGGGGGTAACAAGAGAGGATGTCCAAGGCGGGTAGGACCTTTGATTATGCTGCCGCTTTACTGAGGCAGTGAGAGGTGCAGACAGAGTCCATGGAGGGAGGCTGGTTTCTGTGATGGGCTAGCTGGGCTCAGTTTCTTGTATTCATGCACAGGGCAGTTGCCGTACCTAGCTGTGGTGAATCCAGATAAGATACTTCCTATAGTGCATCAGTAAAAATTGTTGAAGGCATGACAAATTTCTTCAGCCTAATGAGCAGGTGGAGGTGCTTTTGAGAGTGATGCTGCCCGAATTTGTTTCGTAGCTCATTATAGCATGAGAATCCTGCCATAACAGATGGCTGGTCTGGGATTTGATTTTGGACTGATATTGCCTCTTGGTATCCCTCAAACAAGGGAAAATCTACAGATGCTGAAAATCCAAGCAACACACACAAAGTGCTGGAGGAATTCACCGGGCCAGGCAGAATCTCTCCAACCCTTTGACCATGTGCTTATCCAGACTTGCATCTACAGCCACGTATCCTTTCTGGGAACATGTCTTTGCTGCCAGCTTATACCAAGTCCTGCTGAAGGGTTTCAGCTCGAAATGTCGACACTACTTCTTTCCGCTGATGCTGCCTGGCCTGCTGAGTTCCTCCAGCATTTTCAGTGTGTTGCTTGGCTTTCCAGCATCTGCAGATTTTCTCTTGTTTGTGATTGCATTACTACCCTGCGAAGTCTCTTCCAGGGATGTCTACCCCGAAGAAGTCTAAATCTTCCCTTTGATGGGGGTTCAGTGAAACCCTTTCCCACTGCTCCCCCACTGTGATCCAAGCTGCTCTCCAGCTTTTTGACCATGTGCTTACCCAGACCCAGATACAGCCACGTATCCTTTCTGGGAACATGTCTTCGCTGCCAGCTTATACTAAGTCCTGCCAAAGGGTTTCGGCACGAAATGTCAACTGTACTTTTTTCCGTTGATGCTGCCTGACCTGCTGAGTTCCTCCAGCATTTTGTGTGTGCTGATAGCTTTATGGAGGTTGTATCTTGTTTCCTCATGCTGGTTAGGGTCACCCGATTTGAATACAATAGTCTCAGACTTCAGTAGGGATTGGAGTCCTGGTTCATCCATGGTGTTCTGGCTTGGAAAGAACTGATTGTTCTTTTTTGGGGAATAGGAGTATTGAGGATTATGTGACCTTGATTCTGGAGCGTGATTTAATATTTTCCCATTAGATAAGGTTCACTCCTGCAGGAGGCTTGTTGGTCTGTCTAGACAGCAGTGATGAAATTCAGAATCGCTTTCTTGGCCTAACACATCCTTGAGGAAAAGGATGCTTGAACATTAAGATCTCAGATCTTGACCAATGGTATTCTGCAGAGTTCTATTCTGGGATCACTGTTCTTTGTGATTTTTATAAATGACTTGGATGAAGAAGTGGAAGAGTGGGTTGGTAAGTATACAGGTGACATGAAGGTTGGTAGTGTTGTGAGAAGGTTGTCAAAGGGATATTGATAGGGTGCAGAGATGTTCTGAGAGTGGCAGATGGAGTTCAATCCAGAAAAGTGTGAACTGATTCTCTTTGGAAAGTCAAACTTGATAGCAGAATTCAGGGATAATGGCAGATTCTTATTAGTTTGGAGGAGCAGGGGGGTCTTGGGGTCCACATCCATAGATCCCTCAATGTTTCAGTGCAAGTTAATAGGATGGTTAAGAATGCATATGGTGTGTCAGCCTCCATTAGTCAGGGGAATTCAAGAGCTGGAAGGCAATGCTGCAGCTTGAAAATACCCTGGTTAGACCACACTTCAAGAATTGTGTTCCGTTCTTGTCACTTCATTACAGGGGAGAATGTGGAAGCTTTAGAGAGGAATCAAAGGAGGTTTACCAGGATTCTGCCTAAATTAGAGAGCATGTCTTATGCGGAATGATTGGGTGAGCTCGGGCTTTTCTCTTTCGAGTGAAGGAGGAGGAGTGGTGACTTGATAAGAGATATGGATCACGTGGACAGCCAGTGCCTTTTTCCCAGGGCAGAACTGACTGATACAAGAGGGTATCATTTTAAAAGGTGATTGGAAGGAAGTATGGGGGGGTGTGGTGTCAGAGGCAGGATTTTCTGACACAGAAAATGTTGGGTGCATTGAGTGTGCTTCCAGGGGTGGTGGTAAAGCCGGATACCTTGGGGTCATTAAGTGACTCTTAAATAGATACATGGGTGAAAGAAAAATCGAGGGCTATGTGAGAGTGAAGTGTCAGCTTGATCGAGTTGTAGGTTGGAAAGTTGGCACAACGTTGTGGGCTGAAAGGGCTGTACTGTGTTGTTCTGTCCTATGTTCTATGTTCAGATCTGGCTCAAAACTGAGTCTACTAGTCAACAATAATCCCCGCCCTCCTAACTCACTGGTAGGAGAAGCAAAGCAACCTCAGGGTCCTCTCTGTCACTGAGGCCTTTGGTTACACTCGGGCTGTTATGATGGCAGGTCACATTTTTCCACGCCTGACATCAGTTTCCCAACACAGATGCTCTGTCCTGATCTCCTTCATAGGAGGAGAGTAGCTGGTAGGCAGAGGAAAAGATCCAAAGTTGTGTTCATAGCCTCCTTGAAAGAATGCAACATCTCCACAGATCATTCAGATGGTGAAGGAGAAACTGGCATTGAACATCATAAGTCCATGATTTGGACTCACTCAAAAGCCCAGCATAAGTAACAGAAGGAGCACATCATCTCACAAACTGATATTGGGGACCTCTTGAACATCTTGGAAATGCTTGTGGTTCTCCCCACAAAAACTGAACTGCAAGTATGTCATCCCCAATCTCCTAGGGAGAGCCTTAGAAAACCTCTAGTGTTATGGTTCTAACAACACGAGAGGCTGGCAAGCAATGATGCAGAAAGCTGAGACTTTACACAGAGTGAAGACCTACGTTTGTAAGCGGTAATGGTGAGGCACTATTCATTCTGGAACTATGAAGTTCCAGAATGGATGATTGTTTTCTTTTTATCTTCTATAAGCCACTACCTTGCTGCATCAGTAGAAAGAATCATTCCTCATCATAAACATCTGTACATGCGCTTACATTGTGTATAGTCTTAAATAAAGTGAATTCTGATTTGTTCCAAATGGATCAATAATCCCCAGGAAAAGACATATGATTAGTGGAATTATGTTAAAGAAAGACTAACCGGCTCATTTTGGCCGTTGTGTGGTCCGATGTTCCAAGCAGACTGATTATTAATGATATAATGCAAAGTCGTTCCCAACAATAGGATTGCAGAATTCAAGGGTCAGTGGTGAATGAAACACATCAAATTGCATCAATTTCAGAACCAGACAATATTCCCCCAGTTGTTGCACATCTTTGAAATGAGATCTTCAGTTGAGAACTGTTTTGAATTATATGTAAATTTAAAGGACTCCTTTGAAGAGGAGCTGGTGGTGGTGGATTGTGAGGGGCAGTGAGGAGAGAATTATCTCTCTAATGCCCTAGCTGATATATATCTGTCAATCAATGTCACTGCTATATCTGGCCAGTTGTTGTCTTGCTCTTGGAGGAGCTTATTGTATACAAATTTCTTAACTTACACCAGAGAGTGCAATTGAAGAGTAATTTCATGGGTGCACAGTGCTCAGGATGACTTGATGTCATATAAATTTGTGTTTCTTTCCTGAGCTTTTTCTATCAACAAAGTAGAATTTAATATGGAGCATAGAAGGATGGTGGGACAGAAGGCAGGGAGTGGTGGTTGTGAGGGGGGAACAAGGATAAAGGGTACCTAGGAATGATCCTACCACAACTGGCTCTCACAAAAAGGCAAACAAAATAGAGACCATTCCTGGGTCATATCCTGGAAGGAATAGAGGGTGTCTGAGCAATGTCGACCATGTGAACGTGACAAAAAGATTTACCATAAAAATGGAAATAATTCGTAAGACAGAGACTGATACCAACAATGAGAAAGAAGGGCCCTTTGGCTCATCATGTCTATGCCAACGATGAAGTACCCATCCCATTTACTAGTACTTTGACCTTGGTATACCTTGACAATTCCAGTGCTTAGCTAGATACCGCCAGAACATTCTGATTTGGCCCAGGTGCAGTGAGAGACACTGACGCGCATCGACTGCTCACTGACTCTAATGCAAACTTTGCAGGATTTTAAGGGAAAGGAAAACACTAAACGTTAGGCCAACAGGACCGTTAACTAGAACTCCCAAACTGAAAGTAAAATTCCAACTCTACAGCTGAAAATAATATCTAAATATTAAACGAATACTGCTCCTCTCCAGCGTCAGTTGAAATGGTGGTCCTCTTTCTCAGACAAGCAGGAAGCGTAACATTACTGTGCTTTGTTCAAGTCTCGACCAGACTACAATGCAAAGAAGGGAGTTAAATATCACCATAATGAAACAGTAATTTGCTGGGATGCGCATAATTCACAAGAGCAATTGCCAAACCGGCGACGCAGCTGCGAGTCTGGTGGCACAGCAATAATTTCACTGTTATACATTTGCGTACAGCAAGATTCCCAGATGTAGCAATGAGATAATCTGTTTTAAGTTCCAACACTGGAATGAATTCCGACGCTTTTCTTTGGACAGTTGAAGGTCTCAGATTAACCTCTCATCTGTGTGCTGGAACTGATGCTGTGACATCCCTGCAGTAGTACACTAAGATGTCAACTTGGAGTTTATGCTCAAGAGTGTAAAGGGATTTGAACCTTTTATGATAAGACTCAGAGGCAAATCTGCATGAGCTTAGTGTTTGGATGTGAGTGGAGTGATGCTATAAGTTTTTACCTAATTGCCCTCATGAACTGGTGAAAAGTTGCCTGGAACTTTACCGAGTGGATTCACCAGTAATTGAAAGGGTTTAGTTATGCCCACAGCAAAACCTCCTCACGTGGCCTTGGATGAAATGGGCTTCGGTGGACTTTTTCCATGTTTGATTTAAGACTTAATAAGAAGTGATGGAGAGTACAAAAGCTTTCATAATGATCATCCATCATTGTTGTGCTCCATGAGGCTCTGTATTTACTAAATAACTACACAAGAGAACAGGATGTAACAAGCAGATCACATTCCTCATTAAATATAGAACACCTATTGAGTTACTGCGCTCAGACATATTGACCACGGAAACTACTATAGTCACAGCCACCTGCTGAATTTGATCATTTTTATCCACTGTCCAACACAGTGGGGCAGTGGCATGGTGAAGTGAGGGAAAAAGAGTTTGTTTCCCATTGCAAGTGTTCTGTTTGAAAGGAGTTGGAATGTCTCACTTTGGGTACACCTGTTCAGAGTTAGTGTGTAGAGTGAGTAACCTCGTGCGCTTCCCTTGATGGGGTCACTCAACACAAACATACCTGACTAGATGCAGTACACGCATGGACTTAGTCTGGTGAAGCTGAAGGGATCATTTCTACCATATACAGTATAGTTGAATGGCAATTATAGAGGAAAGAGCTAAACAGATGTAAGCACGTAAAGGCAACTTATGAAAAGATTTGCTTAGTGATTTCTGTGATCTAAGTCAAATTATGAAGATACTGAGCAAACATACCTGAGATTCTTATAGATTATCCCAGTCCCTGAATCACTCCCATTAGAATTGATGCAGAACAAAAGGTTTCTGTGTTCAGTTCTGCTTTGATGTTAAACTTAGTTGATCTGGAATAGGAGTTCAAGGCATCAGGCTCCATGCACTATCAGTTTGCTTTACCAGAAAGAACCAAAGTTCAATAGGTTTCAATCTGTACACTTATTGTCAGAGAAATGTATACAATGTACATCCTGAAATTCTTTTTCTTCACAAACATCCAGAAAAACAGAGGAATAGCCCAAAGAAAGAATGACAGTTAAATGTTAGAAACCCAACCACCCCCCCAGCTCCCCCCTCCCACACATAAGCAGCGGCAAAGCAGCGACCCCTCATCCCCCACCAGTGTGGATGCTTTGCTAAGAAATGTTGAACATAAGAAACTCTCTTCCCCATGCCATCCCGACCCTCTGAATATCGAGATTTTTAACCTGTCAGCAGAATCACTAGGGATATGGGGGGTGGGGGGCAACAGAAGAAATCAAGTGAACAATTCATTAAGCAGTGTGGGATCAAGGTATCCTATTCCTGCTGTTCCTCCCATGGAAGTGAATTTATGGGCAAGGATGAAGCCAAGAATTCAGCCAGGATATACCAAATAAAATCCCACCTGTGAGATTCATTCCCAAGCATTGCTTAGGAAGCACTTCCTACTGCTCCCTTTGCATCAGATCCAGGTACAACAACAACATTAAGCTCTAAGCTTCTCTCAGAGAGCTTCATAGTAGTGCATCAAACTCATTTCAGCACAAACCAACATGAACAGTCAGTAGAATCGGTGATCAAAGTTGGGGTAGGCTTTTTTTTCCAAAGCAGCTTCAAGTAGATCAAGTTAGGATGGCAGAGCGGTTTGGGGGTGAATTCCAAAGCCTGGGGCATGCACAAGTGAAGGAGGCACAGCTGCCAACAATGAAAAGATCAAAATCAGGTATTACCCAGAGGGCAAAATTGGGGGAGGACAAAGAGCTTGAATCATTGCAGAAAAGCAAAGCACTGTATACATCAGAGTAGAAATTCTCCACACATCAGGCAAAGGTTAACACTATACATGAATGATCTTTACTCAGAATAGTGTTAGGGCTGGTGCATAATCTAAGGATATAGTTGTTGCAAGGATATGGCAGTGGAACAAACCCAAGTACAGAACACAGGCATGGGGGCAGAGTCAGGAGGCATTATGAACATAATGAGCATGGAGTCAGTATCCAGGAGTGATGCTAGACCTAGAACTGGTTGTCCTAGGAACCATGAAACAGGGTAACTCACACCAGAGTCAACCAACAAACTGGCAGCTCCTCGTTATGGTCACAGAGTTTTTATACGGCATTTGCTGTTGGAAGACAGGTTTGTAGTTAGTGGAACCTGAGAATGATTGGAACTAAACGAGGTGATTGAGGCCCAATTCCTGAGGTAAATAGCCAGGTGGGCAATTGCCAGAAGTGACCATGACAATAATAGGACCAAAGTAGTTTCCAGAGGAAGAGGATGGTTGTGGACAGGAATGTACTTCCAAATGGTTGCATTATCATTAGCAATCCCAAAGATTCCAGGGAATTGGTTAGATGCACTTTAGAACATAGGTACAGTACAAGAACAGGCCTTCAGCCCACAATGTTGCACTGAACCAGCTAAAAAGTAAATTAAAAACCCCAAAACTAATCCCTCCTATCTATGCAATGCCCATATCCCTCCATCTTCCTCATACTCATGTGCCTATCTAAACATCTCTTAAAAGCCTCTAATATGTTTGCCTCTACCACCATACCAGGCAGTGCATTCCAGGCATCTACCACTCTCTGAGTGAAAAACTCACCCCTCACATCCCCTTCGAACCTACCCCTTCTCACCTTCAATGCATGCCCTCTGATATTAGACATTTCAGCCCTGGGAAACAGATGCACAATGTCTACTGTATCTATGCCTCACATAATCTTATAAACCCCTATCAGATCTCCCCTCAGCCTCTGCCACTCCAGAGAAAACAGTCCAAGTTTGTCCAGCCTCTCGTGATAGCACATGCCCTCTAAACCAGGCAGCATCCTGGTAAACCTCTTCTGCACCCTCTCCAGAGCCTCAACGTCCTTCCTATAGTGGGACAACCAGAACTGTACACAATGCCCCAGATGTGGCCTAACCAGAGTTTTATAAATTTGCAACATAACCTCCTGACTTTTGAACTCAGTGCCTCGACTAATAAAGTGTATTTATTTATGCAATATCTTAGAATCAGGGAATTATACAGCCAAGAAATAGGCCATTGGGAATAATGGCCATGCTGAGCAAGTTGCCTACCTGAACTAGTTCCATAAGTCTGCCTTTGGCCCAAAACTCTCTGAATCTGTTTTTCAGTCCATGTCGCTGACCAGAATATTGTAGTCGTACTCCCCTCCACCACTTCCCCACCAACCTCTGCATGACCCCTTTAAATCTTTCCTTTTTTCATCATAATTCCTAGTTTTAGACTCCACTAATCTGATAGAACCACTGCAACCAATTACCTTATCTATGCCCTAATAATCTTATATACTGCTATAAGTTCACCCTCTCAGTCTCCTGCACTCCAGGAAAATAGCCCAGCCTCTCCAACTTCCTCTTAGAGCTCAAGCCCTCCAATCTTGGCATCATCCTCGTGAATATTTTTGCAGCCTTTACAAGTTGGAAACATGGAAACCAATTTTGTACACAGAACTAGGTGTATTATGGGCAATGAGAATGAACTCCAGCCTGGATCGGTATATAGTGTTATGGTGTTTACATTACAGAGACTGGTTGCATGAGAAACAAGACTGACAGCTCAACATTCTCCAGGTTTCATTGTTTTAGATGTGATGGGTGTGGGGGATAAAAAATGTGGAGCAGTTGCACTACTCATTAGGGAATTTGTCACAGTAGTACTTAGAGAGGACATATTAGAGGGCTCATACATAAAGGCAATGTTCCACTGGGTGGAACTCAGAAGTAGGACAGGTGCAATTTCATTGTTGGGATTATTCTATACGTCTCCCAGTAGACACCAAGAGGTGGAAGTCAGAAATATGGACAGATTGTGGAAAGGTATGAGACAACAAGGTTGTCATAGTGGGGAAATTTAATTTCCCTCAGATTGATCAGAACTTCCTCAAAGCTTAGAGAGGGTGGGAATTCTTAAATCAGCATGTGTAGAGTCCAGCTAGAGGATTGAACATATTGGGCCTGGTTTTGAAAATGAGCCAGTCCAAGTGGCAGACCTGATAGTGGGTGAACGTTCTGGGAATTATGAACACATTTCATGTTTTAAGATAGTTATGAGTAAGGATAAACTGGATTCTTGCAGAAAGTTACTAAGTCTACGTCCACACTAGACCGGATAAATCATAACTGAAGCTTTTTCTCTTCGTTTTGACCCTCTGTCCACACTGAAGTGATGTTTTCCTCCCCTGAAAACTGAGCTTTTCTAAAACACCCTCCATAGTGTGTAAATTTGAAAATGCCAATTGGGCAGAGTAGTGTGGATGGGGTAACTGGAGATTTTTAAAAACACTGTCATGTTTATTATTTATTGTAATGCTTGCATTGTTTTGTGCACTTTATGCAGTCCTGGGTAGGTCTGTAGTCTGGTGTAGTTTTTTGCTGTGTAGTTTTTTACGTAGTTCAGTCTAGTTTTTGTACTGTGTCATGTAACACCATGGTCCTGAAACACGTTGTCTCATTTTTACTATGTACTGTACCAGCAGTTATGGTTGAAATGACAATAGAAGTGACTTGACTTGACTTGACTTGATGATGTGCCATAACAGATGGTGGCGGCAGTGTGGCATTTCATTGTTTTCTTGAGCACAACTCTCCACACAACCTAACAATTTCAGAACAGACAGCAACGAGACTGAAGCCAGAAGAGTTAGAAATGTATTCACCAAATACTTTGACCCATAACTTACTGAATAAATAAGTATACTCACTTTGACCTGTTTTCTGTCCTTGCTTGTATGAAGGTGGTTTACCTATTTATGCAAGTACTTCTCTGACAATAAATGTATAACAGCCAAATGTAACATTGTGTGGAAAAACAAGATAACACTGATGCAGACATGTTTTACACATTTAACAAGATGCTTTATTAATGCAGCGGAGTTCGTCAGTTTCTCAATGTTTGTCGTCAGCTGGGTCATAGTGTCCGTGAACTCCCTGTTGGTTGCCTCCGTACGCTCCAGTATTTGTTTTTTTTTAGTTTAAGTCCTCCTGCGCGAGAGCCAACAGCTGTCCGTTGTTTATCAATTTCCTTTTAAGTTTTTCTAGTCTGTGACTGCACAAACGCGCACTTTCACAGTGAGATTCGACACCAAACATGTCACTTGTTTTCTGTAGATATGTCCTGCGCATGCCCAGTAGGAGGAGATTCACCCAAATACCTGCTTTAATGTGGACGGAGGTATTTTCAAAAATGCTTGGTATGGATGCCTGTCATTTTTATGCAAAACCGGCGTTTTCAAAATTATCCGGTCTAGTGTGGACGTAGCCTGAATCAGAGTCAGAATCAGGTTTAATATCATTGACATATGTCATGAAATCGGTTGTTTTGTGGCAGCAGCATAGTGCAAGACATGATAAAAAAAACTATAAATTATAATATATATATATATAGAGAGAGAGAGAAACTTAGTGAGGTAGTGTACATGGGTTCATTTTCCATCTAGAAATCTGATGGTGGTGGGGAAGAAGCTGTTCCTAAAACACTGAGTGTGTTCCTTTGGATTCTTGTACCTCCTCCCTAATATCAGCAATGAGAAGAGGGCATGTCCTGGGTGACGGGGGTCCTTAATGATGGATGCCGCCTTCTTGTAACATCACCTTTTGAAGATGCCCTCGATGCTGGACAGGCTAGAGCCCACGAGGGATTTGACTGAGTTTGCAACTTTCTAGCATCTTCTTCCAACCCTGTGCTGGGGCCCCTCCATTTCAGACAGTGATATAACCAGTTGGAACGCTCTCTGAGCTACATCTGTAGAAATTTGTGAGAGTTTTTGGTGACATACGAAATTGATGAAGGACAAATTACAACAGAATAATACAGGAGCTAAAGGGTGCGGTTGGAATTATTTAAAGACCTGTTAATTGAAGCTCCAGATTAGAATGCTTAAGTAAGGAATAAGAACAAAGAAGGATGGTTAGGTAATGGAACCTTGGATGACCAAGGGACAATAAATTTAGTCAGGAAGAAAAAGGGAGCATATGGAAGGCTTAGGAAGCTAAAATCAGACAGCACCCTTGTAAAATATAGAGATAGCAGGAAGGTGCTTAAGCAAGTGATTAAGAAGGCCAAAAGGGGCCATAAAATTGGGTGAGGAATAAATGTTGGCCATATTATAATTATTAATAATCCAGCTCTAAAACAACATCTTGTTTTTGAATTTAAAAAGCAAACACGAGGAAATCTGCAGATGCTGGAAATCCAAGCAACACACACAAAATGCTGGTGGAACGAAACAGGCCAGGCAGCATCTGTAGGAAGAAGCACTGTCGACGTTTCGGGCCGAGACCCTTCGTCAGGACACACTGTCGATGTTTCGGGAAGTCCTGACGAAGAGTCTCGGCCCGAAACGTCGACAGTGCTTCTTCCTATAGACACTGCCTGGCCTGCTGTGCTCCACCAGCATTTTGTGTGCGTTTCTTGTTTTTGAATAACATCTTTAAACAATTATCTTTTTAAAAGAAAATTATCAATTAGAATTTGATACAAAAGGGAAATTGGACTGGAATTGTTACTGCCCAGAAATCACTAGTCACTTGCCCTGGTCCTCATTATTCTGTGCTAAACACCAGTGCGACCTCCTCTGGTAGCCTCTCTGACATGGCTCAGTGTATGGAGGAGGTGTCTCAATGTTGTCTGTATTCCAAAAACATTTTGACAGCCTCAAACACACCACTTACAAAGTGGTGTGACTAGGATCAGTGAATGTTTGAGATTAGCATTCAAAGGCTTTCCATATCATTCAGGAAATGTAAAACATTCAAAATATATTCTAAATTCATAGCAGATGCACATTTTGGAAGATTATTAAAATGATCAGAACAGGGATAAATAATTTAAAGTTAACTCCTTATTTTTCTTCTGGGAACAGATAACTAGAAAGAAGAAGGCATAGATTTATCGTGAGAGGTAAAAAGATTAAAAGGGCTCTGAGGGGTATCTTCTTCACACAGAGGGTGGTATGCATGTGGAATGAGCTGCCAGAGGAAGTGTTTGAGGTAAATACAATTTCTAAATTTAAAATATTCTTGAATAAGTATGTGGACAGAAGGGGTTTAGAGGGATGTGGGACGCACATGAACACCATGGGCAAGTTGTGCTGAGGGGCCTGTTCTCATGCTGTGTTACTCTGTGACTCCACTTATTTGAAAGGGGTCTGCCATACTCACAGCGAGCTTGCACTGGCACAGATTCAGTGGGCAACTCTCCAGCCTGAGAGCTGGCGGGCCTACAGAAAGTCATGCTGCCCCATTGGGTTCCAGGAATATTCCGTGACATGGCAGGTGAGAGAAGGGCAAAAAGCTGACAAAAGCGTGGCATAGTGCTGGTAACCTGGACATCCTTAGGGAAGTCTGGGTAAGCTCTGGCATAAGAGTAGTGCTTCGATGCCACTAAGTTGCAGAACAACCTAGTCAGCAAGGTGGAAGGAACAACTGAGATAAAGATTCTGAGGTATGGTGTTAGTAAGGGTGGTATCAGCACCATCAATAACTCACTCTGAGACGTAAAGGCGAGGTATCGGCTTTTATTGACTGGAAGAAGGCACAAGCAGTGATTGACCACCATACTACATCCTGGAGACTGAGAGGCCGGGCTCAGACCTCCACCACCTTTATACAGGGGTCTGTGGGAGGAGCCACAGGAGCAGTCATCAGGGGGCGTGTCCAGACAGGTATATGTAGTTCACCACAAAGGGTCTACACCTAGTGCCAGGTGTAGCTGCAAAAGAGAGTGCAGCTAAAATGGGGGACACTGACGAGGTCAGTATGAGAGATCTTGAAGACCCTCAAATCAGATGGGAATGCATGTTTTTAAATTCATTGCTTTTGGAGCTGAAAGCTATTTTCCATGACATTAACATCATTATTAGTAAGTTCATTGAAGCTTCATTTAAAAACGGAGTATTAAAACCCAGCGATGACATACATTAATCTAATTAGCTGGGCGTATTCTTGAACCAAGTCATTGCAAAGATACGTATTGCTGACAAATGGTCCTGGCTCCTTATTTATGCTCCATGCTCAGTTGATTGCCTCAGCTCTGTACGCAGGATAACAGGGACTTGCTTAAGTGGGAAATAATCTCATATATTTTAAAACCCTTGCATTGTCTTCGACTGACACAAGAGAAGAGGAGAGCAGCGATGCAGAGCGGAGCGACTACAGCCCGCCACAATAGTTTCAGTATCCTGCTCCTCGCTGGCTCTTGACTGATGATTTAATTAGCCACCTGATCCACCATTAAATAATTGAGTGGCTGCTAATTACAGCTCCATAATCCGTTGCTATAGTCTTTATAACTCTGAGCATTTCGAGACAGAGGAGTTATGGGAATCTAATCGGCAGTGTAGCAGAGGGAGTATTAAGCCAAGAACAGGAAATGGAATGTCTATTATAGATTAGGCTAGATTCAGCTTTCCATTGGTCTGTAATCCATACTAAATCAGTGAACTGAGTGAACCCAACTTCATTAGAGAGTTGAGCATTAAGTTATGCAGAGGTGGACATCATCAACTGGTCAGCCAACAGTTTTAGAATTGGGATAGTGAACAGTGTCTCTTCAGAGTTTCAGGTAATGTGTAGTCTGTCAGCGTAAACCCTGTAACCTTTTCTCAGATTGTGCTACGACCAGGGAAAGCACGTGGTGAGATTGACTGGTTGCCTGAGAAAGTGAATCCGTCCAAATATCGTTCAGCCTCGTGACAACTGAGTACTGTTTAGTGTGACGTGCCCTGTGTACCGAGCAAGCTCCTGGTAACGGGTAAGCATTGAATGCAATCGATCGGTTGATGCCATGTATCTGAGGAGTGCTGAGCAACTGCTGAATAACTGAACATGTTGTTAACAGGCAGGCGCTCTCAGATGGTCAAGTAGGCTGATCGCCATGTAACTGTTAAGTCATGTGTAAGGATGGTGATGTAACTGAAGAGCAACATATATGTGTAATAGGGAAGCACTAAGCCGTTGAGGAGAGCTGTGTAATGGGTGAGTGGTCTGTACTTGGTGTGTGGTGAAAAAAGCTTGGTGTAATGTGTGAACTATGTGTGACTGAGGGATATTGTGCAATGGGACAGGGGTCTCTGCGTGACATAATTTATAATCACTCAGTTGTACTAGTTACATTCTAAACAATAACAAACTTGGTAATTTTGAAAAGAACTTCCCCATAACAAGGTCTGTTAGCTGTTCTTCGGTTCTCTTTATCCAGCACCACTACTGGTGGTGAAGATTTACTTGGCATGATCTTACTTCTCGTAGTTAAGATGCTGGATGAAGTCACTAAGCAACAGAGTCACAGGATCATACAGTACTGAAACTTCAGCCCATTGAGTCTGTACCAATTACAGTAAAACTCCAACGATCCACTCCCCATCCACTCAAAAAGTATCAATAGTCCAAAAGCAATGCACACAATGTGCTGGAGGAGCTCAGCAGGTCAGGCAGATGGGAATTATCAGTCGACGTGTTAGGCCTGGACCCTTCATCAGCACTGGATTGAGCACCTGGTTTCTCTTATCCTGCACATATCCCACATTATCCTCTCTATATCATTTCTTCAGCTCATTCCAATCCCCCCACAGCCCACTACCATGGTAGGAACAACTCTCAATGGACAACCAAGGCTGATCTTCTACCTCAATCCTTCCTTCTTGATCAATTCAATACGTCTTTTTTTTGTTTTTAAAATATATAAAGATTATATTCATCTGAGATAGACAATTCCAAGGATCTATACCTACTTAAAGTTAAGAAATCTCACTTCAGTGCAGAACAGCTGATTCATTGTTCTGATCTCTCCAGCCCTCAGAAACATGCTCCAAGCATCAACTCCATTAAATTCCTTAAGAATTGTATGTTTTTCTAAACTTTGGGAATAAGTGCCCTCTCTTTCATTCTCTTTCCTACAAGTCACCTTGAGGAACAATCTGTAACCTCTCTACAATCAGTCTCTTCCCCCGAGCCATCAGACTCCTCAATACTCAGAGTCTAGACTGACATCTGCATCATTTATTGCTATATTGTAATTTGTCCTCTACTGTGCCTATTGTCTTATTTATTAATTATTGTACTGCCCTGCACTGTTTTGTGCACTTTACATAGTCCTGTGCAGGTCTGTAGTCTAGTGCAGTTTTTATTTTGTTTTACATAGTCTAGTGTAGCCTTGTGCTATCTCATATAGTCTAGTGTAGTTTTGTGTTGTTTCATGTAGCACTAGGGTCCTAAAGGAACATTGTTTCATTTTTTCTGTTTACTATACCAGCAGTTTATTACTGAAATGACAATAAACTTGACTTGACTTGACAGTAAACCTTCCTTGCAGTCACTCTGCGAAATGAAACTCAACGCATGGCACTAAGATTTCTTCAAATTCTTTACACAATTGAAATAGACTGGCAAATGATTTATTTTTCAAATCGATTGCTGGACCTCCATTCGAGCTTTCTGTGGTTTGTGTACAAGAACAGCAAATCTGTCTGAATACCAAGTTGCCAGTCTGTCGTTGTTTACCTTGCAAAAGAGAACTTCTCCATTTTTGCTGCCATGGTGGACATATCTTCTTGAAGAATCACTTAGCCTAAATATTTTTGCAGCCACTTTGTGTCTTACACACAGTTTACATTTCCACCTGACTTTATATTGGCAACAAGCTTGGATCTATTTCCTTCTCTTAACTCCCTGAAGTAGATGGTAAATGGCTAAGATCCAAGCACTGATCACTTTACAGTTCAATAGTACTTGGTTGGCAACCCAAAATGGGCCTTTTATTCCATTTCTATCCATTAACCAAACTTCTTCCCATGCAAATGATCTCCAACTTCTGAACCCCAATTTTATGTAGTAGTTTATTTTGCTGAACCTCACTGAAGACTTTTTCAGAATCTAAATGCACCACATCACTGGTTTACCCACTACTTTACCCTACTATTTTCTAGCAGAAGATCTCTCAGCCCTATATGTGAAAAACAAGTTCCCTCTCACACTCCCCAGCCATTTTATGATTTTCCAAATGCCTTGTTGTCAAGCTCTTTTTATTAGATTTGAACATTTAATCTTGTATTAATGTTAAAATGACTGGCCCAAGCTTCCATTCCCTCTCCATTCTTCTGAACAGAAGTGGTGCATCAGGGCCATTCTGAATCCTAGACTTTGCCTGGTGTCCTGACTGACAGACCCTCGTTTCTGCTTCATTTCCAGCTCCCACTGGAGGACCCTCCTGTTTCTAAGCAAAGACAAGACTCGATTCGGAGATCAGAAAGTGCTGTGAAACGGCAAAATAGAGGTGACTACTACCAGTCAATAAGCGAGGGCTGCGGAGAGTCACGCGACTTTCAACGAGGAATGGAGGATGGCAAGGTAATGAAGGCCCCTTCCCATGGATGGTGACCTCCACTCTATATTGAAAAGGATACTTAGACTTCCTCAGGATCTTCAGTTAACATCCTGTTTTAACCAGGCCAAGGTACCGATTTGAGAGTGTGGTTTGCTTTCGACACGCCCTGTATTCCTATCCGAAAGGCTAGACCCACTGAAGGGTAAGTCCCAGTGGAAAGCCCCGACTCATGGTTGTGGAACCTCGCTTGGACACTGCTTCTATATGAGCTGCCAAGCCCTGCTTCAGAAACAGCTGAGAAAACCTTTCACTTTTGCTAAAGCCCCCATCACCAGCTTTGCACTCAAAGTTGTCAAATGTTTTTTCAATGTTTCTGTCAATGGATGACATTCAGAAGCGTTACTGAAAATACCCTACTGAAACTTTAACAATATTAAGATCTAAACAGTCACTGAATGCTAATTAAAAATTGTTGTAAAACGAGTAATTAAATGAAACATAACTCACTTTACTCTTTTCCACTACTGTTTAAATAAATGAGTTTGCAGACCCAACACCAGGTTGAGCTGCAACAGACTCCCAAGTGCATTCCTCAGATTAAATACTGGGGAATTCCAGCGGTTCATGTTGTGCATGTGGAATCCAAAGGAGAAGCAGGTTCAGGATTTGTGAAACTCTTGGCAAAACCCAGGTAGTCTATTTATAGCATATCCTCAATCAGAACTAAGTGACTTGGTCTGAGAAAAGCCCTGAGAATTAACCAACCATTCAGTACTGATGATCTGTTGGTCAGTACATTCAAAAGGTTGGTGCCATCATTGACAAGGAGCCAGGGATACAACATTACATTGTTCATGTCCAGAAGGGCAAAAGCCGTCTTGTATACATTGAGTCTGTCTTCCTACTGCAGTGAACGGCTGGGTTTCCTTATTCTGTGACAGATCTCACTGTCAGGATATCAACCCAGTGATATATGCACGGAACCGGTTGTCGTCTTCTGCCAGTGATCAAGGACCACAAAGTTGTGAAGACCAAACAATAGGAACTGCTGTGATGCATTCCACCAGTTCTAAGCTGCTGTAAATCCTGCGCCTGTACCTCTGTGTGCTTGCTGTGAGCAGCGTGTTTCTGTGCATGAGCATATGCACCCAGATGTAAAGGCACCTATTAACAGTTTCATTCAGAGATCTGTTATCTTTCAGTAATGTGGGACTGCCACTGCACGCTCACTGTTTCTGTGACTGCAAACATAATGTAGGTGTATCTACTTCTGAATGGATCACTGTATCTCACATGAAGTACTTTCTGAACTGCTATTGACACGTTGCTGACTGTGCACTGTACCAACAATGACTCAACAATACCCAGAGTTGATGAGTCACTGTAGCTGTCACTGAATGCTTGTCGTACCTAGACAGGTAGATACTTTATTGATCCCAAAGGAAATTACCGTGTCGCAGTAGAATTACAAGTGTACAGATATACAAATATTTGAAGAGAAATAAGAAAAATAAATTTAAAAAATAAGTTACCTTAAACAGTCTAACAGGAGGGGTCATTGCTTCCCCGGCTATAGGCTGACTCATTATAAGGTCTTATGGCCGTGGGTAGCTGTGATTTCATATGGAGCTGCGCAGTTATCTTGGTCTATTACTGAACGTGCACCTCTGTTCAGACAAGGTGGCATACAGAGGGTTGCCTTGACATTGAATGTGCATTGCCCCAACACTGAATAATCACTGTGCCGGTACAGTTTTCTTGCTGCCCCCGACGCTGAATACCCACTGTGCCGGTACAGTTTTCTTGCTGCCCCCGACGCTGAATACCCACTGTGCCGGTACAGTTTTCTTGCTGCCCCCGACGCTGAATACCCACTGTGCCTGGTACAGTTTTCTTGCTGCCCATGACACTGAATACTCACTGTGCCTGGTACAGTTTTCTTGCTGCCCCCAACGCTGAATACCCACTGTGCCTGGTACAGTTTTCTTGCTGCCCCTGATGCTGAATGCATGCTGTACCTTTGCATAAGTGTGCATTGTTCCAGGCACTGAATGTGTTCTATAGCTGTTGTTGATTGCTCCCTGAGTGTAGCACTGAACGTGTGCTACTCCAACACTGTGTACTATACTGACCGTTGATTATGAACCTTATATGTTCAGGTCAAGATGGTACCAGCAAACATCGATTTCTTGGGCAACATCTTCCAGATAACCAATCTCTTCAATTATTTCACTTTTCCTACGCCTTCTGCTCATTCTTTTTTGTCTGAATTGTGCTTTGGAAACTGTTGGAGTTTGTGACGCGTAGTTTGGAGTTTGATCAAATGATCTAATGCTCCGTGTCCCCGGACTGAGAACTCGTCCAGAAGACCGGAGATGGAGCGTGGGGGTCACGAACGACTCTATTTTGAAGCATCGAGGAAGATTGAAGCATCGAATCGAATGTGGAGAAGGTCAGCGGTTGCTCTCCATGGAGGTCATGGGTCAACAGGTTGGTAGCTGAGTCATTGGCGCTCGGACGGCCGCAGGTCAGTGGCGTGGTGGCACATCAGCTGCTCGTTACAGAAGGACTGAGTTCGATTCTGACGGGAGGATGTTTTCGCAGTTCTAGGATTTGTGTGTTCAGTGGGACTGCAGTTTATATAGGTCTCCTTCAGTTTTCTTTCTCGTTGCCGATTGGCAAGTTGGGGTTCCAGGTAGACAGTATGTTAGACTTTGTGAGAGGGAGGCATTGGAGATTTGGGGGTCTGATGTTCTTACTGTTTTTTCTGTATGGGGGATCTGTCAGTTTTTGTGTATCAGAGAGGAGGTTGGGATTTGATGTTGTCACTATTTTTTTTATTATGAGGGAGGGGCTTGAGTTTGATGTTTCAGCTGACAATTTCCGTGTGCACGCTCTGCTAGGTTTTGTGCTGGGGAGGGGGTTGTGGGTTGTGGTTTGTGAGTTTTGTTTCTTTTTCCTTTCCATGCTGGGTTGTGGCTGTTCGGGGCCAGCTGGTGGTGTAATGGCATCAACACTGGACTTCAGGGCAGATGGTCCTGGGTTCAAACCCAGCTGGGTCCCAACCTGGGCAGCAGCAGAAGAAAGGCCTGGCAATCTGCTCCGTATCTTGCCATGAAAACCCTATGAACCCCATTGTCCATGAGGTCAACAAGAGTCAGACTCAACTAAATGACTGAACAACAACAACAAAGTGGCTGTTGATGTCTTTTCTCATGTTTTTTCCATGTTTCTGTGAGAAGACAAATATTGGAGTTGTATTGTACATGCATACTTTGACAATAAAATGAACCTATTAACCTACATGGCGATGAATTTTGCTATATTTGGCATTTAATCTTTGCTCTACCCAGCACCGAATATTCCTTGCCTCAGCTGCCAAAGTTTATTGTACTTGCAAATGAATACTTGATTCACTTGGCATCTGCTGCTGGGTGTTCAGTTTACCTGGCACTGCATGATCAGGGTATCTGCTAATTAATTATTGGTGGACCCAGCACTGAATACTCACTGTATTCAACGAAGAAGCATTTATTGTGTCTGCATTGATTGCTTCAGCACATGGCCATGGAAGGCCACTTGCTATGTATTCATGTATATTTAAACCCTTGTCAGTTGCTGTCAAGCTTCCCTGTGTGTTACATTCAAAGTTCAATGTACATTTACTATCAAAGTAGGTATGCAGTATACAACCTTGACATTCATCTTCCTCACAGACAGTCACGAAACACAGAACTGTGGAACTAAACTGATCAAGCATGAAACCCCCACCCACCCACACACAAACAGCAACAAAAAAAAATCGTAAAGCGCAGAATCTAAAACACAAAGGGCATACTTCAGTACAGTTGAGTTCATGATCTGCCATCCGCCCGATTCAGAAATCGCCAATAGTCGTAACAAAAAGAAGAGCAGCCAGAACCACGAATTAGAGTCAAAATCTACAGTCCGCATCGACTAAACCGTGCTCTGGCCCCATCCACTGACATCATCAAGGAGAAACAACCTTCCCCTGGGAGCGGCCAGTGAGAGAGAGCAAGAGACCGCCATATGGGGACACCTTCTCCAGCAGTAGTGAGCGAGAGGCTGGTAGTCGGCGCCGAACATTCGCTCGTTTTCCGCCCTCGCCTCGATGGTCTCAGTCTTTCTCGGCGCTTTAATCGGCGGGATCAACGAGAGATGGAGCCGATCATCGGACCACTCCCCATCTCCTGGCTTCCTGGCCTCCAGTCGCATGCTTTGGTCGTGGCCTCGTGGAAAACTCTCGGAGGCAGCAAAGTGCCAGATCGCCCAATCGGCCCGAAATCGCACCGCCACAGTGTCGATTGCAGGCTCTAACGGTGATAGAAACATATCTGAACGTAATGTGAGAGGGCTTACAAGCAAAATAAACAGCAGCACGCTTGTTCCTGACCTCTCCGTCTCCGCTGTGTATTATTCACGGCCACCCGGCTTCCCAGTCCCACAATCACAACAACTGGCGACGAGGTGACAAGTCCTAATGCGGTATTTATTTTTTCATTCCCTTTGGAAAGAAGAGTCGACGTGAATCTCTGGCGGTATACCACCGCCAGGTGTGGGTGAGCGAAAAGAAGACGCCTTGAGAAAATGTTCACAGGAAGCGTGGTGAGTGAATGGTTTAAAAAAAAGAAATAAGAGAGTAAGAGAGAGACAGATAAGACTAGTCAATTTTTCTGGAACACATTTGTGTTTGAAAATGGAGGCAAAGTTTGGAACTATGGGACCGTATGACCGTAATGGAGTTCAGATGCTAAAAGGTTTGAATATTTTGCACTGGCAAATCAAATTTCAGATAATATTCATGTTCCAACTTTTCTGACTGTGATAGGTGCAAACACTTTTAATTTATTTCAGTCTAGTGCAATGTGCTAAGCCTGGCAATAAGCCTTATGAGGACCAAGTTAAAGTCTTAAAGGGCCATTATTCACCTAAACCTTTGATTATTGCTGAGAGATATAGAGTTCATGAATGCGATCAAGAGGAAGGAGCATCTACTTCACAGTCTGCGTTGGTGCTGAAGCAACTGGCTGAACACTGTGATTTTTGGCAGTCGCTGAATGACACATTACCCGATGGATCAGTATGTGTTATGCATAGTGAGGCAATTCAGAAATGCGTGCTTACAGGAGACAGACCAACAATGCAAAAGCCAGTTGAGTTTAGTACATCTATGGAGATGGCAGCTAAAGAAACATAGCTATTAATTGCATCTTCTCAAGTTCATAAAGTTTCTACTGACTTTAAGAATAAGACACCTATTGACAATCAGTGTTACCACTGTGGCAAAACTGGGCATTCAGCTGGTATAAGGATTTAGATTTAGATTGCCAAAGCTTTGGCAAAAAGGGACATACTGAACACGCCTGTAAAAGTAAAAAGACACTGTCAAGCAAAAACACTGTAATAAAGGAAAGTGACTTTAGGAAAACCAAAAATAAAGATGTGAACAAGATGGAGAGTACTGAGGATGGACTGAGTGACTCTCACTGTGTGGTTGCATGTTCTACCTGCTTCAGGACACAAAGATGGCTGTTACAGTGGAGATGAACTAACAGAGAAAGAAACTTCCACTGCACGTTGTTAAAGGTAGTTATCCAGTGATTCTGGGCTGCTTGTGGTTGGAACACCTCAAACTCAACTAGCATGAAACACACTTGATTGGTGGAGGCTCTGATCTACAGGAGATATTGAAGAAACATGCAGAAGTATTCAACAGAGCACTGGACAGTATGGAAGGTATTTCTGTTAAACTGTCTGTTGAGCCACGCACAACATCCAAATGTCTTAAGGCAAGGTCTATTCCAAATGCCATTAAATCAAAGGCAGAGGTTGAATTGGAAAGAGTGGTCCAGAGTAAGGTATTGGACCAGTGTGTAAATGGGCAACTCTGGTGGTTCCTGTCCTAAAATGGAATGGGTCTTTAAGGCTTTGTGGAGACTTCAAGGTGACCATTAACCTGGTTCTTACAGCTGAACAATACCCTCTTCCCCTCATTGATGGACTTTTTGCAGGATCGGCTAGAGGACTTGCAGGTGCCTGTGGGGCCAATCACAGGAACTGTTGACCATAGTGAATCACAAAGGAATTTCAGGTTCCAAACGCTTCCGTTTGGCATCGTCAGATACTACTTTTTATTTTTTTAGGAAACAATGGACCAGATATGGAGCAGGTTGACGGTGCAATGCTATTTGGATAATTTACTCACCTCTGAGAAAACGACCATGAGCGTCTATAAAACTTGGATGCTACAAGACAAAGACTCAAGGAATATGGCTAAGGGTCCAGAAGGACAAGTGTGAGTTCTTTCAACCTTCAATAGATTGACAGCTCAGGGCTTCACAAGACACCATCAACGGTGAAGGTAATCGCGGAGGCTCCATCACCACCGAATGTACTGTAAGTCAACTAAGGTCTTTACTGGGACTACTAGCATATGATGCAAAGTTTGTTCCTAACCTAGCTAGCAGGCTAAAACCACTTCATGAGCTTTTAAATAAATCAGCACTGGCAATGTACAGATTGCTATGAAGAGTATTTTAAAGAAGGGAAATACCGCTTTGCCGCAGTCTGAAACACTCACACACTTCAACCCATCATTGCCCATACAGTTGTCCGGCAATGCATCACCCTGCGGTGTGGGGGCAGTTATCTCACACAACATGCCATTGGGTGAAGTGTCCAATTACTTTGACGTTAAGCAGACAGAAAGCCACCATGCCTAGTTTGAGTGGGAAGCACTCGCAGTTGTCTTTGGAATTAAGAAGCTCCATCATGTCCTCTTTGGTTGACGGTTTACACTACTGACAGATCATTGGCCCTTGACGTAAATTTTTGGCCCACATGAGGGCTTTCCTTCCCTGGCTGCCAGGTGAATCCAGCATTGGGCTCTGCACCATCTGCACCTCAGTTCAATACAAAGTATAGGAGGTCCGAGTGACATTCGAGTGCTGATAGACTATCCAGACTTCCCTTAACTGTTACAGCTCCACAGCCAACCCCAAAAGAGATCATTTAATTCAAGGAAGTACCTACAGCTCCGATAATTGTGGCATAAGTCTGGAAGTATGCACGTACTGACCCTGTTCTATCTAAAGTGCTGGACATGGTAACTCACGAATGGAAAGGAAAGCCAACCACAGAAATGAAACCTTACCAGGCTCGATGGACGGAGCTCACAGTCCAAGCAGGATGTTTACTGTGGGGCTACCGTGTTTCATTCCTCCACCATTCAGAAAGCAAGTGCTTGACGAGCTATGTGCAGGACACTATGACATAGTGAGCATGAAAAAAATCCCACACAGCTACACCTGGTGACTAGGACTGGATGTAACATTGAAGACAAGGCCGAAGCATGCCCACATTGTCAGTGAGTGTGAAACGTTCCTCAGCTTGTTCCCTTGCGTCCTTGGGAATGACCTGAAGAACCAAGGCAGAGGATTCACCCATATTTTGCAGGACCTGTAGAAGCCACATGCTCTTGGTTGTAGTGGATGTACACAGAAAATGGCCTGAGGTTTCCATCATGAAGAGCACTACATCTGAAAAATACATTGAGGAACTACATTCCATCTTCAGCCATTTTGGGCTTCTTCAGCAGCTTGTAAATTACAATGACCCACAACTCCTGCCAGAAGAGTTCAAGGTAATTATGGAAGTTAATGGTATTCATCACATCAAGTCAGCATCAAATCATCCAGTCACTAATGGCCTTGCTGAATGATTCGTACAGACAATGAAACAAGACCTCAAGACTTCAGTGGGAAGTGGATCCCTCAACCAGCATCTTAGCACTTTCCTGCTGATATACACCTCATGGCGGCACCAAAATGGCTCCCACCACTGCACTGGTGAAAAGACAACTTCATGCCCAGCTTGACCTGCTTCGACCCCAAACACAAAACAGATTGTACTAAACGAACAGAAAACCCAAGTAGAAAGACGTACCAAGGCAAAGTACAGAAGTTTCACAGCAGGAGAGAGAATACTTACCTGGAGCAACATCTCTGGAACAAAACGGATACCTGCAGCGGTAGTGTCACAAACTGGTCCTGTGTCATACACAGTGGAAACTAATAACCCCAACATCTGGAGAAGGCATGTTTATTAGATGTTGCCCTCTTTTAAGGCTACTGAAAACCGACACAAACTGACCAATCGAGATCCAGTTGTAGAAATGGGACAGGATTCCGAGACAATGACTGCACAGCCTCTGTTAAGATCAAATGACAGAGATAGTGCTTCCCTGTCACGGGTGCTTTCTGAGGTGCCCCGTACTGACTGTACAGTACCCAAGCCGAGATCTAAACATACACCACCAAGAGATAAAATGGCTTTGGCATCACCTTCAGGTCATTGGTACCCTCACTGGAACAGGTAGCCTCCAGACAGATTGAACCTCTAGATTAGTGACTAACCCACAGCACACAGGGGAGAATAATCCCCAGGGTTATGTCTGGGGATAGAGGCAGTCTATCCTCTTTCCTTGGTGTAGAAAAAATGCGTTTTGTTGTTGGTTGAATTTGATTTTTGTAGCTCAGCTGCAGGTCTCTATATGGTAATGAGGAGAAACCTTTAAACTAAGCGGTGGGGGGGGGGGGGTGGGAAGAGATATGTTACATATTCATGTATATTTTGACAATTACAGGTTGCTGTCAAGTTTCCCAGTGTGTTAAGTATTGAACATAACGTGAGAGGACATTCTGGGTGGATGATTTACAGCAAATATAAACAGCTGCATGTTTGTTCCTGACCTCTCATGGTGACCGGGTTCCCCGTACCACAAACATCCCACAGCAGCACCTGGTTGTTGGTGGCCTTGAACCTGATATTGAATGCATGCTAGCTCTGGCACTGAATGCTTGCTTTAAATGGCACTGGACTTACACTGCGAAAACTGGCGCCACAGGTAGATAGGGTCATAATGGCACATTAACCTTCAGAAATCAAAGTACTGAGGAAAGGAGATGGGATGTTATGTTGAAGCTGTTGGTGAGGCCTAATTTGGAGTGTTGTGTGGAGTTTTACTCACCTATCTACAGGAAAGGTGTGAACAAGGTTAAAAGAGCACATCGAAGATTTACAAGGATGTTGCTGGGACCGGAGGACCTGAGATATGAGGAAAGTTTGAATCGGTTAGGACTGTATTCTTTGGAATGTAGAAGATTGAGAGGAGATTTGATATTATACAAAAATATGAGGGGTAGAGATAGGGTAAATGCAAGAAGATTTTTTCCACTGAGGTTGGGTATGACTACATCTAGAGGGCATGGGTTAAGGGTGAAAGGTGAAAAGTTTAAGGGAAACATCTTCACTGAGATGGTTGTGAGAGTATGGAATGAACTGTCAGTACAAGTGGTGTATGCGAGCTGGGTTTCAACGTTTAAGAGAAATTTGGATAGATACATGGATGGCAGGGGTATGGATGGCCATTGTCCCCTTGCAGGTCAATGAGAGTAGGCAGTTTAAGTGGCTCAGCATGGACTAGATGGGCCAAAGGGCCACTTTCTGTGCCGTACTTTTCTATGACTCTATAACTGATATCATATGCTTGCTGCTCTTGGATTCATGCAATTCCCATACTGGAGCAACAGGTCCACAGCAGTTACCATTTCACTGGATCTTCACTCAACCCTGGAACACCTAGACAGCAGAGATGCAGATGTCAGGATGCTCTTTTTCAACTACAACTGATCAATAGATTCCATCAGTTTGGATTGGCAACAACATCTCCTCCACAATCTCTATCAGCATAAGTGCACACAAAAAGCTGTGTGCTTAGCCCACTGCTCTACTCACTTAGAACTGAACGGCTAAGCACAGCTCCTGTGTCCTATTCAAGTTTGCTGATGACACCACTGTCATAGGCTGAATCAAAAGTGATGCCAAGTCAGCATACAAGAGGGAGATTTAAAACTGTCTGAGTGGTGCCATAACAACCTCTCACTCAATGTTAGCAAGACCAAGAGCTGATTATTGACTTCAGGGCGAGGAAGCCAAATTTCCATGAGCCGGTCTTCATTAGAGGATCTAAGGTGGAGAGGGTCAGCAACTTTGAAATCTTTGGTGTCATTATTTCAAAGGATCTGTCCTGGGCCCAGCATGTAAGTGCAATTGGAAAGGAAGCATGGCAGTGCCTCTACTCCCTTAGGAGTTTACAGAGATTCAGCACGACTTCTAAGGCTTTGACAAACTTCTATAGAAGTGTAGCGGAGAGTATATTAACTAGCTACATCACAGCCTGGAATGGAAACACCAATGCCCTCGAATGGAAAATCCTACGAAAAGTAGTGGATACAGCTCACGTCCATCACGGGTAAAGCTCTTTCCACCATCAAGCACATCTACATGAAACAGTGTGGCAGGAAACCAGCATCTGTCATCAGGGACCCCTACCATCCACAACAAATTCTCTTCTTGCAGCTGCCATCAGGAAGAAGGTACAGGAGCCTTAGGATTCACAGCCCCAGGTTCAGGAAGTTACTACACCTCAATCATCAGGCTTTTGAACCAAAGTGGATAGATAGCTTCACTCAACTGCACTTCATCATTTAAATGTTCCCACAACCTATGGATTCACTTTCAAGGGCTCTTCATCTCATATTTTCAATATTATTTATAAACTTGCACAGTATGTTGCCTTTTGGACTCCCAAGTTGGTGTGGCCTTCCAATGATTCTATTATGGTTATTATTTATTATGGATTTAATGAGCATGTTTGAAAGAAAATGAATCACAAGGTTGTATATGGTGATAAACGATATATGTACATATATGTACTTTGATAATAACATTTTACTTTGAACTTTGATGCTGAATGCAGGTATAAAAACAAACTATATTTTTGTGTTTTTTTTCTGAAATACAGATCATGGCTGATTTGATCTCAGGCTCAATACACATTTTGAACTGTTTCCCATAATGTAGGACTCCTTGTTGTCTGAAAATCTATCTCAGCTTTGCCTGTCTCCACAGTTGTCTGGGATAAAAACAGAAAATGCTGGAAGCACCCAGCAGCCCAAGCAACATCTGTGGAAAGTGAAGCAGATACCATTCCAGAATAACAGATAAAATTTGAGAGGAATAAACAGTTGGCATTTCAGGTCAAGACTTTTCATTAAGACTGGAAAAGAAAGGGGCAGAAGCAGATTCTTCTCCCTTCCTTTCCTGTCCTGATGAAGGGTCTCAGCCCAAAACATCGACTATTCATTCCCCTCCATAGATGCTGCCCAACTTGTTGAATTCCTCTTGAATTTTGTCTGTGTTGCTCTGGATTTCCAGCATCTGTAGAATCTCTTGTTACCGGTTAAATTTCAGGTCCAGAATCCTGCACTGATCATTTTTTCAGATTTCCATCATTCGCCACTTTTGTTTTTGATTTTCATTTATAGCGAATTCCGAAGATTCATAGCATTTGAGAAAAGAAATTCTTAATTTTCCTCATAAATAGGCATTCCCATATCTTGAAACACATCCCTTGTTCTGGACTCATCCATTAAAGAAGCAATTTCTCATTATCTACATTCCTGAGTCCCTTCAGAATCTTTCATATTTCAATTATTTATTCCATACTCCAACATAAAATCTCATCCTCCTCAATCTTTCTTCACAAGGCAATAATTCCAAGTATCAGCTAGTAATGTCCTGGAAAAAAAAATACATTTAGTGGCCACTTTTATTTGGTCCACCTGATCACCTGCTTATTAATGCAAACATCTAACAGCCAATCAGGTGGCAGCAACTGCATGGATAAAAACATGCAGACGCGGCCAAGAGGTTCACTTGGCCGAAATTGAGAAGGGTTCCATTTGACCAGCAGCTGGACATGAGCCAGTTGGTCCCAAGAGATGGGTCGATGCCATTCTGAAGTTAGTTCAAATTGTAGGCCAGATATTCTTCTAGTGATTGGGCAACATCTGTTGAGGCCGCAGGGTGTAGGCTTGTGTACCCACTTCTATGGGTCCTTGCCCACGTTGGGGTTGAAGGAAACTAGGTGGCAGCCATTCTAGCCAAGCAGTCACTTAAAAGTAAGGATGTACAGTAAATATAGTGGTGCCTTTGCATGAAGGGGAACTGAAAGATGTAATTAAACTCTGTTTTATCACTCTGGCAACAAAGTTGGGATAAGGAAAAGAAAGGATGGTTTTTATATTAAATTCAGGGGAAAATGGGGGCTGAACTGGGTGATGGATATAAAAGGAGGGAAGAATTAACATTTACATGTTTACATTTTGGATATACTGGGTTGAATAATTCTATGTTCAGAATTAATATGCATGATACAGTCATTTGTACACATGTCTAGTAACGGTGCATATTGTTTGAATGCAGTTCCTATGACGTGCAAAGGAAACATCTAATTGCTAAAATGAGATTTTTGGGACTGACAGTTTAACACATAAGAACATAAGAAATAGGAGCAGGAGTCGGCCATCTGGCCTGTCAAGCCTGGTCCGCCATTCAATAAGATCATGGACTCATCTCCATCTGCCTGCCTTTTCCCCATAACCCTTAATTCCCCTATTATGCAAAAATTTATCTAACCTTGTCTTTAACATTTACTAAGGTAACCTCCACTGCTTCATTGGGCAGAGAATTTTACAGATTCACTACTCTTTGGGAAAAGCAGTTCCTCCTCATTTCAGCCCTAAATTTACTTCCCCAAATCTTCAGGCTATGTCCCTTAGTCTTACCTACCTGTGGAAACAACCTTCCTGCCAATAACTTATCTATCCCTTTCATAATTTTATGTTTCTATAAGATCTTCTCTCATCCTTCTGAATTCTAGTGATTACAGTCCAAAGTGGCTCAATCTCTCCTCACAGTCTAACTCCCTCATCTCTGGAATAAATCTGGTGAACTTCCTCTGCACTGCCTCCAAAGCCACTGTATCCTTCCTCAAGTAAGGAGATCAGAACTGCACATGGTACTCCAGATGTGGCCTCACCAGTGCCCTGTACAGTTGCAGCATAATCTCCCTGCTCTTAAATTCAATCCCTTTAGCAATCAAAGCCAACATTCCATTTGCTTTCTTGATAGCCTGCTGAACTTGCAAACCAACCTTTTGTGATTCGTGCACAGGCACTCCCAAGTCCTTCTGCACAGCAGCATGCTGCGATCTTTTGCTATTTAAATAATAATATGATCTTCCATTTTTCTTTCCAAAGTGGATGACCTCATATTTACCAACATTGCACTCCATCTTCCAGACCCTTGACCACTCACTTAACCTACCTATACTCTCTGCAGACTCTCTGTATCCTCTGCACAATTTGCTTTTCCACTCATCAGCAAACTTAGATACACTACACTCAGTCCCCTCTTTCAGATCGTTAATGTATATCATGAACAGTTGCAGGCCCAGCACCGATTCCTACAGCACACCGCTCACCACTGACTGCCAACCAGAGAAGCACCCAGGTATCCCAACTCTCTGCTCTCTATGAGTTAACCAACCATGCTAATACATCACCACCAACTCTATGCATCCTTACCTTATGGATATGTTTTTTATGTGGCACCTTATCAAACTCATTCTGGAAATCCAAGTGAATAACATGAAAAGCTTGTTAAGATATCACTGCCATCTTAATGTATATAAACGTGTATTTTCTGAAAATCACTAGACTTTTTGAAATTATTTGGGTTTTATTTTGGGGCGGCAGTTCAGTGGATTTACTTCCTATCTCTTTGCTCCACACTCCAGCTCAATAATTGGTGGTAATGCACCTGATGGCTGTTTGCCAACTATCATTAAACATCACAAGATGAAGAAGAAAGAGGTTCAGTTGTTGTTCAGACCACACATCACAATGGGAAGAAAGGTGATCCAAGTGACATTGACATTGGAATGATTGTTGGTGCCAGATGGGGTGGTTTGAGTATCTCAGACTCTACTGAAATCCTGGGATTTTCACAATCTAGTCTCTAGAGCTGACAGAGAAAGGTGTGAAAAACAAAAAGCATCCAGTGAGCAGATGGTCTGTGGGCAAAAAATGCCTTGTTAATGAGAAAGGTCAGAGGAGAATGGCCAGAGTGGCTCAAGCTGACAGGAGGGCAACAGTAACTCAAGTAACTACGTATTACAGCAGTGGTGTGCAGAAGATTATCTTTGAATGCATAAAACATCAAACCTTGAAGTGGATCGGCTACAACAGCCGAAGAGTACACAGGCTTCCACTCCTTTACCTAATAAAGTGGCCACTGAATATATATCCCTTCTTAAATAAAGAGGCTGTAGCCAAATATAATTCTCTCTACATATGGACTCACTAAAGCCTGAACAGTACTACCTAAACATTTAAAATCTGATCCGCTGTCAATAAAGACTGACATTCCAATTTCCTAATTTGTGTGGCCTCTGTTGGTCATGGTCGACCATGGGTACTGCGCCTCTGGTAGTCACTGGGAGTGGTTTCTCCAGGGCACAAGCCAGGGCAGAGTTGATATGGAGATCTGTCTGTTGCCCATGCAGTGGGGACCCCCCCCCCCATGCTGATGACAGGTCCAAAGGAACGACGGAAGTCGATACGGTTTGGTGCCAGCAGCATCGCAAGAGTGGCCGTGCTGGTGCTGGGTACAGCAGTCAGCCGACTTCAGGACTCCGACTCCGGATTTTTCCTCGGGGTTTACTCCCAAAGCCCTTCCCGTGAGCAGGTACAGCTGCAAGGCAGCGGAGGTTTGAAATTGTTTTCCCTCTCCTATATGAGCTACCATCCATGGTTAACGAGCCCCAGCTGCCCAGAGCAACTGGTTTTAAGGCGCCAGTGGTCCGCCTTCGCCCCTTTTCTTGTCAGTGAGAACAGCTCCGCCGGGCATAAGAGCTATGCCACACGGAGTTGAACTTGGTTGTCAGAGGCAGTTTGAGACACACGCCATGAAGAGCATTTGTTTAGCAGTGGGAGCTCGTCCCCACCACCACCCTTCGGCTATGACTACCTTTGGAGTCAATTTCCTAATTACTCACTGGCATATACATACTGATTCTCTGTATTTAATGTAAGGGGAACTCTACACTGTCTATCCCTCTGCATAGTTGATGCACCTAGGAGAGTTGCTACCACTCTGCTTCAGGAACCTGGGTTCAATCCCAACCTCCATTGTGGAGTTTTTACATTCTCTCTGCAACCACATGGTGCTCTGCTTTCCTACTACATCTCGACGTGTGGTTGGTAGAACATTGGGCCCGTATAAGTTGTCCCTTGTGTCAGAGTGTGTGATAGATTCTGAGGGGTGAATTGATGGAAATGGAGTGGAAAGAAAAATGGTCCTAGTGTAGGATGAACAAAATGGGAGCTCAGTGATTTGCATGAACTTCGTGAGTTGTAGAGTCTGTTTCCATGCAGTATGAAGTTATGACATTGCGACACAGAATTCTGCGGCCGTTTTTGATTTCTCTTCCTCCTACCAAAGCAGATAAGCTCATGTCTCCTAAAATAGAAACACCTGCACTGATCACCTGCAGTACTCAATTAATAGCAGCCTGCCAACATAGAAATGATACCAACTCACATTTCTGTTGGTTACATAATCCTCTCTTCCCCTCCATATTTTCTCTTACTTTTCTCTCTTTTCTCTCTCTTTTCCCCTTCTCTGTCTTTTGTTTCCTTTTCCTTCTTCTACAGGGCTGAGGAAGGTCTGCTTTTGGTCAAGTTTTGTGGGTTGTGAGATAGTCGATATGAGATTTATGAGATCCACAAATTCTGCCTTGAGAGTTGCTTGGCAGATTGACAAGTGAATAGTTTGTGAGGCAAAGAGCTCCTTCAACTGCTTACACTCATCTTCTAAGTGCTCTGGACACACGGGCTCCAGGGTCAATGCTATCCTACAAAATGCTACTCCATTTCAGATGTTAGTGAGCCACGACTGCCATTCCTCTGTCCACGCAGGTATCATGTGCTGTGTTGTATGACGTGGGTGATCATGGTCTATCCATAGCCATGATTGTTCCTGGCAAATTTTTCTACTAAAGTTGCCTATGCCTTCCTCTGGGCAATGTCTCTGCAGTACAGGTGTCTCCAGCCATTATCAATACTCTTCAGAGATTGTCGGCCTGGCGTCAGTAGTTACATAACCAGGACTTGTGATATGCACCAGCTGCTTATATGACCAGCCACCACCTGCTCCCATGGCTTCATGTGCCCCTGATTGGGGGTGAGGGCAAGGCAGGTGCTACACTTTGCCAAAGGGTGACCTGCAAGAGGAAGAAGCACCTTTCACCTCCTTTGGTAGAGATCTATCTCGATCCTATAACCCACCATGCAGATATGCCACCTCGTTTAGGTTTACCACATTACATCTCACTTTATTGGTTGCCATTTAGAAGACATCAACACTACACATTCCCTTTGCTCACCCTACCTATTGAAAAGAACTCCAACATGTCAACAGTGGTCTCTTTTCATTAAATCATTTTGACTTTGCCTCATTATATTGTGATTGTCCTGCCTTTACTTCCGTGGTAATAAATTCCACAGTTTTCCCAATAATATCCATCTCACTTTCTTCCCGATGTATCAAAATGACTAAAGTTTGGACTGCAGTCTGAAACTCAAAATCTAAACTGAGAACTGGATGCAAGATCAATTTTCACCATAGCAGGCTAGGGAATTTACTATTCCCTAGTTTGTGTTCCAAACTATTTGGAATACAAAACCTTAAGTAGAAGCTGGGAGTGCTGGTAGACCATGAAACTACTGCATTGTTCATAAAATTCAGAGAAGAAAATTGGCTTTCCTTACTACTTCTGGTATATATGTAACTCCAGGCCTGACTATTTTGTCTTCTGAAGTTAGCACGCAAGCCACTTAGTTAACGAAGTAACAGGTTGTAAATGCCTGTAGGTGTCACATCCCATGATATTACACGGGAAAGATGGAAGTATTATATGCCCTTGATGAGCTAGAATGGTTTGTTCTGAAATGTTTTCCATTTCCCAAACGGGACTTAAAGTTCAAATTATATGATTAAGAATGCTACCAGGTGAGTTCAATTGATATGTGTCATATCGAAGTATTTAATAATTCATTGTGTGAGATACTTGGGGGTGGGGAGTGTCGTTGCTTTGCTGCTGCTCGTGTGTGGGAGGGGCCTTTAGGGTTCTAACGTTTTAACACACTTTCATTCTTTGGGGCACCCCTCTGTTTTTTTTAATGCTGCGAAGAATAAAAAACTTCAGGGTGTATATTTATACACCCTGAATGTATTGTATACATTTCTCCGATATGAAACAGAATTGTTGAAATACTGAAATGCAAAACAATGTTATATGAATGCAGGTATTCATGGAAGGTTCTTATGCAGGGGTTCCCAAACTTTTTTATGCATTGGACTAATGTCATTAAGCAAGGGGTCCACGGACACTTGTTCTAATGTAACAGATGTAGGAAGGGAAAGTCATACATTATTGGTTTAGCCAACTCAATTCAGCATCTTGAACCCTTGGTCCTGAAACTGTTTGATTGCCCTCTCTTTTCAGAGTGAAAACTTAAAGCACAATGAGGAGTCAAACGAGAAAGCACTGGTCCCACTCCCTGTGGAGGAGGTCCCTTCCACCGATGTGGACTTGCTGGTGCCCACGCATGATGAGAAAGGGCGTCCCATACCAGAGTGGAAGCGGCAGGTCATGGTCCGGAAGCTGCAGGCACGGCTGCAGGATGAAGAGGAACAACGGAGAGAGGTAATACGGAGCTGGCAGAGAGACTCAGGTGATTAAAACAGAGGGGATCTGTCAGAGGACACAGGTGATAACAACAGAGAGAGGCAATAAGGATCTGTCAGAGGACACAGGTGATAACACCAGAGAGAGGCAATAAGGAGCAGGCAGAGATTGTTTGTCAGACCTCTACTGATGTGTAGATTTCTTTCCCGTTGTGTTTCTATGTGTTTGGTATGCTTGCAGCATTAGTGCAGATTTGCCTGAATTATGTTGAGCCATAATCTTTGAGTATTTTGCCCTTTATCTTGGGGACCTGCAGGATCATTGCACTTTGCTGATAAGTAAAAACGTGCAGATGTTGGACTTCTGAAATAAAGCCAAAAATGCTGAAATTACTCCACCGGTCAGACAGCATCTGTGGATGGAGAAGTATTATTATCATTTCAGGGAAATGATCTTCCATCAGAACCAATGAAAATTAAATACAGAGTGATGCGGGGAAGGGGTTGGAGTGGAGTGAACACCTCCTCCAGAGAGATCAGCTATGACTAACAAACATCTATCCACCCCTCTCAATAAGCATGATTGCCACAAGGCAGGCAGTTGCTTTGTGTTCCCATTTATTACCCTCAGACAGCTGCCTCCACCTTCACCCTCTCCTGGCTCTACCTTTCTCTTTTTTTTAACCTCCCTCTAAACTCCATTCCATACCAACCTGGCCCAATCTGCCCATCATCCCTCAACCCTTCCCCCCCACAGAAACCCTGCTTCCCAATCACCTCTGGCCTCCATTTCACCACTCCCCTTTTCTCTTTATACTGCCTGTTTCCCCCCTCCACCCTCAGTCCCAATGCAAGGTTTTGACCCCAAAATATCTACAGTTCTCCATCGGATACTACTCGACCCGCTGATTTCCTCCAGCAGATTGTTTGTTGCTCCAGAGTCCAGCATCTGTGGTCTCTCCTGTCTTGACTTGTTGTCTCCACTTCTCTGTAACTTGAAACACTGGTGATATCTAACTTTTCCTAACTCTGATGAAAGGCTGGCATCCTGAAGCATTTACACTGTTTCTCTCTCTATGGAGGCTACCTGACCAAATGAGCATTTTGATCATTTGCTGTGTTTATTCGTTATTATCCTGTGTTATAGTCACCACCCTTTAAGGACCACACCAAATTTCAAAAACAGAATCATTCTTTGTTCTAGGATTTATAGTACATTGCCCTGGATCTATATTACAAGGAGACAATGGCAAGTTGATTGAGTTGGGTTAATATCAATGCTGGGAAATGGTTCCCACCTAGTTCTTGTTACAGTGTCAACGTGTAATGCTTACAGGTTAAACAGCTCACAAATCAAAGTGAAGCTCAGTTCCAGATCTAGATAGTACAAGACAATATCAAACAAAAATAGTTTAGATTACCAAGTTAAGTTCTCAATACAATTTTTCAATTGAACGCATCTATTCTGACCTCTGCCAATAACATAAATTTGAGTTGACTTAAGAAGCTCAGGTGTGTGAAGAGTTAAACTGATCCATAAGTCAAAATGCTTGGAGTGTGGTTCATAACGATTGTTAGACCGACTCAGGGTTTTGGGTAAGTGGGCTGATACTTAAACTGACCCAAAGGTGGTGTAGCTCAGGCCAAAGAGAATTAAAATATATTGGACATTTGGAGAGAGCATTCATGTAGGGAGGGTGTAGATCAGAATGTCTCTTGTTCTGGGCATGCTAGAATGGAGAATGCCTAAAGTAATTTGGGATTGTTCCTCTCCGTGCCTTGTGGAACATCGGGTGCCAACCTTGCCATTTCTTTAGCATTTGTCTGTTTTTTACGAGGCCGAGTTGCTAGCTCGACACTCAGCCCAGCACAGATGGAAAGCGTGCAAGGGGCTGGCCAGATTCAAACCCAAGTCTGGAGAAGGTGCCACTACAGCACCAGCCAGCAGAGCTTTAGGACGGGATAGGGTGAATGGGTTAGTGTTGTATCATTACAGTTGGAAGAGCCCATGACAGAGGTGGGACCGTTGAGGTTTCAGGTTACACGTCACGGCTGTAATGTTTGGGTAAGAGTTCTCTCATTCTATTATTCTGATATCATTCAATTTCAAGTAGAAAATCAGTGAATTTCACCACCATTTGAAGGACCAAATATGCAAACTAATAAAATACTGCATATTAGAGAAAGATCCAAATAAATAAATAAATAGTTTAACTTATAAATAAACAATAGAAGCTTTAAAACATTAGCTTTGAAAGTCTGTCTTAGCGACTGTGGCAAACTGACTCTCTCTCTCAATTGTTTATTCCATTAAGCAGAAAGAAAGAGGTTACCTGCAGACAGAGATATGGAGGTATTCCCAAGAGCACAATGCTATTCTGGGCCCATTTGGAGAGCTTCTGACTGAGGAGGACCTCATCTACCTGGAGAAGCAGATAGAAAATGTCCAGGTGATGAAGAAATGCAAGGAATATGAAGGTGAGCTGAACCGTTTGGCAGTTCAGCTGCGAACTATTCTCCCTGCTCCCATAGTCAGCATCACTGTCAATACTCAGCTTCTGCATCAGGATTCAGGCAGGGAGGAGAACACACCCTTGCCTGTTTGGTGCAACAGGATATCTGGGATTGTGAGGACTATGTCACTCCTCTTGTCAAACGTAAATGAAAAAGATCGCGCGGATTGTGAAAGCAAGGAAATTACTAAAATACCAAATGTGGAATTGGCAGCCGTCTTCACTCCGAGGCTTGACCAAACATCTTCAAGGAAGAGCAGGAACAAAGTAGAGAAAGAGATCCAGCAGTTTGGTGTGTCAGTACGCACACTTAGGGCCAAGTTTGAAAAACAATGTGTGCTGAAAGATAGGACACTGGCCTGCACCAACCAGGATGATACTTCAGAAGAGAAGTATTATAATGAGTCTTATCCCAAAGGACCTCAACATAGAGATGAAGCTCAAAATGTCGAAAGAGTTTGTCCTGGTACCACCACTTGTAAAGATGAATCTTTGCAAAAAGACATCACTGGACTTCAAAAGAGTGAGTTGAGCGAAGGACTAATGCATGAGGTCCAACAGTCAGTTAGGATGGGGGACACAAGTGGACTGGGAATTAGCTCAAAGGATGATGTGGAGGAAGAGCAGACTCCCCGTTCCCCCGTGACCGAGTCAACCAGTCTGAGGAAAGAAAGAATAGTTGTGCTATTCCTAGGCCACTGGAAAAAGTCAACTTACACCATGTCTTTGAAAATGAAGCTGAAAAATTTGTGTACATCTGCAGTAGAAAATAACAATGAGCCACCAAAAGATGGAGAGATGACTGAAGCAGAGAAGGATGGTGGAAAGTCAGAGCTGAAAACATATCTTGAACCCCAGTCCAACAAGTCCATTCCAAATGAAAAGCTTAGACATCTGTTCTTACAGCAAAAGACCATCACCAAACTGATTGGCAACTGGAGAAACATCATTTCCCATGTTCCATCCAGACAGATTAGGCGATTAAATCGACAGAAGATCACCTACTCACCTGAGCAGTTTCTTCCTCGCGTCAACGGTGTCCCTGCTGACTATGATAGTCTGACCCTTGATCTTTTCATGTTGGGCTACTTTCACATCCTTGAACTTGACCTGCCTCCAGATGAAAGGAAAATGAGGCATCTTTTATGCTTTGAGGTGTTTGACCATCTGGGGAAATTCAGCTGGGACCTGGTCCGTTCCTTCCACAAGGCTGTCATTGAGGAGATTGATGCTGGCAAAAGGGAATGGAAGAATGGATTTGAAGACATTAAGCAACGATTCTTCAGCGACCCTGAAAAAATGGTAGCTGAGCCCACCCAGTCCGAGCCGACTATAAGAACGGTGCCTAAAGTCATTGTGCAAAGTGCCACCCCTGAAGAAGATGAAATAGCCCCAGGCCACGGCTACTCCTCTGACCTCGGAGCCTTTAGCAATGATGAAATCTGCAAGTATATCGACAGAAGCTTTGCCTTCTGGAAGGACAAGGAAGCAGAAATTTTTGATTTTGAGGAATAGGATGAGATAACTATCCATTTCACTGGTGCAGTTAGAATTCCTTTAGCTGGTGGGAGACACACATGGCTGAAGTGGATTCAGGCTTCGAGGAGTTGGAACTTTTGCGACCAAGAAGGAAGAGAACGGATGCTTTATTGTTCATAAAGTCCTTTAACAGCCCAATTAAAGTTAATTCTGACTGGTTTATACATCAGTTCTTCTTAAGTGTTAACAAACTGTATAAGGTCTGTACACAATCTCAGAGCCTAAAAATAATCCCACTTTAAAATGCACCAAGCCCTAAATTCATCATGGCATCATTAAAAAGATCCTAAGTCTGGTTAGCATTTCATGTACACTTGAACAAATCTGCATTCCCTTCTCATAAAAAACAAATGAGACCACGGTAATTTTAAAAATATATTACAGATTGATCACCAACTGCACTGCAATGAGCAAAATAATTCTTTCTATATATATTTTTAGAGGTTCTGCTAATTCAGCACACTAAATTTAACCAACATGTGATCCTGTGCTCTCAACCAACTCAGGCACATTGATGTACTTGGCTGGATTTTTGGCCCTGAACTCTAGTTCAGTTACAGACCTTAATGAGGTAGTACCACCTTGTTGGTTGTGCCAAGTTTGATTGAACAAGTAAATGGAGGCTGTTTCTGTCTGCTCGGGTACGTGCACAAGAATCAGAGCCTTATTTAAAGAATATGGAATTTTAACAACCAGCATTCTTCCTTCAGCTAATAACACAAAAAAAAACCACACCAGATATTTATAGGTCCTTCAAAAGATGTAAAGTTCCATGATTTAAAATCTGAAAATGCTGGAAACACTCAGCAGGTCAGGCAGTGTTTGTGGACAGAGAAACAGTTAACGTTTCAGGCTCTTTATCATCCTTTATTGATTTTTGTTCAGAGAATCTGGAGAAGTACTTTGATTTATCAGCAACAGAAAGTGCTGACCCTACGATAATCATACATCAGTGGAAGCAAATAATTAATCTTCAAGCTTCTTCATAATAACCCTGCCATTCAAGGGAGAGGAGTAGAAATTAGAGAAGCATAACCATTAGAGTTGGCAGCACTCTTGGATAGCCCTGGAGTGTCCAGCAAATAAAGCATTAAGTGTACGGATTAGAAATAATTAACAAAGAACCTGAGGAACGAACAGGTGGAGTGTTTCTTTATGCAGTTTTTTATCATGGTCTGCGTTACCCTCATGAAGGAGAAGATCAATATAGTAACGAAGTAGAAATTATAGAGTAAACCATTCCTAGGATTATTCGGATAGCTTTTTCACAGAGCTGGCAAGGATAAAATGGTTTGAACGATTTCCTTCTGTGATACGTGCCATGGTCATTCTTGGATTTAAACCTTACTACATTTGACATGAAAATGGTGAGTGTTTAGGAAACTTGATTATCTATTGAGGCTCAGATTTTCCAGTAACATTCTTGATACTCTTTACTTTATGAGTACATAAAAAAAGAATTAAAATAAACTTCAGCCATCCGATGTCATCAGTTTGAATGAAAATATCGATGAAAGAACAATTTAGCCTTAATTTGCTCTGACAAGTAATCTTGATCTTCTAACTGATGCTTAGCTTTCCGCAGTTACTGCCTGACCTGCCAAGTGTTTTCCACATTTTCTGCATTAACTTGTAGATTTCCAACAGCTGTGGTGTTTTGATTTTGTTTCTTCTGGGCTCTCTGGTGTGTTAGCTCACTCTTAAACGTGGCAATTTGACCAGTGCAGTTTTCATTACAGGGAATGTAAATGAGCTCTTTCATAACTCATCAAACGCACCACTGAGGCACCATCTAAAGCATTGCTCATATGCAAATGAGGCAGCCAATTTGAAATGCGGTAAAATCTGCCATTCAGCAATGCTTGGGATGACACCCATTTGTATCACTATTAGCCCAGGCTCTGTTTGCAGTGGCTATCCAATGCTTCCCATTACATGCCAGTTTAACTCTTCTTAGCACACCCACACTGACCTGCTTGTCCTTGAGCTTCTCCATTACTACGGAGAGGCCAACTACAAACTGGAAGAACATCTTCTCATATTACTCCAGGGTAACTTACAACTATGTGGTACACACATTGGATTTTCCGATTTCAGGGCAACCTACATTGCCAGTGTTCTCCCTCAAACTCACCTGTCCAGTTTCTCTCTTTGTGTACCTCTCTCATCCCCCTCCCCACACCTAGTTCCATCTGCCCATTATTCTACCTATCACATACCAGCCTTTATTCCCTTCCCCACACTGCTATATTCCAACAATCTTCCCGCAGGGTCTCCTCCCAAATGTCATCGTTCATATTTTGCCTCCACAGATGCTGCTTGACCTGCTGACCTCTTCTGTTTCTTGTACCAGATTCCAGCATCTGGAGTCTCTCTTTGCTTTACTGGATCAAATTGCAGGATGAATGCCCTTTATCAGAGTGAAATGTAATCCAAAGAAGAACTTATTATTGCTACCTTTCATCCATGTCACTGAATGGGAATGTTTTGGACTCTGTGCCAAGTTTGACCACACTGAGTGGATCTATCTTCTAACTGGCCCAGCAGCTGGAAATGGCTCAACTCAGTTCTCAGATTGAAATTGTAAGTACCGGAGGTTGAAGGAAGTGGGCGGGTTTGACACCGTTGTCCGGCAGCTGGAGCTCACAGTCATCCTCTCAGATTTGTCCAACTCCAATTAGGCCCTTTGAAAGCTGTGCCATTTTTAGGTAAGGTTTTGTCTGAGTGAATGGAAGTGTAGTTCGGATGTCCAGGAGGGACTCACCAATACTTCCCTTAAAGCCAACATATTTAACACAGTCAATAAATACTTCTAGAATAGCCACACAGCAAATAGTAAGGATAAAAATTAATCCTTCTGAGTAAACATACCTTCTATCAAGGTCACCATTTCATCTTGGCACCATGAGCACTCAGAGAATAATTGTGTGTTCATTCCATACGGTCAATTTTGTTCAGACTGGATTCCCTCAAGTGGAGATTTTGCTCAGAAAGTGATCTATTGTAAAATGTCAATACCCGTGTGTTTGTGTGTCGTTGATCAGCCGAATAATTAAAAGGAAATATAAATGATGTTAAAAGCCTTTCTTGTAATTTGAATGAAAGGGTTGAATGCCCGAGAATGGAGTTTACCAGCTGCTTCTTTTGCACCAATTGAAATCTAGCCCATCTGATTGTGGAACCAGGTCATACACATATCCACCTCATGACCTGAAATTGTTGGTGCACCTATAGAACACCTCATGCATTAATATTACAGGCTTTGGTTAGGCTGAGCTGTTCTCTGATCTTGGCAATTTACTTGCTAACATCTCATCATAATACGAGGAGACACTGTTAATCTTGGTGTGTCCTCCAAAAACTTGACTTGTATATACTTTTCAGTCAGCTGATTGGATGTCATTTCTGAAACTCAAGTGTGAGGTGGGGAGGAAATCTCATCACTGATTGACTGTGTGGCGAACTTCATGCAGACACGCCACAATCAACAGCACACTGACGATGTCTCCTTGAATGGTAACAAAATATTTGCTAGGAAATTGCTAGGATCGGAGAGCAACTCAGCCCAGCCATCAACCACCTGAGCTACACCTCTTCTGAATTATTTCCATGACAAGTGAAAATTAACTGGTGAAAATTCAGAATCAGTATCAGGTTTATATCACCTGCATGTAACCTGAAATTTGTTAACTTAGCAGCAGCAGTTCAATGCAATACATAATGTAGCAGAGAAAAAATAAATAAATAAAATAATAATACTAATAAACAAGTAAATCAATTACGTATATTGAATAAATTTTTTTAAAAGTGCAAAAGCAGAAATACTGTATATTAAAAAAGTGAGGTAGTGTCCAAAGATTCAATGTCCATTTAGGAATCGATGTCAGAGGGGAAGAAGCTGTTCCTGAATCGCTGACTGTATGCCTTCAGGCTTCTGTACCTCCTACCTGATGGTAACAGTGAGAAAGGGCTCTGTTTTAGCCGATCAAATCTGTTCATCCATTTCTGTATTGCTGGATTTATGTCCTGGGCTGGATTTCTTCCCACTCAGAAGCCAGGTAGTCCTGTGTAACAAAAATTCATTCCTTGTTCTTTCCTGCTTTAGCAACAAGAGGTGTCCACCAACTAAAGAGGCACTGTACACATGTTAAAAGTTATAAGCAATTACTTTATTGGAATTACATAAAGAATGAATTACAGAAAGAAAATGGTTAACAAAGTGGTAAAAGAGACAAAATAATACTTATCAATCAACTACCAAGCTATGCCACACAACGTACGGCTGAAGGAGCTGCAGGTCTGGTGGCTTCTCCAGTCTCTCTTCCTCGCTTTCTCCTTCTCGATGGCCTTGTTTCTATCTCCAGCTCTTAACACTAGTCGTGACCTAGTCTAAGAGAAGATACCCACTTGCACAAAGGATTTGCCCCTTTTTATACTCTTCAACATCCAAGATAAAGATAAGCTTTACTTTTCACCTTTACATCAAAACATTCAGTGAAATGCATCATTTGCGTCAAATCAAATCAGCGAGGATTGAGCTGGATAGCCCGCGATTGTTGCCACTCTTCCAGAGCATGCCCACAATTCACTCTAGCCATACATCTTTGGAACATGAGAGGAAACTGGAGCAACCAAAGGAAATCCGCCGTTCATGGGGAAGAATTTGGGAGGTTTACTGTGCACCTGAACCTAATCCTTCCCCATCTTACCAGCTCTCCCCAGTACACTCACTGACCTGATGCATAGAGCCATAGAGCATACAGCAAAGAAACAGGCCATTCAGTCCATCTAGTTCATGTCTAACTATTACTCTGTCTTGTCCTAATAGTCCTCCGCACCCCTCCTATTCATGTACTTATCCAAATCTCTCTTCCTCACCTACTACTTCCGCTGGCAGCTTAGACAACCCTCTGAGTGGAGAAGTTCCCCCTCAGGTTCCCATTAAATAATTCATCTATTACCCTTAACCTAGTCCTAGTCCTACCCAATCTCAATATAAAAAGCCTGCTTGCATTTACCCTTTCTATACTACTCAAAATTTTGTATACCTCTTTTCAAATCTCCCTCATTGTTCTAATCCCTTGGGTATAAAGTCCTAACCTATTCAACCTTTCCCTATAACTCGGGTCCTCATGTCTGCATAACATCCTTGTAACTTTTCTTCATACTCTTTCAATTTAATTGATATCTTTCCTGTAGGTAGCTGATGAGAACTGTACGCAATACACCAAATTAGGCCTCACCAACACCTTTTCCAACTTCAACATAACATCCCATTTCCTGCTTTCAATATTTTGATTTATGAGGGCCTGTGTACCAAAAGATCTCTTCATGACCCTATCTACCTGTGATGCCAATTTCAACGAATTATGGTTCTGTGTTTGAAGATCCTTCTGTTCTACCACACTTCTCTGTGCCCTACTGTTCACTGTGTAAGTCCTACCCTGGTTTGTTCTCCCAAAGTTCAACACCTCACACTTGTCCACATTAAATTCCGTTTGCATTTTTCGGCACATTTTTCCAGCTGGTCCAAATTCCACCTCGAGCTTTGATAGCCTTCCTCGCTGACAATTACATCCCCAGTCATAGTGTCATTCACAAATTTGCTGATCTAATTTACCACACTATCATCAAGATTTTGGATGATTAAAAAAACAGAAGACCTCGCACCAGTCCATGTGGCACACCACTAGTCTTAGGCCACCAGTCAGAGAGGTAATCTTCTATTACCACTCTTTGGCTTCTCCTGCAAAGCCAGTGCCTTGCCCAATCTACCACCTCATCCTGAATGCTGAGCGACTAAATCTTCTTGACAAACCTCCTATGTGGGACCTTGTCAAAAGCCTTGCTAAAGTCCATATGGACAACATCTATTGACTACCTTTCATCAAGTTTCCTGGTAACCTCCTTGAAAAACTCTGTTGAGTTTGGTTAGATGCAGCCTACCATGAGCAAAGTAACACACACAAAATGCTGGACGAACTCATCAGGCCAGGCAGCATCTATGGAAATGAATATATAATTGACATTTCAGGCCGAGAACAGTCCTGATGAAGGGTCTTTGCCCAAACCATCGACTATTAACTCTTTTCCAAAGATGCTTCCTAGCCTGCTGAGTTCATCCAGCATTTTGTGCGTGTTGCTTTGGATCGCCAGCATCTGCAGGTTTTCTTGTGTTTTTGATACTACCATGAACAAAGCCATGTTGACTATCCCAAATCAGGCCCTATCTAGCTAAATACTTATACCTGGTCTCTTAGAAGACCTTCCAATGATTTACCCACTACTGACATCAGGGTCACCGTCCTATAATTACTCAATTTATTCTTAGAACCTTTCTTAAACAATGGCACAACATTAGCTGCCCTCCAACCCTCCAGCACCTCATCCATGGCTAAGGATATTTTAAATACCCCTGCTCGGACCCGTGCATATTTCACACCAACCTCCCAAAAGACTGAAGGGACACCTTGTCAGGCCCTGGGGACTTATCCATCCTAGTTTGCCTCAAGACAGCAAGTATCTCCTTTTCAGTAATCCATATATGTTCCATGATCTCACTGCTGTTTTGCTTTTGTCCTTTATACTCTGTGTCCATCCCCAAGTACATACAGATGAATCTATTTCAGATATCCCCCATTTCTTTTATCTGTGTGCATAGATGATCACGCTGATCTTCTAATGGACCAATTTTATCCTTTACTATCCTTTTGCTCTTAGTATATTAAGCCCTTGGGATTCTCCTTCACCTTGTCTGTTTGAGCAACCTCATGCTTTCTTTTTGTCCTCTTGAATGATTTCCCTCTTAAGTGTTCTCTTGCATTTCTTATATTCCTCAAGTGCCTCATTCCTTCCTTCTTGCCTATGGCAGCTAGGTACGTTCTTCTTAACCAGGGGCTTAATATCTCTCAAAAACCAAAGCCCCGTAAAGCTGTTGGTCTTGCCTTTTATTCTGATGGGAACATACAAACTCTGTACTCTCAATATTTCATTTCTGAAGGCCTCCCTCTTACCAAACATGCCTTTGGCAGGAAACAATTCACACTTGCCAGATGCTTCCTGATGCCATCAAAATTGTCTTTGCTGCAATTTAGAATCTGAACCTGAGGACTGGACCAATTATTCTCCATAATTACCTTGAAAGTAACGGCATTATGAACACTAGATTCAAAGTGTTCCCCTACACACACTTCTGTCACCTGCTCTTCCAAATCCAGTATTGCTTTTTGTCTTGTTGGGGCCTCTATATATATGATTAAGGAAATGGTCCTGAACACATTTGACAAACTCTATCCCATCCAGCCCTTTTACAGTATGGGAGCCCCATTCAATATGTGGAAAGTTAAAATCTGCTACTATCTCAACCTTCTGTTTCTTACAACTGTCTGCTAACTCTCTACAATTTGCTCCTCATAATCAGTCTCGTCATGTTATGACTACTGCGTTTGTGTTGGCAGTTTGCTTACTGTTATTGACCTCCACTTCAGCCATAGCTTGTATGACATTCTGACATTAACTTTACTTGCTTACAGTTAATCTGATCATTGGGTAGATCACGGCACAGCTCTGTTGAGGTAACAACATGGAAGAATGGTTAGAAGCAAGCCTCCTGATTTAGTGAAAAGAAACACTTCCATCCTAAACCAAAGACACTGAAGTCATCCGGGGCTACCTGGCTCACCAGTTGTTGAGAATTAGATCTTGAATCTACAGACCATTTCAGCACATTCTGCTCTACACTGGAGTTCCAGTTGTACAGTGTGTGGGTCATCAATGTGCCTGCAACTTCCTGAATCCATCTCCAATTCCCTGGTGGGAGGCTGTTCACTAGATTCTGCTCATGTATGTCAGTAATGACTTAGACCTTTTCTATGACATACACTCAGTGGCCACTTTATTAGCTACCTCCTCTGCCTAGTAAAGTACCCACTGATTGTACGTTCATGGACTTCTGCTCCTGTAGCTCATCCACTTCAAGTTTCGATGGGTTGTGTGTTCAGAGATGCTCTCCTGTGCATCAGTGTTGTAATGCGAGGTTATTTGAGTCACTGTTGCCTTCCTGCCAGTTTGAGTCAGACTAGTCATTCGCCTCTGATCTCTCTCGTTAACAAAGCATTTTTACCCACAAGGTCACCACTCATTGGATGTTTTTTTCATTTTTCTCACCCTTCTCTGTAAACTCTAGAGACTGTTGTGCATGAAAATCCCAGGAGATCAGCAGTTTCTGAGATACTCCAACCACCCCATCTGCCACCAACAATCATTCCACAGTCAAAGTCACTTAGATCATATTTCCTCCCCATTCTGATGTTTGGTCTGGAAAACCCCTGAACTTCTCAACCATGTCTACGTGCTATTATGTATTAAGTTGCTGCCACACGATTGGCTGATTAGATATTTGCATTAATGAACATATGTACAGGTGTACCTATTAAAGTGGCCACTGAGTGAATTTTAATACTGTCTCTTAATTTGGTTCTGAGCAGGAAGAAGCAAAGATAATTGTTGCCTTCAATGTTAGAATAATTTGAGATGTTTTGAGATTCCTGATTTATCACTCTCAAGTGATTAACATCTCAAAGGCATATTATTTAATTATTTACTTATTGCCATATAATTTATTGCCTTTCTGGCCCTTCGAGCTAAAACACCCAGCAATCCCCAAATTTAATCCTATCCTAATCACCAGACAATTTACATTGACCAATTAACCAACCAGCCGGTACATCTTTGGACTGTGGAAGGAAACCAGAGCACCCAGAGGAAACCAGCAGAAACCTACGCGGTCACGGGGAGAACGTACAAACTCCTTACAGGCAGCGATGGGGACATTACCCAGTCTTGCTTTGCACAACAGGCTTCTCTGTTACATTACAGCAGGCATCATGCTTCATCAGCTGCAGTTTGCTCAAGGACTTCCTAAAGTTTTGAAATGAGTTGTAAAAATTAATCTTTCTACACTTTTAAATGTTGCTCTTCTGCCAATATTTCTGTTGCTTGTTAATTCAGTAAAGACAGACCCAAGATACATCCACAGTATGATACATGCTTCACCTCAGCCTATATAAAACAGAAATGTAACAACATCATGAGCAGTTTTGGGCCCCATATCCAAGAAAGAATGTGTTGGCATTGGAGTGCATCCAAAGGAAGTTTATAAGAATTATCCTGGGAATTAAAAGGTTAATGTATGAGGGGCATTTGGTGGCTCTGGACCTGTACTTGCTGGAGATTAGAAGAATGAGGAGGAATCTCAATGGAACCTATCGAATATCAAAAGGCCTAGATTAGGCAGAGCTCATGAGGAGAGGATGTTTCAAATAGTGGGAGCAATAGGTCCAGCCTCAGAACAAAGGCCACCCTCAGGGTGGAGGAGAAACACCTTATATTCTGTCTGGGTAGACTCCAAACTGATGGCAAAAATATCAATTTTCCTTCCGGTAAACAAAATCTTCCCCCTCCCCCATTCCCCTTCCCACCTTTTGCCTCCTCTCTCTTCCCCATTTCCTGACGCCCTTCCTTTCTCCCATGGTCTACTGCTCTCTCCTATCAGATTCCTTCTTCTCCGACCTTTCTCACCCACCTGGTTTCACCTATCACCTTCTAGCTAGCCTCCTGCCCCTCCCCCCACCTTTTTACTTTGGTGTCTTCTCCACTTCCTTCTCAGTCCTGAAGAAAGGTCTCGGCCTGAAACATCAACTATTTGTTCATTTCCATAGATGCTGCCTGACCTGCTGAGTTCCTCCAGCGCTTTGTGTGTGTTGCCTTAAAGCAGAGGTTGAAAGGTTCATGATTAGTTAAAGATTACAGGGTGTAGGCGGGAGAGTCAGAATCAGGATCAGAATCAGGTTTATTATCACCGTCCGGTGACGTGAAATCTGTTAACTTAGCCGCAGCAGTTCAATGCAATACATTACTAGCAAAGAGAGAAAAAATAAATAAAATAAAATATAATAAATAAATAATTATGTATATTGTATAGATTTTTCAAAATGTGCAAAAACAGAAATACTGTATTTTTAAAAACGTGAGGTAGCGTCCAAAGCTTCAATGTCCATTTAGGAATCGGATGGCAGAGGGGAAGAAGCTGTTCCTGAATTGCTGAGTGTGTACCTTCAGGCTTCTGTATCTCCAACCTGATTGGTAACAGTGAGAAGAGGGCATGCCAAGGGTGCTGGAGGTCCTTAATAATGGACGCTGCCTTTCTGAGACACCGCTCCTTAAAGATGTCCTGGGTACTTTGTAGGCTAGTACCCAAGATGGAGCTGACTAGATTTTCTGCAGCTTCTTTCGGTCCTGTGCAGTAGCCCCTCCATACCAGACAGTGATGCAGCCTGTCAGAATGCTCTCCACGGTACAACTATTGAAGTTTTCGAGTGTATTTGTTGACATGCCAAATCTCTTCAAATGCCTAATTAAGTATAGCCACTGTCTTGCCTTCTTTATGACTACATCAATATGTTGGGACCAGGTTAGATCCTCAGAGATCTTGACACCCAGGAACTTGAAGCTGCTCACTCTTTCCACTTCTGATCCCTCTATGAGGATTGGTATGTGTTCCTTCGTCTTACCCTTCCTGAAGTCCACAATCAGCTCTTTCATCTTACTGACATTGAGTGCCAGGTTGTTGCTGCGGCACCATTCCACCAGTTAGCATATCTCACTCCTGTACGCCCTCTCATCACCACTGAGATTCTACCAACAATGGTTGTGTTGTCAGCAAATTTGTAGATGGTGTTTGAGCTGTGCCTAACCACACAGTCATGTGTATACAGAGAGTAGAGCAGTGGGCTAAGCACACACCCCTGAGGTGTGCCAGTGTTGATCATCAGCGAGGAGGATATGTTATCACCAATCCGCACAGACTGTGGTCTTCTGGTTAGGAAGTCGAGGATCCAATTGCAGAGAAAGGTACAGAGGCCCAGGTTCTGCAACTTCTCAATCAGGATTGTGGGAATGATGGTATTAAATGCTGAGCTATAGTCGATGAACAGCATCCTGACGTAAGTGTTTGTGTTGTCTAGGTGGTCTAAAGCTGTGTGAAGAGCCATTGAGATTGCATCTGCCGTTGACCATTGCGATAGGCAAATTGCAATGGGTCCAGGTCCTTGCTGAGGCAGGAGTTCAGTCTAGCCATGACCAACCTCTCAAAACATTTCATCACTGTGAATGTGAGTGCTACCGGGCGATAGTCATTAAGGCAGCCCACATTATTCTTCTCAGGCACTGGCATAATTGTCTTTTTGAAGCAAGTGGGAACTTCTGCCCGTAGCAGTGAGAGGTTGAAAATGTCCTTGAAGACTCCTGCTAGTTGGTTGACACAGGTTTTCAGAGCCTTACCAGGTACTCCATCGGGACCTTCTGCCTTGTGAAGGTTCACTCTCTTTTCAAAGGCAGTCTAACATCGGACCCTGAGACAGCGATCACAGGGTCATCAGGTGCAGCAGGGATCTTCACAGCTGTAGTTGTGTTCACCTTTTCAAAGCAGGCATAGAAGGCGTTGAGTTCATCTGGTAGTGAAGCATCACTGCCATTCATGCTATTGGGTTTTGCTTTGTAGGAAGTAATCTCTTGCAGACCCTGTCAGAGTTGTTGTGCATCTGATGTAGCTTACAACCTCATTTGAAATTGTCTCTTCGCCCTTGAGATAACCCTTCGCAAATCATACCTGGTTTTCTGGTACAGGCCTGGGTTGCCGGACTTGAATGTCACAGATCTAGCTTTTAGCAGACGACGTTCCTCCTGGTTCATTCACGGCTTTTAGTTTGGGAATGTCCAGTAAGTCTTTGTGGGCACACACTCATCCACACAGGTTTTAATGAAGTCGGTAACAACTGCAGCATACTCATCCAGGTTCAAAGCTAAATCCCTGAATACAATCCTGTCCATCGATTCAAAGCAGTCCTGTAGGCGCTCCTGTGCTTCCCTTGTCCACACCTTCTTGATCCTCACTACTGCTGCTGCAGTCTTCAGTCTCTGCCTATACTCAGGGAGTAGAAGTACAGTCAGGTGATCAGACTTCCCGAAGTGAGGGTGTGGAATAGCACGGTTGGCATTCTGGATGGTGGTGTAGCAATGGTCCAGTGTGTTGTTTCCTCTGGTACCGCATTTGATCTGTTGATGGTAATTACTTAGTGCTTTTTTTCAGACTGGCCTTGTTAAAATTTCCCAAAACAATGGTGAAGGCGTTAGGGTGTGCTGTTTCGTGCATGTTGATCCCATTGCTCAGATCATCTAAAGCCTGCTTGACACTGGCCCGAGGTGGAATATAAACTGCTACCAGAATGACCCCACAGAACTCCCGTGGTAGGTAAAAAGGACGGCACTTTACTACCAGATATTTCAGGTCTGGTGAGCAGAATTGGGACAGCACTGATATATTTGTGCACCAAGAAGAGTTGATCATGAGGTATATTCCTCCACCTCTATCGATCTATAGTAAACCCGTCGATCTGAATCGCTGCATCCGGTACGGAAGGAGTTAACCAGGATGCCGTGAAACAAAGAACACACGCGGTCTGATTCAGCACCCTGGCTGGCTCTGAGATCATCAATTTTATTCACCAGAGGCTGCACGTTTGCCAGCAAGATAGACAGTATTGGGAGTTTAAAACCCCTTTTCCCCAAACGCACTCGTAATCCTGACGTGCGCCCACGCTTCCTCTGAGGTTTCCTCCGTGGGCGCTTCCGACCGCAGACGGTCTCGTTTCCGTCGGTTTGGAGCAGCGATAGTTCGTATAAACGCATTGAGACACCTTTGTTGACTGTACTGACCTTGGAAGCAGTGTGCTTTTCAGCTGTAGCAGGCTAAAACGTATCCATTGAGAGTACTGCTGCCACTCGTGGCACCTGGGTGCCCAGGATGTAGAATGGGTAATGTATTGTGTGAGTATTCGTAGGTCAGAGTGCGTATGACGTCAGGACATAGGGAGGAAAAATGGCTGTCTTGTGGCAACCGGCTCACAAATAGCCAGCGCACGGGGGGGAGACTTTGGTAATGCACCTCTGACGTCATTTCTGCCCGGAGAGGGCGGGCGCTAGGGATTAAATGCCAGCGCCGCGAAGTTTGAATAAACTAGTCTCCAAACGACTTACCGACTGTGTGTCGTTATTTCAGCGCTGTGTGTAGCACATCGCTACATTGGTGACCCCGATGGTCCAAACGGGATTTGGACAAAAGATGACCGACTCTTCATCTGTTCACGCAGTTTCGCTAAAACTGCTGACTTTCTGGACGCTGCGACCACGCGTGTGGTTTAGCCAAGCAGAAGCCCAGTTCCAGATTCGGCAGATATCCTCTGATTCCACGCGTTACTACCACGTGGTGAGCACCCTTGACCAGGAGACGGCCGCCCAGGTTGCGGATTTCATACAGTCGCCCCCGAAAGAAGGCAAATATGAAGCATTCAAAGCGCTGCTCATTGGGATCTTTGGCCTCTCACGGCATGAGCGAGGTGCCTGCCTGCTTCACCTGGACGGTTTGGGAGACAGACTGCCGTCTGCATTGATGAACGTGATACTGGCCCTGGCTGACGGACACAAGCCCTGCCTTATGTTCAAGCAAGTGTTCCTAGAGTGACTGCCCGAGGACATACATCTGCTGCTGGCCGACGCAGATTTCAGCGACCCCCGGAAGGTGGCGGCTCAGGTAGACGTGCTGTGGAAAGCCAAGAGGGAGAGCGTGGCGTCCATCCGTCAGATTACCAGGCCACATGCCCAACAGCAGACCAGACCAGGCCCAGCAGGGGAGCGCACACAACACAGAGGCAGGAGTGAGGAGGCCAGTGAACAGTGGTGTTTCTACCACCAGCGGTGGGGCACAAAAGCCCGCCGTTGTCGCCCGCCCTGCAAGGGCCAGGGCCAGGGCCAGGGCCAGCTGCCACTAATGACTATGGCAGCTGGCCACCAGGACAGCCTCTTGTACGTCTGGGACAAACAGTCGGGACGCCACTTCTTGGTCGACACCGGAGCGGAAATCAGCGTCTTGCCCCCGATGGGGTATGACACCTGCAACAGGAAGCCAGGACCCACCCTGAGGGCCACAAACGGCAGCACGATACGGACCTACGGCACCCGCACAGTGCAGCTGCAGTTCGGCGCCAGCCGGTTCACGTGGGACTTCACACTGGCCACCGTGGCCCAACCACTCCTGGGGGCGGACTTCTTGTGAGCTCACAGCCTGCTGGTCGACTTGCAAGGGAAAAGACTGGTACATGCCGAGACTTTCCAGATGTTCTCCCTGGGTGAAGCCAAGTTGCCGGCCCCACACCTGGACTCCATCACACTGTCGGACAACAAATTCACCAGAATCCGGGCGGACTTTCCATCAATTCTGGCACCGCAGTTCACGGCAGCCATGCCCAGACACTGGGTACAGCACCACATCCCGACCCAGGGACCACCCCTCCATGCCCGCGCATGAAGGCTCCCCCCAGAAAAGCTCCGCCTGGCGAAGGAGGAGTTCAAGAGGATGGAGGAATTGGGGATCGTACAGAGGTCCGACAGCCCATGGGCCTCCCCCCTGCACATGGTGCCCAAAGTAGCCGGGGGTTGGAGACCTTGCGGCGACTACCGCAGACTGAACGAGGCTACCACTCCAGACCGCTACCCCGTGCCGCACATACAGGACTTTGCAGCAAACCTGCATGGGGCAAGAATCTTTTCCAAAGTAGACCTCGTCTGGAGATACCATCAAATCCCGGTGCACCCTGAAGACATCCCCAAAACAGCACTCATCACCCTGTTCGGCCTGTTCGAGTTCCTCTGAATGCCGTTCGGCCTGAAGAATGCCTCACAGACATTCCAGCGGCTAATGGACGTGGTGGGACGCGACCTGGACTTTGCGTTCATCTATTTGGACGACATCCTTATAGCCAGCAGTAGTCATCAGGAGCATCTGTCCCACCTCTGCCAGCTCTACTCCTGCCTGAGTGATTTCGGCCTCACGATCAACCCGGCCAAATGTCAGTTCGGTCTCGATACCATCGACTTCCTGGGCCACAGGATTACCATAGACGGGGCAACACCTCTGCCCACCAAGGTAGACGCGATCCGCCACTTTGCCCGGCCCAACATGATCAAAGGCCTACAGGAGTTCGTTGGTATGGTGAACTTCTACCACCGTTTCCTCCCCTCAGCAGCCTGTATCATGCGCCCTTTGTATACCCTGATGTTGGGTAAAGGCAAGGACATTACTTGGGATGATGAGGCCGTGGCCGCTTTCGTTAAAGCCAAGGAAGCCTTGGCAGATGCCGGGATGCTGGTGCACCCCAGAATGGACGTTCCGACCGCCCTCACGGCATCCGACACAGCAGTCGGTGGGGTGCTGGAACAGCTCATCGAGGGGCGCTGGCAACCCCTGGCATTCTTCAGCAAGCACCTACGACCACCCTAACTCAAGTACAGTGCTTTTGACCGGGAGCTGTTGGCACTGTATCTGGCAATCCGGCATTTCAGGTACTTCTTGGAAGGCAGGCCGTTCACCGCGTTCACAGACCACAAACTGTTGACCTTCACATTCACGAAGGTGTCCGATCCCTGGTCGGCTCGCCAGCAGCGACATCTGTCCTACATCTCCGAGTACACGACGGACATCCAGCATGTCTCGGGAAAGGACAACGTCGTGGCGGATGCACTCTCCAGACCAGCTGTCCAGGCTCTGTCCCTGGGGGTGGACTATGCAGCACTGGCGGAGGCGCAGCAGGCAGACGACGAGATGCCCAGCTACAGGACCGCAGTCTCGGGTTTGCAGCTGCAGGACTTTCTCATAGGCCCAGGTGAGGGGACCCTCCTGTGCGATGTGGCTACCGGCCAACCTCGCCCCATCATCCCAGCAGCCTGGAGGCGGTGAGTTTTCGACTCCATACACGATTTGGCGCACCCATCTGTACAATGTCCTGTGTATGTTACTAAAAAGGGCTTCTTTGGTTTGTTACGAGTAGGAATGCTTCTTTGTCTGTTAAAAGTTTCTCTTGCCGTTGTTTCACTTTAGAATGGCTGATATGGTAATTGTATTCATTTGTTAATCAATGGGGAATGTTATTGTGTTTTGTGAGGCTGGGACCTTGGGGGAGGGGTTGCGCGGGCTTGGAGAGTCCGGAGGGAGACGCCGAGGAAGGAGGACGTGCGCTCGGGAGACCACCGGGGAGTCCGAAGTGGGAGTTTCGGGAGGACAACCACCGAGGAGTCGAATGGTTCGCTGGATGAGCTCCACCGATGTGCACTAAACTGACTGAACTGTTGGCGCCTTTTGTTTTTTTCTTGTATATATATATTGTACTGCCTAATACTCTTTTAATTTTAGTAAACTCTTTAAAGTGTATTTCATACCGGTATTTGTTGTGGGTTTGATACTGTTGGCGGGCGCGAGGCATAAACGCGATTCTCACAGCACCTGCGTGAACGGGAGGCGGGGTTGGTGTGTGGCTGGATCTCCTTTTCCCCTAGACATATACCAGCCTGTTGGGTAAGTGTTACACATCTATCAGGACAACCGTCCGGATGGTCTCCAGCAGTTTGCATGGCATGGACTTCGCAAGCAGGTCAGTGAATGGGCGCAGTGCCAAACAGCCAAGGTGCAGTGGCACACTAAAGCCATGCCGCAGCAGTTCGAACCCACTCACCGGAGGTTCGACCACATTCATGTGGACATCGTGGGCCCCGTACCAGTGTCCCGAGGAGCGTGGTACCTCCTAGCTATGGTAGACTGGTTCACGAGGTGGCCAGAGGCAGTCCCGCTCACCGACACATCTGCCGATTCCTGCGCCCGAGCACTGATTGCAACCTGGGTAGCACGCTTCAGGGTATCGGCCCACATTACCTCCGACAGAGGCGCCCAGTTCACCTCCAGACTGTGGTCGGCTGTGGCCAGCCTGTTGGGAACGCAGCTACACCAAACAACTGCCTACCACACACAGTCGAATGGACTAGTGGAACGCTTCCACCGTCACTTGAAGTCGGCTCTCATGGCCCACCTGAGAGGACCTAACTGGGTGGACAAGCTTCCCTGGGTCCTGCTTGGAATTCGTACAGCGCCCAAAGAGGATCTGCACGCCTCGTCGGCCGAGTTGGTGTACAGCGCACTCCTGGCCGTCCCAGGAGAGTTCATACCAGCCCCAAGGGGGCAATAGGAAGAACCCGCAGCAGTCCTGGACAGGCTACACGAAAGGCTCGGCAACCTGGCCCCCGTACCAACTTCGCAGCACAGACGGACCCCGACCCATGTACCCAAAGACCTGCAGAACTGTAAGTTTGTGTTTGTACGAAGGTACGGACACCGGGCACCGCTACAGCAGCCATATGAGGGGCCGTTCAAGGTGATCAACAACAACGGGTCCACGTACGTTCTGGACATTGGGGGGAAAGAGGAGGTTTTCACGGCGGACCAACTCAAACCAGCCCATGTGGACTTGGCGCAGCCGGTCGAGGTTCAGGCACCGTGGTGCAGAGGCAGACCTCCCAAACAGAGGCTGATCCAGACTGTGGACATTGGGGGGTGTATCGCCGGTTCTGGGGGAAGGAGGTCATGTGGCGACCCACTTTCTGCGCAGGCGAACAGCCTCACAAATAGCCAGCGCGCGGGGGGAGACTTTGGTAATGCGCCTTTGATGTCATTTCTGCCCGGAGAGGGCGGGCGCTAGGGATTAAATGCCAGCACTGCGAAGTTTGAATAAACTAGTCTCCAAATGACTTATCGACTGCGTGTCGTTATTTCAGCGCTGTGTGTAGCACATCGCTACAGTCTGTTGAATAAACATGGTTGTCCGAGTCACATCAATACTACATGGTGTAAGAAGAAATCGCGAAAAAAAAATGGAAGAGAAGACACGTAAAAGATGTCACAGTTACAGCCACCGTCAAGTTTAAGCCTACAAGGTAATCTTGCTGAGAACTGGAAAACGTGGATCCAGAAGTTTGAGCTGTTTTGCACTGCTAGTGGCGTAGCTGAAAAGACGGAGAAAGTGCAATGTGCTACTTTAATAAGCAAGATAAAATTGAAGTGTTGAGTAAAAAGTTTCAAGATTACTGCGAACCGAGAAAAAACCTACCGTACATCCGACACATGTTTTTCACGAGGGCTCAAGGACCAACAGAGACCGTAGACGCCTACGTAACAGATTTGAAGAACAAGGCAAAAGACTGTGAGTTCAGACAACTGCATGATTCTTTAATACGTGACAGGATGGTATGCGGCATACGAGACGATCAAGTGAGAGGCAGGCTATTGAGAGAGGTGGATCTTACATTAGAAAAGGCAATTGATGTTTACCGTGCCAGCGAGATCACGTCAAGTCAGGTTAAAGTGCTTAATGAAGAGACTGAAGTGCACAAAATAAAAACTGTGAAAACTGACAAGAGCAGGACAAAGCCAGCTCCACAGGATAATCAAAAGGAAGTTAACTGCAACAGATGTGGTTATAAACATGGATACAGAAAATGCCCAGCCTTTGGTCAGACATGCAAAGAAAAGAAATCACTTTGCAAAGATGGTCAAATCGCAGGAGCACGCAAGGAAAATGCATGCTGTGGAACAGAGTGAGGGCAACAGTGACATGTTCATTGGCACAGTTGAAGTGGAACAGGAGGTATGCATCAAGAATATTGACAATGCAGAGATGGAGGATGAAGATGATTGGACTCAAGATCAGATAATAAACAGGAGGAATGTGACATTTAAGCTTGCCACTGGGGCAAAGTGCAATGTGATGTCAGCAGAAACATTCAACTCACTGGACATCAGAGGAAGACTGAGAAAATCCACCTGCAAGCTTGTTGCATATTTCGGCCACAAGACGGCGCCATTGGGAAAGAAAACACTCACCTGTGTGTACAAAGGACAAACACACAAGATAGAGTTTGAGATTGTACAGCAACATGTTCCAGCAATACTGGGCAAAGCAACATGCACAATGCTAGGCCTGGTGAAGCAAATCTATGGTGTTGAGAAAGAAAATGACATTCTTAAAGACTTTGCTGACTTGTTTTCTGGATTAGGATGTCTACCAGGGAAAGACCATATCCAGATTGATCCAACTATTGCACCAGTCGTGCATGCCCTGAGAAAGATTCCAGTAGCTCTCAGGGATCGAGTAGTGGAGGAGCTACACAGAATGGAACAGATGGGAGTCATAACAAGACAAATAGAACCGACCGACTGGGTGAATAGTATGGTGACAGTGGTCACAGAAAAAAAGATGAGGATTTGCATGGATCCACAAGATCTCAACCGAGCCATCAAAAGAGAGCACTATCTGCTGCTCACGGTTGAAGAGATTGTCTCCCGCATGTCTGATGTGAAACATTTTTCAGTATTAGACGCAAATCAAGGTTTCTGGCAGATCAAGCTGGATGAGGAAAGTTCCAAATTATGCACTTTCAACATGCCCATAGGGAGATATCGTTTCCTGCGTCTACCCTTTGGGATTTCTTCTGCATCAGAGGTATTCCAGAGGTCCGTGGCACAAATGATTGAAGGCCTGGACAGGGTGGTCAACATCATTGATGATTTACTGATATGGGGTGACACAATTGTGGAACATGATCAGAGACTGAGGAAGCTCCTGGAGAGAGCACGTGAGTACAACCTAAAACTGAACAAAAGTAAATGTAAGATCAGAACTACAGAGATCAAATACATAGGTCAGCACTGATGGGCTAAAACCAGATAATGAAGAGGTCAGGGCTGTGGTACAGCCTACCACTACCCGAAGACAAGCAAGAACTATTGAGGTTCATGGCATGATACAGTATCTTGCCAAATTCATTCCCAACTTATCGGAGGTCAGTGCTCCACTTCGAAAGCTACTAGAGAGCAACACTGAATGGCATTGGGAAGACGAACAAAAGAAAAGTTTTGACACATTGAAGCAGTTGGTTACCAATGCACCGGCACTCAAGTTCTATGATGTCAATAAACCGGTGACAATGTCTGTAGATGCCAGTTCAGAGGGAATAGGAGCTGTTATACTGCAGGATGGGAGGCCTGTGGCGAATGGATCATGAGTACTTACGGACTGTCAATGCCGATATGCCCAAATCGAGAAGGAATTACTCGCCGTAGTTAATGGGTGTAAGAAGTTCCACCAATATGTATATGGCAAAGAAATCCAGGTTGAGAGTGATCACAAACCACTTGAGAGCATCTTCAAAAGCCACTCCACCAAGCTCCTATGAGGCTGCAAAGGATGCTTCTCAGGCTACAGAGGTACACTTCACAGTCACCTATAAGCCAGGAAAAGAACTGTACATCGCTGATGCTTTGAGCCGTGCTTACCTCAAAGAGCAAAAGGAAGAGTTGCTAGGACGAGAGCTGGAGGTCAACTGGATTACACCTCAGCTACCCATCTCTGAGGAGAAGCTGAACATGTTCAGGAAAGCGACTGCAGATGACCAGAAATGCAAATGCTAAGAAACATTACAATGAATGGATGGCCAACAGAAAGAAAATATGTTCCAAATGAAATGCAGAAATACTGGACATTTAAAGAGGAAATCAGCTATGCATCAGGACTAATGTTCAAAACAGCAAAACTCATCATACCAAACCAAACAAGACAGGAAATGCTCAACAGAATTCATGAGTCACACCTGGGGATAGTGAAGTGTAAAGAAAGAGCAAGGGACATTCTCTATTGGCCAGGCGTGTCTACTCAGATAGAGGACATTGTGTCTCAGTGTGCTGTCTGTAATGAAAACAAAAACAGCAATCCAAGAGAGCCTCTGCTTCCCCGCCCACTACCAGGAAGACTATGGGAGAAGATTGGCACTGACCTCTTTCACTACAATGGTGCAGAATATCTGCTTTGTGTGGACTACTATTCAAAATATCCAGAGATCACCAAGTTAAGTGATACATCCAGTCGAGGTGTCATTCCCGCAATGAAGTCGACATTCGCAAGACATGGTATTCCAGATATTGTCGTTAGTGGCAATGGTCCACAATATGCCAGTAGTGAGTTTAGGGAGTTTTCAGAAAGCTGGGAATTTCTACATGTTACTTCCAGTCCAGGGCACGCTCAGTCTAATGGACAAGCAGAGAGAACTGTACAAACTGTCAAGAACATGCTCAAGAAGGCACAAAGCAGCAACAGTGACCCGTACATTGCTCTGCTTGAATACTGCAACCCACCGATTGAGGGTGCGGGGTTCTCTCCTGCACAGCTGTTGATGGGACGTCGTCTGAAGTCCAAACTGCCAACATCCACAACTCTACTGACTCCTGAAGGTAATGCTCAAGTACATGACAAGCAACTAAAGCAAAAGAGCTACTGTGACAGACATACAAGACAGTTGCCAGATCTGCATACAGGTGAAAATGTCAGAATACAGAGAGGAGACACTTGACAACCAGCTGTGGTTGTGAACAGACATCAGCAACCAAGATCCTTCATAGTTCACACGCCGGATGGAAGAGTCTACAGGAGGAACAGGAAGCATCTACTGAAGACCGGTGAGAGGGAGTTTCCACGTACAGACACACAGGACATTTCCACATATACAGACATGGAAACAAATGACACCAAGAGTGATGCAGACCGCAAAGACACAGAGGTCACTCGAGAGACTGACACTGATGATGGACAAGCACAGTCACAGTTGTGTTACACACGGTCTGGGAGACAAGTCAAACTTCCAGCTAGATACACAGACTAGATCTACCTACAGTCTCACACAGTTTGAGGCAAAGTCACACATGTTATAAGTTCCAAGGTGTGAAGTAAAAGGTTTATTAGTCTATGTTAGTCAAAGAAAATACACTGCTATTAGTATTGTAAGGTACAATGTAGAATACAGTATAAGAAGTTAAGATTTTTTTTAGTTTATGTTATGGCTGTTGCAATGTAAGAAAGGCATACCTAGAGGCATTGTTTTGGTAATTCACAGTGTTGTAAAAAAAATCTTGAGAAGGGGGATGTAATGTATTGTGTGATTATTCGTAGGTCAGAGTGCGTATGACGTCTGGACAGGGGTAAGAAAAATGGAAGTCTGTTGAATAAACGTGGTTGTTCAATCTTCAGCGGTGTCCGAGTCACATCAATAGTATAGAATGGGGGTGGAAGAGAAAGTAACTCAGCCCTGATCGAATGACAAAGTCATGAAGGGCCGAATGGCCTATTTCTGCTCCTATGTCTTATGGCCTCATGGATGTTGGGCTCAATTTTCTGACATTTCAGTCACTTTTCAAGTGCTTTAGGGAGATTAATCTAAAGCCCGATCAATAAATACAAAAAGGCTCTACAGCAGTTCATCCTTAATGATAATTTATTCCATATTTTCTTTGTGTTCAGCACAGAGGCCAGCAGCCTGGCACAGTGATGTCACATAGCATGCAATACATATTTTGACATCACCTATGCAAATTTAATTCTTACCTGTTATGGGCCGTTGAACACAGAGGCAGTGGGTAAACTGAGGCCTGTTTCAGTATTAGTTGCTCCCACATCTGAACCCTATCGTCACCACTGGCCATATGCCCAATCCTTAACCTCTCTTCCCCAGCTAGTTCTTCCATCAATATCTTGATATCTTTCTTCCTCCCCAAACTCAGTCCTGCACTTCCTCAACTCTTCCCAAGGAGATCTATAGGTGACCTGATTATCTGACTGCCCACAGCCATTGCATAATAGATAGAACATTTCTGCCAGGGTGTAGCATTCTTGATACAAGTTGTGCACGGCCTCCAACTTCACACCCAGTGCAGGCTAGTAGAGGCACTGAAAGATTATTAGATCCTTAGATAAGTTCCTAAACAGGCCACATGAGGGAGTCTGTGTGTTGTAAACCTCCTCGCTAGGAGTTCAGTAGGACCCTCTCTCACTGTGATCGCTGCTGCACTATCACCTTCTAGTTACCCTCCTTCCCTCCCTCCACCTTTTAGTTCTGCTGTTTTCCCACTTCCTTTCCAGTCCTGAGAAAGGGTTTCGGCCCAAAACGTTGACCGTTTTTCATTTCCATGAAAGCTGCTTGATTTGCTGAGTTCCTCCAGCATTTTGTGCATCTTGCTGTGTGCTGTCGTTTAGGAGGGGCATTACTTTCCAGCAAGGAACTTCATGACAATTCATGTGAAGAGATAGCTATTAGACCATAAAATATAGGAGCAGGAATAGGCCAATTGACCCATCACTTCTGCTCCACCATTTCATCATGTCTGATCCATTTCCCTCTCAGTCCCAGTCTCCTGCCTTCTCCCCTTAACCTTTCATGCCCAGCCAGTCAAGAATCTATTGACCTCCACCTCAAGTATACCAAATAATGGCCTCCACAGTTGCCTGTGACAACGAATTCCTCAGATTCATCACCCTCTGGCTAAAGAAATTCCTCCTCATCTCTGTTCTAAAGGGACATCCCTCTACTCTGGGGCTGTGCCCTCCCACTAAAAGAAGCATCCTCTCCACATCCTCTCTATCGAGAATGTTCAACATTCAATAAGTTTCAATGAGATTCCCGCCTCATCCAGCTGAATTCCAGTGATCACAGGCCCAGGGCCATCAAATGCCCCTCAAGCCTCTCAATTTCACAAAATTTGAACCCTCCTTTGAACCCTCTCCAATGTCAGCACACAATACTCCGTGAGGCCTCTACAGCATTCAGCATTGCATCCTTGCTTTTATATCCTAATCCTCTCAAAGTGAATGCTAACATTGCATTTGCCTTCCTCATCACTGTCTCATCCTGCAAGTTAACCTTTAGAGAACCCTGCACAAGGACTATCAAGTCCCTTTGCACCTCAAACTTCTGAATTTTCTGTCCACTTAGAAAATAGTCTGCTCTTTTATTTATTCTACCAAAATGCATGACCATACATTGTACTCTATCTGCCATTTCTTGCCCATTCTCCTCATCTGTCCAACTCTTGCAGCCTCTCTTCATCAACACTACCTGCCCTCCTCTATCTTCATATCATCCACAAACTTGGCTACAAAGCCATCAATTCCATCATCTAAATCATTGACATATAATTTAAAAAGAATCAATCCCAACATAGACGCCTGTGGAACACCACTAGTCTTTGGTAGCCCTCCCCTTATTCCCACATTTTGCCTCCTGTCAATCAGATAATACTTTATCCATGTTATTATCTTTCCTGTAATACCATGGGCTCTTAACTTTCAAACAGCCCCATGTGTGGCACTTTGTCAAAGGCCTTCTGAAAATCCAAATGCACAACATTCACTGATTCTCCTTTGTCTATCCTGCTTGTTATTTCTTCAAAGAATACCAGCAGATTTGTCAGGCAAGATTTTCCCTTGAGGAAACCATGCTGACTGCAGCCTGTTTTATCAAATGCCTGCAAGTACCCCAAAGCCACAACCTTAACAATCACATCCAACATCTTCCTAACCACTGAGGTCAGACTAACTGGCCTGTAATTTCCTTACTTCTATCTTTCTCTCTTCTTCAAGACTGGAGTCACATTTGCAATTTTCTTGCCCTCCAGAACCATACCAAAATCTCTTGATTTTTGAAAGATCGTTACTAATGCTTTCACAATTTCTTCAGCCACATCTTTCAGAATCCTAAGCATAGACCATATGGTGCAGGTGATTTATCTACCTTCAGACCTTTCATTTTCCCAAGTACCTTCTCCCTAGTAATGGCATCTTCACTCATTTCTGCCCCATGACATTCTCGAACTTCCAGCACACTGTTAGTGTCATCCACAGTGAAGACCAATGCAAAATACTTATTCAGTTCATCTGCCATTTCCTTGCCCCCATTACTACAGCTCCAGCATCATTTTCCAATGGTCTGATATCTACTCCCGCCTGTCTTTTACACTTTATATGTCTGAAGAAACTTTTGGTATCCTCTTTAATATGATTTGCTAGCTTATCTTCATATTCCATTTTCCCCTCTTTATAACTTTTTCAGTTACCAATTGTTGCTTTTTTAAAAGCTTCCCATTAATTCTTTTGCATTCTCTTTGCCTTTTCTGTTGGTTTTGACTTCTCTTATCAGCCACGGTTGCATTATTCTGTCTTTAGAATACTTCTTCTTTGGGATGTATCTATCCTACACCTTCTGAATTGCTCCAAGACTCTCCAGCTATTGTTGCTCTGTTGTCATCCCTTCTAGTATCCCCTTCCAACCAACTTTGGCCAGCTCCTCTCTCATGCCTAACAGTTCCTTTACCTTAAGCTCTTTAATCAATTCTGCTTCATTGCACAACACCCAAACCAGAATAGCTGATCCTCTAGTGGGCTCAGCCAGAAGCTGCTCTAAAAAGCCATCTTGTAGGTATTCTAGAAATTCCCCCCCTTAGGATTTCCCAATTGGCCTGCATATTGAAAGCCCCCTACAACTGTCAAAACATTGCCCTTTTAACATGCACTTTCTATCTCCTGTTATAATTTGTTAACCACATTGTCACTGTTTGGAGGCAGTATATTTCTTGACTCTACCCACAAGGATTCGACACCTTCTGACCCTATGTCACCTCTTTCTAAGGATTTTATTTTATTTTTTACCAACAGAGCCACCCTACCCCATCTGCCTACCTGTCTGTCCTTTCAATACAAGGTGTATCCTTGGATGTTAAGCTCCCAGCTATAATTTTCTTTCAGTCATGACTCAGTGATGCCCACAACATCATACCTGCTAGTCTCTAACTGCGCTACAAGTTCATCTACCTTATTCCAAATACAGCATGCATTCGAATTTATCTGTATTCATCACCCTTTTTTATTTTGCCCCCTTTTACACTGCAACTCATCCCATTGACTGCAACTTTGCCCTATCATCAGCCTCTCCTTGCTAGCAATCTCACTACACACTGCCTCAGTTAATAAACCAACTGCCCCATCCTCAACCCTCTCACTTCAGTTCCCATCCCCCTGCCAGACTAGTTTAAACCCTCCCGAACAGTTCTAGTAAACCTACCCTTTTGTACAGGTCATACCTTCCCCAGAAGAGATCCTAATGATCTAGAAATCTGAACCCCTGCCCCCTCCCTGCACCAGTTCGTCAGCCTCACATTTATCTGACAAATGCTTCTATTATTAACCTCACTGGTGCGTGGCACAGGCAGCAATCCAGTGATTACTCCCTGGAGATAATTTTTCAGCTTTCTACCTCACTCCCTAAAATCTCTTTCTACCTCACTTCCCATACCTATGTCATTGGTGCCAATATGTACCAAGACATCTGGCTGTTCACCCTCCCCATTTAGAATTCTGAGACGTCACTGACACTGGCAGCTAGAGGCAAGACATCATCCGCGTTTCTCCATCGCATCCGCAGAATCTCATCTCTATTCCTCTCACTATGGAATCTCTTATCACTACAGCACCCCGCGTCATCCCTCTTCTCTTCAGAGCCACAGCACCAGAGTCAATGCTGGAGACCCGGTCGCTGCAGCTTCCCCTGGCTGTTCACCCCCTCAGCGGTATCCAAAATGGGATTCTGTTGAGGGGAACGGCTTCTGGGGTTCTCGGTACTGCCTGCCCATTTCCTTTCCTTCTGACAGTTACCCAGTTACCTATCTCCTGCAGATACCTCCCTGTAGCTCCTATCTATCACTTCCTCAGCCTCATGAATGTGCTGAAGGTCATCGAGCTGAAGCTCCAATTCTTTAACACGTTCTCTGAGGAGCTGCAGCTCAGGGCATCTGGTGCAGATGTGGTTATCGGGAGGCTGGAGGTCTCTCAGAGTTCCCACATCTCACACACACAACACAACACAGCTTCTTGAACCATTCTCACTGCTCTAAGTACATACTAACAGACGAGGAATGAAGAATAAAGAAGAAGAAACACCAGATACTTACCTCGCCTAAGCCTGATGAGCCAAAGCCAAAGGCAAAGCCTCCCCACTCTAAGATGATCATAATGGAGGTATTGTTTTGAGTTCCACTGATCGACATTCAGGGAGGTGCCACTCTTTGTCCAAGACACCGCTAAAGTCCTGTTTTATTCGGCTTGTGTGTGTACCTCATTTGGGGCCGAAACGTTAATCCCTCTTATATTGTCTTCCCAAGAGTTATAACTCAACTAATAAGTAACTTTATAGAAGCACTGAATGGGCTTGCAGATTAAGTAATTTCCCATCTCCCTATATAACTTATAGTCTGATGAGGACTTCTCTCCCAAGGGAAGCCATTAACCAGGTATGGAAAACCTGGACATTAAGGGGAGGTGAGAGTAGCTTCATGGAAAAGTTGTTGCCTATGGAGAGTTGCAGACTGAAGCTCTCCCATCCACTGTGGCAATAACCCAGCAGATACCCAGCCCAGTAAAGACTCTGGAGTTGGAACTACACCTAACCTTGTATCCCTACCCTCTTGTAGTAGATGCACTGGAAAGCCAGCTCCACTAAGTTAGCTTCTTCCTCCTTAGGCTTGGGGCCTACTTCCTTTCAGAACCCAGGTTGTTACTGCCCAATTGGAAGTCCGGACCTTCAACTAACCTGATTTCCATGGGGAGTTTGTCAGGGACAATAAGACAGTGCTAGAGATAACATTTCATGGAATGTGAGGAATCACCTATTTAGAACTGTGGGCCACATCTCCTCTCTGGCCAAATGATGGCTGGGGCTCGGTTTGCTGCTGCAATGCTCTATTTCCTCTTCCAGGGCTCCTGTAGAGAGCATTAATCATGTTGGAAGCCTGCCACAGTTGATTAATGAAAATGCTCCAGAGGATCACTGGGCTGAGTCACGCAGATTAAACACTGTTGTCTGTGCACTAAATTTATGCCTGTTACCTCAGCATTGATGAGTTGTACTCACGTAATGTTTTTTAACAGGCCAAAGTTAGTAATAAGAGAAAAGATGGCAGGGAATCACAGGAAGCAGAGATCATTATCGAGGAAGTTGAATGAATGAGTAAGATTCAGAAATGTTCCAGGAGAAAAGTTAAGAATCAAGCATTAGGATACAGAAATGACCAGAATTCAAGGAAGAGAAACAATTCATGGTTGTAGTGTGGGGAGAAATTACATTTTCAACTTTGTGTGCCAGTCTACTTACATACAATTAGCAAATTCATCTCATTTAAGTACTTAACTTATGCAAGGTTGGTTTTGGGAAGTGAGGTAAGAGTGCTCTCTTCTGCAGCTTTGCTTAGGCTGTACAGTAACTCACTGATTCATGTAACACAGACGCCATCCAAGATGCGTGGAAAATATTTCCATGACTCTCCAGACTGCATTAAGGGAGAAGAAGGAAGGGGAGATTCAGGATGAAGGAGGACAGTCAGTATCGCTGAAACAGCTTGCATATAATGAAAGACGACTATAGCCATTGCCATGGAATGCTGCCCTCATCATCTCCAAATACCTGGAATAGCGAGGACCCCAGAGACAGCAGTCTTCAGTTCACAACCAGACCAACCACTCCTCCACGTGTCTTTTCAATGGCAGAATCAAGTGCTTTAATAGCATCCTGTTGTGGGTTTCCTCCTTTATTGCCAAAATCAAAAGAATTCAAACCCCTCTTTCATAACCATGACCCAAATGAAGAACTAACTGTAATTGGTTTTATTATAGTGGAAAGCAATTTCACTGCAACCTTAAAGACTCCACTTTGTGGTTAATGACACAGCAGGTCAAACACTACTCACAATGAAAACACATCTGGAAATAAACGGTTTTGAATATTGAGCCAATTCAAGCACTAACACTTCTTTAAAAACTCCTATAGATATGGAGCAAGATTCAATACAAAAATATGGAGCTTAATCTCACCAGATAACAACAGATATGTGAAGTAAAGCTGTCAGTATTTAATGGTGCCAAATTGATCAGAACCCTCCATATAGAGTGCAATGGTTAAGCCTGAATTTGCTGAGATTCCCCAGGGAATTATCTCTTGGACTAGACCTGAATCCTAAGTGACCTTCAGTGAGGGTTGGAGGCTGGTACATTAGGAACAAAGTTAATTCTACTTTACTTATGTATTAATTGGGGGGAAATCAATAGTTTTTAACTGCATGAATTCAATTTTGATAGTATTTTTTATCTATGATTGAGACTGGAAGGGACAAAATTGGTCTTCTGGAAGATTAGAATGGTAATCTATGTATGGACCCAAAAGGGACAGGGGAGATCTTAAATGGACATTCTGCATCTACATTTACTTCGGAGACAGACACAGAATCTATAGAAGTGAGGCAGAGCAGCGACAAGATCGTGGACCCTATAGAGATTACAGAGGAGGAGGTGTTTGCTGTTTTGAGGCAGATTAGGGTGGATCAATCCCTAAAGCCTGACAAAGTGTTTCCTCAGACCCTGTGGGAAGTAAGTACCTAGATTGCAGAGATGTTTAAATCACCCTTAGCAACAGGTAAAGTATTGAAGGATTGGAGGATAACTTACATTGTTCACTGTTTAAGAACAGCTCTAAGAATAAACCAGGAAATTATAGGCTGATGAGTCTGACATCAGTAGTGGGAAAGTTATTGGAAGGTCTTCTAAGGGACTGGATATATGAGTATTTGGATAGAAAGGGACTGGTTAGAGATAGTAAACATGGCTTTGTGTGTAGTAGGCAGTGTTTAAACAATCTTATAGAGATTTTAAGCAAGTTTCAAAATGGCGGCGCGAGGCAGATTGCAGCGGCCACTCTGGAGCTGATATGTTATTTGTTAAGCAGGGGTGCCATGCACAATCCTAATCTAATGAAAATGGACGTGAGAGCACGGAGCACGGAGGAACATCTGGAAGTCTCCAGGAAGACCCTCTTCGTCGCTGCTGCTGCTGTGAGGTCCGGGTCTCTGCTGAGAAGAACAGGCCCCCAGTCTTCAGGGTTGCATTGCCGATGGCCGTTGGCGGGGGCGTCTTAATACGCTCGGCAGAGGATGGTGCTCGGAGAAGCTGTGCCGGAGGGGATGGTCGTCGGCTCGGAGGTTCGACGGACTCAGGTCGCTTTCGGTGTGTGCTGCGACTGCGAGGCTGAGTTGGGCGGCGCCTTGGAAGTTCATAGCGGGGGTATTCCCTTCTGCCGCCGGTGTGGGATGGTGAATCTGTTGAGACCCTGAGGACTTGTGGAAACTGTGTGGTGGTTTCTTTCAAACTTAAATTCTTTTAACATCTTTGGACTATTTTTACCGTGCCCATGGTCTGTCTTTTTTAATCAAATTATGGTATTGTTTGCACTGTTGTAACTATGTGGTTTTGTGCAGGTCTTGTAGCTTTAGTTTTTGGTCTTGTTTGTCTGGTGGATTTGGAGCTCCTTTCCGGGGAACGTGCTAGACGGTAGTGCAATATTAATATGCAGCAGCCTCTCTGGACTCTGGATTGGGGATTGCCAAACGTTATGTGGATTTTCTGGTGTAGTCTATTTTGTCATGTGCTTTGTTGATATCATTCTGGAGGAACGTTGTCTCATTTTTTAACTGCATTGCATTTGTGGTTTTTAAATGACAATAAACTGAATCTGACTCTGAATCTGAATCTGAAGTTACCAGGAAAGTTGATGAAGACTGTGAATGTTGACTACATGGATTTTTGCAAGGTGTTTGACAAGGTCCCACATGGTAGGTTGGTCAGGAAAGTTCAGTTGCTGGGCATTCAAGATAAGGTAGTAAATTGGATTAGACATTGGTTTTATGGGAGGAGCCAGAGAGTGGTAGAAGACGATCGCCTCTCTGACTGGAGGCCTGTTGACTGGTGGAGTGTGGCAGGGATTGGTGCTGAGTCCATTGTTGTTCGTCATCTTCATATATGATCTGGATGATAATGTCTGATACTGGATCAGAAAATTTGTGGATGACACCAAGATTGAAGGTATAGTGGACAGTGAGGAAGGCTATCACAGCTTGCAGTGAGATCTGGACTAGCTGGAAAAATGGGCTGAAAAATTGCAGCGCAAACATGAGGAAATCTGCAGATACTGGAAATTCAACCAACACACACACAGTGCTGGTGGAACACAGCAGGCCAGGCAGCATCTATAGGGAGAAGTACAGTCGACGTTTCAGGCCGAGATCCTTTGTCAGGCCTAACTGAAGAAAAAGATAGTAAGAGATTTGAAAGTGAGAGGAGAAGGGGGAAATCCAAAATGATAGGAGAAGTCAGGTGGGGGAGGGAAAAAGCTAAGAGGAGGTGGCGGAAGTTACAGAGAATTATATGTTGGACCCGGAGGCTGGTGGGTGGTAGGTGAGGACAAGGGGAACCCTATCCCGAGTGGGGTGGTGGGAGGATGGGGGTGAGAGCAGATGTGTGTGAAATGGGAGAGATGCGTTTGAGAGCAGAGTTGATGGTGGAGGGAGGGAAGCCCCTTTGTTTAAAAAAGGAGGACATCTCCTTTGTCCCTCCAACAGGATCCCACTACCAAGCACATCTTTCCCTCCCCCCCCTTTTTTGCTTTCCACAGGGATCGCTCCCTACACAACTCCCTTGTCCACTCGTCCCCCCCATCCCTTCCCACCAATCTCCCTCCTGGCACTTATCCTTGTAAGCGGAACAAGTGCTACACCTGCCCTTACACTTCCTCCCTCACCACCATTCAGGGCCCCAGACAGTCCTTCCAGGTGAGGCGACACTTCACCTGTGAGTCGGCTGGTGTGGTATACTGCGTCCGGTGCTCCCGGTGTGGCCTTTTATATATTGGTGAGACCCGACGCAGACTGGGAGACCGTTTCGCTGAACACCTACGCTCGGTCCGCCAGAGAAAGCAGGATCTCCCAGTGGCCACACATTTTAATTCCCATTCTGATATGTCTATCCATGGCCTCCTCTACTGTCAAGATGAAGCCACACTCAGGTTGGACGAACAACACCTGATATTCCGTCTGGGTAGCCTCCAACCTGATGGCATGAATATTGATTTCTCTAACTTCCGTTAATGCCCCTCCTCCTCTTCTTACCCCATCCCTTATTTATTGATTTATTTATTATTCCTCCCTTTTTTCTCTCATTTTTTCTCTCTCTGCCCCTCTCACTATCACTCCTTGCCTGTTCTCCATCTCCCTCCGGTGCTCCCCCTCCCCCTTTCTTTCTCCTGAGGCCTCCCGTTCCATGATCCTTTCCCTTCTCTAGCTCTGTATCCCTTTTGCCAATCACCTTTCCAGCTCTTAGCTTCATCCCTACCCCTCCTGTCTTCTCCTATCATTTCGGATCTCCCCCCCCCCCCACTTTCAAATCTCTTATTATCTTTTCTTTCAGTTAGTCCTGACGAAGGGTCTCGGCCCGAAACATCGACTATACTTCTCCCTATAGATGCTGCCTTGCCTGCTGCGTTCCACCAGCATTTTGTGTATGTTGCCTGAAAAATTGCAGATGGAGTTTAATGCAGAAACTGCAAGGTGCTGCACTTGGGTAGGGCCAACCAGGGGTAAACATTGAAACATAGAAACATAGAAACAATACAGGCCCTTCGGCCCATAAGGCTGTGCAGAACATGTCCCTACCTTAGAAATTACTAAGCTTACCCATAGCCCTCTATTTTTCTAAGCTCCATGTACCTATCCAAAAATCTCTTAAAAGACCCTATCGTATCTGCCTCCACCACCATTGCCGGCAACCTATTCCACGCACTCACCATTCTCCACATAAAAAACTTACCCCTGACATCTCCTCTGTACCTACTCCCCAGCACCTTAAGGTCTTACACAATAAACGGTAGGGCACTGAGGAGTGCTGTAGAACAAAGGGATTTGGGGATGCAGATTCATAATTCATTAAAAGTGGTAGAAAGCTTTTGGTGCATTGGCCTTCATAAATCAATGGATTGAGTACAGGAGATGGGATGTTATGTTGAAGTTGCATAAGACATTGGTGAGGCCTAATTTGGAGTATGGTGTGCAGTTTTGGTCACCTACCTACAAAAAAAATGTAAATAAGTTTGAAAGAGTACAGAAAAAATTACAAGGATGTTGCTGGGACTGGAGGACATGGGCTATAAGGAAAGATTGAATAGGTTAAGAGTTTATTCCTTGGAATGTAGAAAATTGAGGAGAGATCTGATAGAGGTATACAAAATTATAAGGGGTATAGATAGAGTAAATGCAAGCAGGCCTTTACACTGAGGTTGGGTGGGACTACAACTAGAGGTCATGGGTTAAGGATGAAAGGTGAAAAGTTTAAGGAGAGCACCCAATTTCCCTCGGGATCAATAAAGTATGTCTGTCTGTCTGTCTGTCAAGGGGAAACTTCTTCACTCAGATTGTGGTGAGAGTGTGGAACAAGCTGCCAGCACAAGTGGTCCATGCAAGCTCAATTTTAACACTTAAGCGAAGTTTGGATAGGTACATGGATGTTAGGGGTATGGAGGGCTATGGTTCGGATGCAGGTTAATGGGACTAGGCAGTTTAAATGGTCTAGCACAGACAAATTGGGCTGAAGGCCCTGTTTCTGTGCTGTACTTCTCTGTGACTCAATGACTCGAATCCAAAAACTATTTATTCCCAGACAGCTGTTTCAGCATAACTGGGTGAGGCTGTCAAACCTCTCCGGGAATTCAGGGATGGGATCTCCTTGTTTGCCCCCAAAAGCCCTGCTGCTCTGCAGGACTCTTAAGAGAATTAAGACAATTTAAAAAATACATCAAGATCTGACCACTTTAGTTGTGTGTTTTTTTCTGTCTTTCTCCCCACCACCTCCCTTCTGCAGATTACATTGCAGAGTCAATGCTATTGCCTTTGGACAATCGGACATTGTCACAGCCCAGGACTGGTGCAGATCAAAGTCCAGAATTTCAGACATAGGAACAGGAGGAGCCAGCATACTTATCCTTCAATAACTGATCTGAATTTAACTTCAGTTTCATTTTCCGACCTGTTCCTAATAAGCCTTAACTTCCTAATAATCCCGAAACCTATCTCAAACCTGAATATATGCACTTAAAACGTCTGTTACTAGCTCTCACTCCCACAAATTTCTCCACCTCTATCAAGTTTTCTCTCAGCCTCCTCTGCTCCAAACAAAGGTAACCCAGCCTAACCAATTTCTCCTCTTTACTAACGTACTCCATCCGGGCAAGAATCTGGTGAATCTCTGCACCCCTCATCCTTCCTATAGCGCAGTGACCAGAACTACACATATTATCCCAACAGGGGGCTAGCTAATTTTATGGTGTTATACCAAGACCTCCCCTTACTTACCTTCTAGTCCCCAGCAAATGATATAAGCATCACCTTACACTTCTCAGGATTATTCATTCCTCACCAACTGGGCTGGTGATATTCAGACTGCTCACTAAGGTTTCTCTGTTCTTTAATCCTCCATGAGGCCCTACCATTTATGGAAAATGTACTACCCTCATTAACCGCTACCCTCCCCCCTCCCCCAAGTGCATAACCTCACACTTACCAGGATTAAGTTCCACCCACAATTACCCTGGCTAGTTTACCAGTGTAATTTAATCCTTTCCCTCAGAATTATTTTTGAATAATTTCTGTAACTTTATTCTACAGTCCTCACTATTCATAACACCACATCTTGTATGATGCAAACTCTCTAATCATATCTCCTAAATTCACATCTTAGTTGTTAATCTATGTAACAACACAAACATCCTGGCATGACTCCCTGTGATCCACCATTAGTCACAGGTTTCCAATCACAATATCAAATCTCCATCAACAACCTTTTCTATTCTTGAATTTTAGATCCAATTTGCCCACTTGTTTTGGATTCTATAGACTCTAATGTTTTGGATCAGCCTTCAATGTAGGACATAGTCCAAGGCCCTGTCGAGGTCCATATCAACTACAACCAATGCACTGATCTTATCAATATATTTAGTTACCATCTCAACATACAACTCAGTTAACTTAATCACACAGGATCTTCCACCAAAAGATCTATGATGGCTACCCTTGCTCAATCCCTGCTCCTCCCAGTGTAGTTTAATCCTTTCCCTTTAGAATTATTTTTGAATAAGTTCCTTACCATTGATGGCTGATGGGATCACTAAAGGAAACGTAGAATTAGAATGGTGTAGATGGATGATTGATGGTTGCCAAGGACACAGTGGGCTGAGGGCCTAGTTCATGCTGTATGACTCTGAGATTGATCGAGCCAAGCACCAAGCACCTTACCCTCCATCTAGCTAAAGAAGAGGACCCCAATGAGAAAGAGGACTATATGGTGTCACTGTGCTTGATATCTCATGGACTAACTCAGGATCCACCAGCTTTATGGAACATAAAAGACATACTGTACCCTATATAAAACAAATAAGGGATTTATTGCACATGGATGTGACACCAGTGGGCTGCAGCTAACCCAGGACACCTGAATCATGATGTAGACTGGACACTGGGCTGTGTCCAGATGTGTCTGCTTAGGTACTAAGCCAAAGAAGTGTCTGAATTTGAATGCAAATTTTCTAACAGATTAATAATAGTTGTTTTCTTTAGTCATTGTTTTTGCCTCAAGATTCTCTAGGAAAAGGGTTAATTGTGATAAAAATGTTTACCCATTGATGCACCATCAATAACTCTCCGAGACGTCAGGCGAGGTATAGGCTTTTATTGGCTGGAAGAAAGAACAAGCAGCAATTGACCACCACACTACATCCTGGAGACTGAGGGCTGGGCTCAGGCCTCAATTGCCTTTATACTGGGGTCAGTGGGAGGAGCCACAGGAGCAGTCAGTGGGGGGGCGTGTCCAGACAGGTATATATAGTTCACCACACCCATTCCCGGATCTGGTGAAATCACTGAACATTTTTGAATCAACAGAGTGTGTGTTTGACAGAAGAAAGCAGTGTCACAGGGTTAACACTTGAAATCAGCGGCTGTGTGGAAATAGTGGTTACAGGGCAGGCATTGTGCAGCCATGTCCCTGTCTGGCAGTTCTTCAAAGGACCTTCAGTGTGTTTCTAAATATATCTTTAAGATTACAACTTAAATTCCTTACATTCTGGTGAAGACAAAGCGCTACAAGGTGAAAAGGGAAACACAAGCATTTCCTGTTTCATTCCTGTGTTTGCAAGCCTGGTGCCCACACTGGGAACCTTGTTGTGCCAAGCATCTCTGCTCTCACACTGTTGCAAATTTGCTGAGTGTGTGGATGTGTTAAACAGGGCTACCAGGGGAAAAATACTAGGAGATCCCTCAGTTTCCCAGTGATTGCTGAAAAGATTCCTGGCAATGAATTTCAGCATTCTCCTTTGTACCTTTCTACTTCTGCCTATTCTTTGAAATAGTCATGTCAAAGAGTTTATTCACTCGTGCACTTATCACAATTGTCGCTCGTGTACTTGTGCACGCGTGTGAGTGAGCTGACGTCCTGTTCTGTCATCTCCCTCACGGTTGGGTCCGCGACCCCCCAAACCAGTATGCTTCACAGCTGGGCCCCTTTAGCCCAAGGGCGCAGAATTTACCTTTAGCCTTCAGCAGCTCAGTGCAGACCGCCGATTGCAGCCTGCCGGAGGTCATTTGTGTAATCTCCAGGGCTGAGGGGCTCATTAACTTGACATTTGTATTCCATTCTCAGGATGCCTGAAAAAAAAGAGTCTAATTGCAGTCATCACCAGGGCTTTAGCTTATACTGCTGATTTTTGAATCAGTATGTCTGCAGGACTCGACCCAGCACGGAGGAACGGCTGACTCTCTCTGTCACGGGGGTCACGGACACCGACTCACACCAGGTGTGTGGCAGACAGCAGCCTCAGTCACGGTGAGCGCTGACACCCACTCGACCCAGGAGTGGGGCAGTGGCAGCTTCCCCATGAAGAGACAGGAACACAAGAGGTTAGGCATAGAAATACCAGCACAGCATCGGAGGCTCGAGCAAGCAACACTGCGAGAGAAATCACACTCGCAAACACATAGTAGGACTCTGCTTACACTGAGAGTCCCCTTTAAATATTCATAGACTCTGTGAAACACCAGCGGATCACAGTAAACTGTCAAGGCTAAACCAAAAGAATCTGGTTTTAACAGCTCCAACAACTAGTAAATACTGGTGCTTGAGGAACCTTGAAGCCCAACGCTCTACGGCAAGCCACAGAAGCCTTGCGGCTTCACCACAACATCACTGCGGACTTCGGTCCTGCTCAACCCTTCTCCCAGCTGAAATCCTGCTCAATGCTTCTCCATCTCCAGGCTCACCTTCCCAATACTTCCCAAGCAAACGCTACCACCCTCTTCATCCTGCCTTCGGGCCCTCCCACCCCGTCTCCCAAATTCATGTGAGCTGGTGGATTAACTGGCCAATGGACATTGCTGGTAGTGCACAGGTAGAATCCGGGGAAGAGTTGGTGTGGATGGGGGGAGAATAACAGAATGGGATCAATGGGGGATTAGTGCAGATGGTTGTCATGGATTCGGTGGGCCTATGGGCCTGTTTCAGTGCTGTAGCTCTCTGTCTCAGTGATTGTGTTGAGAATGGGCAGAGACTGTCCATTCTGTGCCCCTGTTGCTGAATACAGACCGGGTCGGTCCTGGCACATCAGCACTGAGCAGTTGTCCAGTCAGTCGCTGCACTTGGATCTACTGACCACAGTATAAATTGAAATGAATGGCTTGGGAGCTACTGGCTGGCAGAAATTCTTTTACTGCTGTGTTGCTTTAAGAACAGGTGGTTGGACAGGGAGCCTGATATTCCAGGCAGTGCCGTGTCCCCAGAGAGGATAAATATAACAGCAGGACCATGACGATGTAAATGAAGACATAATACCCACACAGCACTGACAGCTCAGCTGCAGTCCTGTCAGAGTCCTCTCCGTTGTTTTAAATGAAGCCTACATTCAGCGAAGAATCTGCCAGAAAGCAATTTTAAACTTCCAAGAAGACGTTTCAAGAGCTGGGTAAGTTTGAGTTTGTGCTTGGAGCATACAAGAGTAAAGATCCCTGCTGTTAGGAGAGAGGTCTCAAGGTAAAAAAAAAAGCTCCTTTATAGAGCCAAAGATCTTGGAAAAGTTGGTCAGCCATGCCTGTAGTATACAATGAGTAAATGCTAGGCCATGTTTCCCTCCCACTCTCCTTCAGGACTCTCTTTCTTTTAGCTTCTGTATAGTTTGTTTTGAGTCACATGATTTGAAAGTTGCTCTGGGTTTCACGGGTTGTTTGGGTCATGACTGGCCCTGTTTCAACGACTGCTCTGTCCCGCCATATTTCACCGTCTGTTTTCTGTCATGAATTGCTCTGTTTCAAAGACTATTCTGTCTTGCAGCCTCATCGAGTCACAGGTCATTCTGTGATGGAGGCCCCTCGGTGTTGGATAGGGTCATTTTGTGTCAGTCGTCCTTTCATGTTTCATAGGGTCATTTTGTGTCAGAGGCCCCTCCACATTTCATAGGAGGCTCTGTGCTACAGTCGCCATTCCACATTTTACCGATCACTGCATGGAACAGGGCCACCCACTTTCCCCGTGTTTCCTGGGTCACTCTTGTGATTCCAGTCTCGTGCCTCTCACTGGATGTGTTTGTTTCACAAGCTGTCCCATGTGACAGGCTGCACGACATCTTAGACCCTCAGCATAAGACAGGGTTCCCACTGTCAACAGCCTCCCTGTGTGAGCAGTCATTCCAAGAGACAGAATGCTGTGACTGGGTGCTGCAGATCAAATTGCCGGCATCTCAGTAATCGTATTTCAACTTCACTGAAAGCTTCTTTCCTATCTCCTCACCTTCTAGACTTATAACCGCTTAAGAAATAAAGATACATTTGCATAGCCCCTTTGATTTTCCTTCTAGGAGATCACAAAGTGCTTTGTAACCAGTTCTGTGAGTGTCATGGAGCCAGTCAGCACAGAAACAGGTCCTTCTGCCCACTGTGTCTGGGCCAGCCTTCAAGCTCCCACTTATCCTGCACTCACCGCACTTTATTCTCCCCACATTCCCTTCAACCTCCCCCAGGCCTGATCACTCCCAGAGGGTGAAATCTGACGTGAAACACCAACCCACACTTCCTTGAGACGAGGGATCAAACAGGAGAGCCAGCGAGATGGGCCTCTGCAGGCCGTGATGTGGAACAGCTGATTGGATTTCCAGAGCTGTGAGTCAGCAGACCAGCAGGAGCCTCAGCTGAGTCGCTGTGGAGATCTGGGCGGCACTGTAAGCAGTTTTCACACTGTGGTTGCCATGCAATCTTGATGTCCCAACATCCCAACCTGTGTTGCAGGCAATACAAGGTTCATGCAAGTTATGTCCCTTAAGCACTCTGTAGCCAACGGACACACAGCAACACTGCACAAGGTGTTGGGTTTGGGGTGAATATTGGCCAGGTTTGTGAGGAGGAATTACCAGTTCGGTTTTGATCTGGTTCTGTTGGATGCTCTGAGTCCATTTGAGAGATTCTCAGACAGGCCTTCCCCAAGGTAACCCTTCCTCAGGCCACATACAGCCCCTAATCCCCACCAGCCAGGTCATTCCCTCTTCTCGCTGCTACCATCTGACAAGAGCTACAGAACTCTGAAGTCCCGAACCACTAGGCTCAAGAGCAGCCGCTTTCCTATAGCCATCACGTGTTTGAACTGACCCACACATCCCTAATCCTACCTCAGCATCAGAACTCTACAGACCACCTCTTGCACTACCATGGACTCGTTTCTGATTGTGTTTATCCACTAGTGCACAATGTTTAATCTTTGTGCCTTATGCAGTTTATGTATAATTTATACTTTGTGTGTTGTCTGAATCTACGTGCCCAGGCACTGCTTGTAGCTTGAGTTCATTCTGAGAGGCCATGGGGGAAGCTAATGTCACCTGCCTGGCACTAGGACCCAGCAGCACTACCAACAGCCACTCAACAAGCATCCCCCCAAAGCGGCTAGATACTGTTCACTTACCCACCTTTGTCCTGTTTTGCAGGTAATGGCTGTTGCCAATCAGTAGGAGCCTCCGACTTTCTGCACGATCACACAATGGTTCGGAACGTGGATGACTTTGACTTTTGCCTTCCCACCCATGCCCAGAGCCTCCTGGACGGGTTGAAAAGCATGAGGTCCAACCCAAAGCTCTCGGATGTTACCCTCCTGGTGCGCGGGCACGAGTTCCCTTGCCACCGGAGTGTGCTGGCGCTATGCAGTAGGTACTTCCATGCCATGTTCACGGGGGACTTCGTGGAGAGCATCTCGGCCCGGGTGGAGCTGAAGGAGGTGGACCCTGCGACGATGGAGACCCTGGTCGACTTTGCCTATACAGGGAAGCTGACCATTAACCAGCAGAACGTGGAATCCCTGACCCAGACCTCCAACCTGCTGCAGTTCAGCACAGTGCAGAAGGTGTGCAGCCGCTATCTCCAGCAGCAGATTGACCACACCAACTGCCTGGGCATCTACGAGTTTGGGGAGGTGCACGGATTCCCAGAAGTCATTGCCAAGGCACGCTCCTTCCTCCAGGAGAACTTTGAGGCAGTGTCCCGGAGTGAGGAGTTTCTGCTACTGGGCAGCGAGAGGCTTTTGGCCTACATGGGGGCTGAGTTGCTGCAAGTCCAAGAGGAACAGTGCCTGGTCCAAGCCCTCCTCAGGTGGATCAGGTACAATGAGGCAGAGAGGAGCTGCCTCCTTCCCAAGCTCTTTGAGCTTGTTCACCTTCCATTGCTGTCTGCAGAATATCTGAGAGATCAACTTTTGCCTGACAAACTCATTCAGGCGTGTGACCATTGCAGAAAACAGATCGAGAGATTCAAGGTAGGGGTTAATTGTGTCAAGTGGTCTGGTAATTCATAGATTGAGAGAATATGAGCTCCAAGAGAACGTTTTACATGCAGAATAATTTCCATATTTCTTTACAACATAGAAGGCTCAACTTGCAATACAAATTCATATTATCTAATTTTCCCTATAATCTAACCTCAACTCAAAGTCAACATCAAAGTAAAAGTTATTTTCAAAGTGTGTATATGTTACCATCGTGGGATTCATTTCTTGTACAGGAAAATAAATACAATAGAATTTATGAAAAACTCTATCTAGTAAACAAATACTGACAAACAACTAATGGGTCAAAGAAGACAAATTGCACAAATAAAAAATAATACTGAGAAACTGAGTTGCAGAGTTCTTGAAAGTGAGTCTGTATGTTGTAGAATTAGTTCAGAACTGTGGTGAGTCAGGAGCCTAATGGTTATGGGTAATAACTGTTGCTGTGCCTGGTGGTGTGGGACCAAAGGCTTCTGTACCTCCTACTGGATGGTAGTAGTGGCCAGAGACCATTGCCTGAATATTGGGTGGATCTGCTTTCTTGTGGCAGCGCTCCATGTTGTTGTGTTCAATGTTGGGGAGGTATTTGCCTGTGATGGGCTGGGTTGTATCCATCACCTTCTCTGTTCCTGGCATTGATGATTCCATACCAGGTTATGATTCAGCCAGTCAGGACACTCTCCACTGTGCATCTATGGAAGTCTGTCAAAGTTTTAGATGCCATGCCGCATCTTCGCAAACTTCTAAGGAAGTAGAGGTGCTGCCTTTGTGATGGCACTTACGTGACAGTTCCAGGACACGTCTTCTGATATGATACCAGCAAAAAATTTAAAGCAGAACCCACCACCTACCTGTACACAAAGGGTAATTGAGAGTGGTCAATTTTCCTACCAGTTTGCACTTCTTAGGATGTGGGAGCAAAGTGGAGTACCAGGGATCAGTCAACATGCAAACTCCACACAGAGAGCACCCAAAGTTAGATTTGAACTCACGTAGCTGAAGCTGTGAAGCAGTAGCTCTGCCAACCACAAAAAGTTGCCTCTCCCCCACAGCCTACTATATTCAAGCATACCGCCTACTTTCTGCTTCATTCCTTCCACTCACTATAACTTCCCATTTCTACACAGCCCTTGTGCTCACCATAAATCTTGGCTTCCAGACCTACAGTTTGAAAATTCACACCTATGAGTTCTCAGACTCATCCATGGCCTCCCCCTGCCCTCACAAAACCTCTGTGCTCCTCCATTTCTATCAATATATGGCAATCAGAGACTCTGGAATATTTATCCTAAGTATCTCCACCTTCACCTCTTTTTCGTCTTTAATGTTTCTTTAAACATATCCTTTAACCATATAACCACATAACAATTACAGCACAGAAACAGGCCATCTCGGCCCTTCTAGTCCGTGCCGAACTCTTATTCTCACCTAGTCCCACCAACCTGCACACAGTCCATAACCCTCCATCCTTTCCTGTCCATATACCTATCCAATTTTTTTTTAAATTGACAAAATCGAACCTGCCTCTACCACTTCTACTGGAAGGTCATTCCACACAGCTACCACTCTCTGAGTAAAGAAGTTCCCGCTGGTGTTACCCCTAAACTTTTGCCCCTTAACTCTCAACTCATGTCCTCTTGTTTGAATCTCCCCTACTCTCAATGGAAAAAGCCTATCCACGTCAACTCTATCTATCTCCCTCATAATTTTAAATACCTCTATCAAGTCCCCCCCTCAACCTTCTATGCTCCAAAGAATAAAGACCTAACTTGTTCAACCTTTCTCTGTAACTTAGGTGCTGAAACCCAGGTAACGTTCTAGTAGATCTCCTCTGTACTCTCTCTATTTTGTTGACATCTTTCCTATAATTTGGTGACCAGAACTGTACACAATACTCCAAATTTGGCCTCACCAATGCCTTGTACAATTTTAACATTACATCCCAACTCCTATACTCAATGCTCTGATTTATAAAAGCCAGCATACCAAAAGCTTTCTTCACCACCCTATCCACATGAGATTCCACCTTCAGGGAACTATGCACTATTATTCCTAGATCACTCTGTTCTACTGCATTCCTCAATGCCCTACCATTTACCATGTATGTCCTATTTTGATTAGTCCTACCAAAATGTAGCACCTCACACTTATCAGCATTAAACTCCATCTGCCATCTTTCAGCCCACTCTTCTAACTGGCCTAAATCTCTCTGCAAACTTTGAAAACCTACTGTATTATCCACAACACCACCAATCTTAGTACCATCTGCATGCTTACTAATCCAATTTACCATCCATCATCCAGATCATTAATGTATATGATAAACAACATTGGACCCGGTACAGATCCCTGAGGCACACCACTAGACACCGGCCTCCAACCTGACAAACAGTTATCCACCACTACTCTCTGGCATCTCCCATCCATCTCTCATCTTTGGCCCAATATATATTTGTGGCTGAGCATCTAACTTTGCTTTTGATAGAACTCTTTGGGTGTATGATGAGATTGTGAGCTCTGTGTGAGATACTATCTACACTCAGAGGCCAGTTTATTAGACACTCCTGAACATTTGCTCGGTAATGCAGATATCAGCCAATCATGTGGCAGCAACTCAATGCATAAAATAAAAGCATGCAGACATGGTCGAGAGGTTCAGTTGTTGTCAGGTCAAACACAGGACGGGGAAGAAATGTGATTTAAATGACTTTGACCATGGAATTATTGTTGGTGCCAGACAGGATGGTTTGAATATCTCGGAAACTGCTGATTCCCGGGATTTTCATGCACAACAGTCTCTAGAGTTTACAGAGGATAATACGAAAAAATAAAGCACCCAGTGAGTGGCAGTTCTGAGGGCAAAAATGCCTTGTTAATGAGAGAGGTCAGGGGAGAATGTTCAAATTGGTTGAAGCTGACAGGAATGCACCAGTAACTCAAATAACCACACAGTAAAAAATTGGAGTGCAGAAGAGCATCTATGAATGCACATCACATCAGATCTTGAAGTGGATGGGCAACAGCAGCAGATCACAACCATACACTCAGTGTCCACTTCATCAGGCAGAGGATGAACCTAATAAACTGGCCACTGGGTGTAAATGGGTAATGATTTTGAATGAGTTACAAGTTGGAATCTAAACAAGGTTTAGAACACTTTTGAGATAAGGGATAGCCAGCAGTTAGCCTGAGTGGTAAGCTGTGCAGTCAACTTGAAGGGTTCAGTTTTACATGTGACTAACAGATGCCTGGAATCATTACGGGCTGTAATTCGATCCAGGAATGTCAGTGGTTTATATGCAAAAAACAGATCACTAGAGGTTAATTCTAGGCTGAAATTAAATCAAGCTATCTTCTTGGCAGATCTAGATTGCTTATGTTTTGCTCTGATAGTTCTTGATGTCACACCAGCATGCTGTTTCTTCCAGCAATGACACCCTATGGGTAGTTTCATTGTTGAGTAACTCTATGCTGTTTTGAGTCTCCAGTGTTATTTGAGAAGGATGAAAGAACAGTCTGTGCTATTACTTCACAGCAAATATTGTGTATCAAACTGGAAGTATCTTGAGATCATGAGTGTGTGTATAAAATATGACCTGGCCAGGAAATTATGTGGGCCATTCATTGGATTTATTGCAGAGTGCAGCACAGAATCCACATTCAGTCAGCTCGCAGAAAGCCTTTTAATTCCATGGATCCAATATCAGTCAGCATCAAATTTAAGTGGGATAGTGAATGGTTTAGAATAGCGATATGAAAGCCCTTCAGCCATGTAACTTAAAGTCCCCTTTCTCACCCCCTTCCACCAGACAAATGTTATTTTGGCCAGTTGTGAAAGAGCCCAAATTACCATGACGACACTCCTACCTGCCTCTGATTTCTGTTTCCAAGAACTGTCTGAGACGCCATTAGAATAGGCCATGGAAAGTGATAGGGCAGTAGCTGCATACACCCCAAATAGAGATAGAAAGCCCATTAGTGCCCTCCCATCTTTCTGAGAGTGACTTGCTGCAAGAAAGATTTTGAGGAACCCTGTGGTCTCTTTAATGCATTAATCCAATCCTCCCGATAAAGAAGGGCTTTTGTAATTACCCAAGGACCCAGAGCCAGGTTTATGGGAGGATTAGGTAGAGATTTCATTCTAACATCGGAAGGCCCCAAACGTGCATATCAGTGAAATGTCATTTGCGATATGGCTAAGAGTCCAATTCTATTCCCAGCTAATTGACAAGTTAAAGAATAGAGAAAGGACTAAGCCTTGTTCATGCTCATTAGCCCACCCATGCTCTTTGATATATAACTTCAAATACATAGCTATTTCCCCAGACCCCTTCAGTTTAAAATACAGCTCTACAGGTTGTCTTAACTATTCTTGTGATGGGGAGTTCCACCACTCAGTCATTCATTGGGTAAGTTTCAACAGGATCCTACTCAATTTATTTATATGTGTGAATTCTACAGTGGTTTTCCTTGAGTTTGTTTCCCTCGCTCTGGTTTATCAAGCCCCCCCCCCCCCCAAATCATGAAGACCTCTGTCAAATCATCCAGCCTTGCCTTTGGTAGAGAAAAGTGTCCTAGCTGTGATTAGTCTTCCCTGGTCACCATGAACTCCAGTGGTATCATTCTCGTAAATTTGTTTTGCACCTTCTCCATTGGTTCCATATCCACAACTCATCACAGTACTCGAAGAGTAACGTAATCAAGGATCTTCACTTTTGAACATTATTCTGTTAGCAACCAACCTCATCGTGTTTGGTAACCCTTTCCACTACTTTCGGCAATCTTTGTATCTCTACTCTTAGATCCCTCTTCCCTAACCCCAAATACATTATGTCTACCCATTTTCACTGTTAAAAATCTCCAAGGACATATTCTTTTCTTGGGAAATGCTATCTGCATTAAAAGTCAGTTATGAAAGATTAGGTGAAGTCTTTATTAGATTCAATGCTTCCATTTTAATTGTTTAACTTTTAAGGTATTGTCTAATCATTTGTTTACTAAATTTATTTCATATCCTTAACAAGGTGTGATTTCAAGTTATGCTCTGCTAATATTAAAAAGTGTAATAAAATCTTATTAAAGCAGAGGCAGAAGATGAAATTTGTTGGTGATGGGGACAAATCTCTTCAGTGACTGAGAGCAAAACTCCAAAAGGGTATGTTCTCCCTAATGCCAGGATCAGGGATGTCTCAGATTGGGTATAGAGGTTCTGAAAAAAGAGGAACAATAGGCAGAGGCTGCAGTGTATATTGGTATGACTATATACAGTAGATAGAAATAGGGACAAAGTCCAGCAAAATTAGCTTAAAACTTTAGGCAGAAGATTAAAATCAGGACCATATCTCAGAAACACAGGTAATTAGGTGATAAAGAAGGCATAGGACATGTTTGGCTTCATTGATTGGGGCATAGAATATAAAATCCTGGATATAATATTGCAACTTTATATAACACTGGTAAGACCACATGGACTATTGTGTGGAGTTCTGGTACCACACTACAGGAAGGATAGAGTTGAGTAGGAGAAAGTGTAGAAGAGGCTCACAAGGATGTTTCCTGGATTGGAGAATTTTAGTTATGGGGAGCCATTACATAGGCTGAGTTCATTTTCCCTGGTGTAAAGGATGCTGAGAGGGGACTTGAGGGAGGTATATAAAATTATAAGTGGCAGAAATAGAGAAAATAGTCACAGTAGGGGTATCAAAAACAGGAGCATATAACTTTAAGATGAGAGGAAGAAATTTTAAAGAGATTTGAAGGAAGAGAGTGGTTGATTTCTGGAACTTGCTGTCAGAGGAGCTGGTGGAATCAGGTACAATCACTATGTTTAAGGACATGTAGACAAGCAAGTAGAATAAGAAATGGATCTAATGCAGGCAAATGGGACTCATGTAGAAGGCAGGATAGTCAGGATGGATGTGATGGGCCAAGGAGCCTGTTTCTGTGCAGTACAACTAAAAGTAACTATGACTAACTGTGCCTGTAACCAAAGAAATACTAAGTGGTGCTTGAGATCATCACTGACTGTTTACCAGGAGATCCACAGTAAAGAATGACACTCTGTGCAAATGGGACTCAGACATACTGATACATGGGCTGAGAATTAAAGCAATACAGAGAATGTGGATAGCATTGTTAACAAAATGGAGAGTGCATATGGATGGAATTATCTCTGCTCTTCATCCCTCACTTCTAGGCTGAGTCTAGGCAAAGACATGAACCCAGTCTCAAGAGGTTTCAGGAGGTCTTGGTGGTCATTGGAGGACGGGCATTGGAGGACTCAGATGAAGATGCTGGAGATAATCAGATCTTGTCAAGAAATTGCGGGTTTTACAACAGTAGGACCAGTAAGTGATACAATGATATGGATGTTCTGTGGATGCAAGAGCTGGCAATTTTCTATAATGATTAAGCCTCTAAGCAGGGGGAATCCTTCTCGATACATGCCACAACATGAAAACTAATACAGTGCAATTGCATCTGGTCAGATCTTTATTGCGTGATCGCCAACAATCTGATCATCACCTTTGGTTCAGATATGGCCAGTTTAAGATATGTTGTAAGCCTGTCAATGCCGGATTTTTGACAGGGTCAATCCAGTTGCCCCCATTCTTCTGTCCTGCAACTATGTCACCTTGAAATACATACTCACTTCTCTTTTGAAGTCACTTTTGCAATCTTTTCCATCCTCTCTTTCATTCTAAAGCATTACAGCTTGTTACATAAAAAGGTTTCTCCTCAAGAACCATCCGTGGATTTAACGTTATTTCTGGTAAGAGCCAGATACCAGGTTTAACTTTTTTTTTTACATGAATTTATATTTAGGAGCATTGCTTACACATTGAGAACAGTGTATAATTGTACAGACAGGCTGGAGCCTGCAATCAGTTCTTAGGTCTTCAAGAGCAATGTAGTAGACTCGTTATTAATGAGTGATGCAGTTTGCACATAATCGCACCTACCCGATTTTCCAGCATTGGTGTCTAGATACTGGGAGTGGTTGGGATTTCCAGCAGCCTCGGGTTGAGGGTGGTGATTGTGCGGCTAATCTGTCACTTTGCATCCACAGAGCAATGGTGCATCCTGCCAGACTTCCCAGACCATAACAAGTGGGGATTTGCCATCACAGCTTTGAACAACGATGTTTACATCACAGGTGAGATGCTAAAGACATCCAGCACAAACTTGTGAAAGGAAGGACTTGCCTTTACGCATCACAATTCGCCTCCTCAGAACGTCCCGATAAATTTCACAGTTAATCATACAGATGTTGTATTAAAGACTCCTCTAATAACAGCAGTGAGTGCCACAGACAGCAATAAGCTGAATAAATAACCTATTTGCTTTTATTGATTTTACTCAAAAGGTGGATCCTACAATGGCTCTAGAACTTTGTTTCCTCTTAATGTTCAATTAAAACTTGTTTTAAAATCTCACCTGAAGGTAATGGAAATTGATTTAAAATCTCTGCTTAAAATAACATCTGCAACTCAAACATGATGTTGCATTAGACCATAAAGACAATAAGACATGGGAGCAGAATTAGGCCATTCGGCCCATTGCATCTGCTTCCCCCATTTGATCATGGCTGATTCATTAGCATGGGTCAAAAATAAACAATGATGTTATGACAGAAGAGCACCACAACAACTCAGCATTCAAGTGGATTTGTTGAGACACACTATCCCAATGTTTTGGAACAATCCCCATGGATGTTTAATGTAGGTAGCCTTTCGAAATATTCATGGATACTGCATCTGGGGATGGGGAGTAAGCACAGTGTTCCATTGTGAGTGGGAAGTGCAGATGTCATGGATTTCTGGGGTAAATCACAGCAAGTAAAACTGCCACCTGGTTAATTGCCTCTGCAACCCTCTCTATTACCATCACATCCTTCCAACAGTGTGGTGACCAGGACCATAGTCTAACCAATATCTCATACAATTGCAATATGATGTCCCATTTCTTATGCTAAATGCTTTGGCCTATCAAGCAAGCATACCAAATGCTTGTTACTACACTATCCCTCTGCGTCACCACCTTCAGGGAGTTATGAGCTGGCACCCCAAGGTTTCTTTGTACCTTAACACACCTAAGATTCCTGCCATATACTTTATATATCTGAGCAGAATTTAATTTCCCAAAGTGCCTGGCATTTGTCTGAGTTAAATTCTACCTGCCATTGCTCCACTCAGCTTTCCAATTGATCTATGTCCTGCTCTATCCTTGGACAACCTTCTTCATTATCTTCAACTCCACCAATTTTTGTGTTGTCTGCAAACTTAGGAATCATACCTTGCTGCATTCACATCCAAGTCAACTGTATGTATTACAAACAACAAAGGTCACAACACCGACTCCAGTGTTACAAATTACCAGACTGATAGACATCCATCCACAATTCCTCTTGGCCCCCTATCAACTTTCCAATTTTGGATCGAGTTCAGCAGCATGTGTTGGATCACTCATGCTGTAACATTCTGCACTAACCTACTATCTACTGCCCTGTCTCCTTGCCTGCCTTCTCAAAAAAACCATCAGTTGTGTGTGTTGTTCTCTCCCCTGCACAGAACTGCACTGACTTCCAAACCAGTCCCTGTCTGTCCATGTAAACATAAATGCTGCCCCTCAGAATCTTCTGTGACAACTTCCCTACCATTGATGGAAGAGGCTTAGCAACCTGTAGCTTCCAGGCTTGTTCCTACTTCTGCTTTTGATCAAGGGAACAATATTGGCTTTCTGGTACGTCACCAGATGTAAAAATCTTTCTAAGAACTCAAGGAAGCTCTTCCATTGCATTCCTTATCATCTGAGATAGATCCCATCTGCCCCTGGGTGTTTATCCATCTTAATGTGTCAGCACTTCCTCCCTTCTGATAGAGATATCCACCAGAATATCGACATGTTCACCCATGATATAACTCCCAAAGCAGCAGTGCTTTGCATTATTACTTGGGAAATGTACTATGGGACTTGCAGGGAAATGTACTATGGACATGTGGTCGATGTTTAGGGATATCTTGCAGGATGTTAGGGATAAATTTGTCCCGGTGAGGAAGATAAAGAATGGTAGGGTGAAGGAACCATGGGTGACAAGTGAAGTGGAAAATCTAGTCAGGTGGAAGAAGGCAGCATACATGAGGTTTAGGAAGCAAGGATCAGATGGGTCTATTGAGGAATATAGGGTAGCAAGAAAGGAGCTTAAGAAGGGGCTGAGAAGAGCAAGATGGGGTCATGAGAAGGCCTTGGTGAGTAGGGTAAAGGAAAATCCTAAGGCATTCTTCAATTATGTGAAGAACAAAAGGATGACAGGAGTAAAGGTAGGACCGATTAGAGATAAAAGTGGGAAGATGTTCCTGGAGGCTGTGGAAGTGAGTGAGGTCCTCAATGAATACTTCCCTTCGGTATTCACCAATGAGAGGGAACTTGATGACTGTGAGGACAATATGAGTGAGGTTGATGTTCTGGAATATGTTGATATTAAGGGAGAGGAGGTGTTGGAGTTGTTAAAATACATTAGGACGGATAAGTCCCCGTAGCCTGACGGAATATTCCCCAGGCTGCTCCATGAGGTGAGGGAAGAGATTGCTGAGCCTCTGGCTAGGATCCTTATGTCCTCGTTGTCCATAGGAATGGTACTGGAGGATTGGAGGGAGGCGAATGTTGTCCCCTTGTTCAAAAAAGGTAGTAGGGATAGTCCGGGTAATTATAGACTAGTGAGCCTTACGTCTGTGGTGGGAAAGCTGTTGGAAAAGATTCTTAGAGATAGGATCTATGGGCATTTAGAGAATCATGGTCTGATCAGGGACAGTCAGCATGGTTTTGTGAAGGGCAGATAGTGCCTAACAAGCCTGATAGAGTTCTTTGAGGAGGTGACCAGGCATATAGATGAGGGTAGTGCAGTGGATGTGATCTACATGGATTTTAGTAAGGCATTTGACAAGGTTCTACACGGTAGGCTTATTCAGAAAGTCAGAGGGCATGGGATCCAGGGAAGTTTGGCCAGGTGGATTCAAAATTGGCTTGCCTGCAGAAGGCAGAGAGTTGTGGTGGAAGGAGTACATTCAGATTGGAGGGTTGTGACTAGTGGTGTCCCACAAGGATCTGTTCTGGGACCTCTACTTTTCGTGATTTTTATTAACGACTTGGATGTGGGGGTAGAAGGGTGGGTTGGCAAGTTTGCAGACGACACAAAGGTTGGTGGTGTTGTAAATAGTGTAGAAGATTGTTGAAGATTGCAGAGAGACATTGATAGATAGATAGATAGATACTTTATTCATCCCCATGGGGAAATTCAACTTTTTTCCAATGTCCCATACACTTGTTGTAGCAAAACTAATTACATACAATACTTAACTCAGTAAAAAATATGATATGCATCTAAATCACTATCTCAAAAAGCATTAATAATAGCTTTTAAAAAGTTCTTAAGTCCTGGCGGTAGAATTGTAAAGCCTAATGGCATTGGGGAGTATTGACCTCTTCATCCTGTCTGAGGATGCAGAATAGGATGCAGAAGTGGGCTGAGCCATGGCAGATGGAGTTCAACCTGGAGAAGTGTGAGGTGGTACACTTTGGAAGGACAAACTCCAAGGCAGAGTACAAAGTAAATGGCAGGATACTTGGTTGTGTGAGGAGCAGAGGGATCTGGGGGTACATGTCTACAGATCCCTGAAAGTTGCCTCATAGGTAGATAGGGTAGTTAAGAAAGCTTATGGGGTGTTAGCGTTCATAAGTCGAGGGATAGAGTTTAAGAGATGCGATGTAATGATGCAGCTCTATAAAACTCTAGTTAGGCCACACTTGGAGTACTGCGTCCAGTTCTGGTTGCCTCATTATAGGAAGGATGTGGAAGCATTGGAAAAGGTACAGAGGAGATTTACCAGGATGCTGCCTGGTTTAGAGGGTATGGATTATGATCAGAGATTAAGGGAGCTAGGGCTTTACTCTTTGGAGAGAAGGAGGATGAGAGGAGACATGATAGAGGTGTACAAGATATTAAGAGGAATAGACAGAGTGGACAGCCAGCGCCTCTTCCCCAGGGCACCACTGCTCAGTACAAGAGGACACGGCTTTAAGTTAAGGGGAGGGAAGTTCAAGGGGGATATTAGAGGAAGGTTTTTCACTCAGAGAGTGGTTGGTGCATGGAATGCACTGCCTGAGTCAGTGGTGGAGGCAGACACACTAGTGAAGTTTAAGAGACTACTAGACAAGTATATGGAGGAATTTAAGTTGGGGGGTTATATGTGAAGCGGGGTTTGAGGGTCGGCACAGCGTTGTGGGCCGAAGGGCCTGTAATGTGCTGTACTATTCTATGTTCTTAAATGAAGAGATATGGTTGTGAGACAGTATGCACTCTCAGATTAATAATATTTTAAAGGCACTGAATTACGTAGCAACCCAAGATTAGGAAGCACAGATTATAGGTTCTCTTACCTCCGTCCTTTTCTTCAGGCTCCCCACTCTTCCCCTACTTAGCATCGCACCTACCAATTGCAATCACATTTCCTAATTATCACCTTGTCTTAGTTCTGACCCACAGTTATGCTCGGCTGCATAACCAGCCTTCAATTCTAGTATCCAACTAGATTAAGGCCTTTGTCTAATCCCAATTTGTTTATCGACTCTGAAATTTTACAATGAAGCAAGAAATCTGTGATTTTTTTCAAAATCATAACTTAAACTCCTGCAAAGATTAAAGGGCAAAAAAAGAGATTTTTGAAGACTTATCCAAAGTTCAGCTGACAAACAATTCTACGTTTTGCCCTTACAGGAGGCTCGAGAGGCAGCAGGACAGATACTTGGTCGACAACCCAGGCCTGGAAATTCGACTCCAAAGAAGGGGTTTGGAAACCAATTGCTCCAATGTTAAAACCCAGAACCAACCACACAACAGCAGCACTAAATGGAGAAATCTATGCCATTGGAGGTAGTGTGGCAGAAGCAAAAAAAAAGATGATGGAAATTGGCCAATCTGGTTTACTCTGTACTGATATTCTAGTTAGGTCCTCCTGGAATACAAATCAATTTTGCACGCAGATCTGTTTATTGTGCACGAAAGTGGTGATGTTTTAACTCAAAGCATCCTGTTTCGTCCACGAGACTCTAACTTCTACAGCTGCCTGCGGTAGCTCGTCTATGAGAAAAGAAAGCTTATTGGAGTTTTACAGATACTGTGATTGTGTGCGTAACCATGGAAATAAGAGATTGTCAGTTTGAATCAACTGAGCTCAATGTCACTGAACCACACAAACCACTCTTTGACTAACTTATCAACCTGTTACCCTTAAGAATTCAGATGTGCACCCCTCTATTCCTCTACTCGTCCCAGTATGTTTCCATTTATTGCACATTCACAATAGTCAGCGCAAGACTGTAATTTGTGATCCAAGTACGTACCAATCATTGACCCAGTTACACTAATCCTATATTAACCCCATTTTTATCTCCCCATATTCTCATCAACTCTCCCAAGATTTTACTACTCGTAAGCTTAAAGGGGTAAGTTACGGTGATCATTTAACATACTAACCCACATGTTTTTGGAATGTGGAAGCAAATGAGGGAGCTGAAGGAAACCTACACGGTCTTGGCAAGAATGTTCGAAGCACACACAGACAGAACTCATGGTCATGGTTGAACCTGCCTCTCCGGAGCAGGAAAGCAGCAGCTCTACCAGCTGCTTCACTCTGCCATTCTTTGTGGCACCTCCACAATGTTCTTTCAGTACATAATCCTCTTCAGGATATCACTACTATCTAATGTGTTTTCCCCAGAATGTACAGAATTCCCACTGGAATTGGATGTTCCAAATGCTATTCTGTTTTCTTTAAAAGAATTCTGGAGTTTAGGCAGAAAATAGTTCTTGCAGGAAAACTTTTTTTCCCCCTGGATAGTTCTGAGTGCAGTGAGGATTTCCTCTTGTGTTGCCTGTAGTTTTCATATAGAAAACAATAACACAGCTAATTAAATGCGGTATCGCCCGGGGATTATTTTCTCACTGATTCTTCCTGCATCCGTAGAGATACAAGATAAGAAATGACTGTGTTTGAGAGGGATATAATGTCTCTATTACAGCGGAAGGAAAATGAATTCATACCATCCTGTGTAGTGAAGTTTGGTACCTTCTGAATTGCAGGAACCACACTGGATGTTGTGGAGGTGGAACGCTACGATTCCTACACCGACAGCTGGACTCTGATTGGTCCAACAGTGAAGTACGTTACTAACTTCACAGCTACAGGTTGTGGGGGAAAGCTCTACGTGATTGGCTCATGTGCAGCCAAGTACAATGTCCTCACGCTACAGTGTTACAATCCTGTCATAGGTAGGTGCCAGTGTGATTCATGGGAAACTGAAGTGAATGTACTGCATTTGATGGATGCCTTTAATTGTTATTTCCTAATAAATGCCTTGCTATATTTAATTTTATGACCTGTACTCCATTCCCAGTCCATTCTCTTCCCTCATTTCTTTGGTCAATGGGCTGAATAGCTTCCTGATCATAATGAATATATACAGTATACGTACATATACTAGCCTCTTTAGTTCTTTTCCCTTTTGCTCCTATTCCACTTCTTTCAGCTTTTTTTTCTCTCTCTCACCTCCTTTCTTATTAATTTTGGCAACTGGTTGCTTTTCTCCACACATGAACCCTCTTCAACTGCCAATGCCTCACAGACATATTATTTCTCATTACTTCTGCCACCTCCCCCACTGTCTTGGAGATGGACTCTTTCTCAAGAGGAATGCTCCATGGATTTGTCTGAAATTAAAGCAAGAAATCGGAGAGTCATGGTGTCACCAGGGCAACCAGTTCTCCGGTAAATAATGGGAGAGGTGGCCTTATTTTGAGAGTTGTTTGACAGCAGCAAAGCTGAATTTGTACAGAGTAGATGATGCATGAGAGGGGAATGCCAGAGGCTAATCCTAAATTTATTCTTTTAAACGTGATTCCACGCCAACATTCCACCACCATGCTCTGCAGACCTATTGACAAATTCTAACAAAATGCTTTCAAGTCATCTTGAAGCAAATGTATTCTGCCCAATCCAAACTTTAAATCTGGTGACAACTCAATTTCACTGAGACCAAAAGACTGTCCTTTCCTTTTAACTTATATGTGTCACGGTCTTTTAGCATTCAATGTGTTGAAGTAATTGAGTACATGGCATAGGATGTGAATGCAGAAACAGACCCATTTTGCCTCTTGAGGACTCTAAGACAATTTAGTTAATGGGTTATGTACCTCATCACATTTATTTGTGTCCAAATTTCTATTGGTCTCAGGCAGATCCCATCCATCCATCCTCCATCCTCTTTGACTTTCTACCATCAGGCAGGAGACCCTGACGCATAAACACAGGAACAGTCAGGATGGGAAACAACTTTTTCCCTCGGGCCATTAGGCTTCTGAACTCCCTGCTGCATCGCATTCGAAGTGTCACTGCTTAATCTGTTCCGTACCTTACAATACTTAATATTAATGCACTTTAGTTTTTTCTTTATGCGTGACTCAGCTGTAGATTTTATTCTTGCCTTCATAAGTTATTGTGTGTTACGTGTACCACTGTGCTTTACACCCGGGTTTGGAGAAATGTTTCATTTCTATATACATTATATGGTTATATATATTATATACACGTATATAGTTAAATGACAATAAACTTGACTTGATATTCTTAATGATTGAGTCAAGTTTAAGGGTAATAAATTGCAAAGATTTGCAGCTCTTAGATAACTGTATTTCCTTTCATATCAATCTCTCTACAGAAATTATAATCTGTCAACAGGAGATTGTGCCTGAGCGTTAAGCCTGTCCATTTTAGATAGTTCACTGGGATGGCTTCACAAGATAGGTTAATCCCACTCAGAATTTCCACAGAGGATAGCTTTTGCATTCTGCTGAACCTTGGTTGTTCGTCTATCTTTTCTGTAAAGTGATCAAAATTATTTCAAGTGCAGGGTCAGGCAATGGCAGTAAAGCAAATATTTATTGCTCATCCCCAAATGGTCTTGAGAAGGTGGTGGTAATCCACCATCTTGACACTCTAATGTAGTGGTCACCAACCTTTTTAAACCCAAGATCCACTACCTCGGCCTTACTGAAAGGCGAGATCGACTCCAATTTGATTAGTCACACGCATGCGCACTGGGGCAGAAAAGACCGGAAGTAAAACCCCGCAACCCGTAAGTAGAAATAATGCATAAGCACCAGGGGTACCTACCCTTTTTTGCACCATAGACCAGTTTAATATTGACAATATTCTTGCGGACTGGCTGACGGGGGTGGGGGGGCGGGTGTGTTCAACACGACCTTTGTGGCTCTTGGCACTTAGCTGCTGTCCCGCCCTGCTCATGTTTTTTTCCGCGGAAAAAACTCATCGGGTTCGTCTTTAAGTGCAGAGTGCTTGGACTCAAGGTACTGAAGCAGTTTTGAGGGCTTCATTGCCGCATTAGACAGCCTCCAGGCCCGAACTCCATCCTCTGCCCGTCCGCCGCCAGGTGCGGCTGGTCGTGGGTGGGGTGAGAGGACAAGGTCAGGGCCAGAAGTCCCCGTGCCAGGGCCGCGGCGGTTGCAGTCCGGACAGAGCAACCGACTGAGCGAGGAGAGCGAGAGGCCCACGCCCGCCCCCCATGTAGGATCTATCGGCCGACAAAAGTTTGTTTCAGCAGGTCACAGCGAGGTAGCTGCTCTGATACTTACGAAACCGTGAGCCCAAATTAGGTTGTCTACGAATATTTTAGCACCGGATTCCCCACAAACATTCGGTGTGCTAAACAGGTTCAGAGGCGCCGCCCATTTGTCCGCACTCCAGCCCTGTAGCATCAGCACTACCCGTCGGCCGTGCATTTAGGCGACTGATGACCTCGCGTGGGTTCAAGTTCAACAGTGGCTGAGACAGGGAACGAGGAAAGGTGCAACTGACTCATATCATTTCCTCGCGGCCTGGTGGTTGGGGACCACTGAAGCACACTGTGCAGTGCGGGGGACCTACGCGCATGCGCACTGGGCAGAAAGAATGGAACAAAAACCCCGCAACCCAGAAATAATCTCTCAACAGTATTTGTGTATTTATTTTTCTTTTTTTTGGGGATCTACTGGGAAAGTCTCAAAAATCGACCAGTCGATCGAGATCGGCGTGTTGGCGACCACTAATATAACGCATATAGAGTAGAAACTTTCACTGTGCTTTGGACTGGAATGTTTTTCAGGGGTTTTTTTCTACAGACAAGAAAAGAATGATTTTTATTCATAATTTGGTGAACTGTGTGAAATGGAGTTAACTTGTTGTAGGTAGTATCAAATAAATGGCTGACCTTGCTCTTCTAGTTGGTGGAGGCCTTGATTCCGTGATTCTTATGCAAGAAGCCGTAGCGTGCTGCTGCAGTGCATTTTGTCGGCAGTACGCAGTGTGCCTGTGCTGTGTTAGTAGTGGGTGGGGTGAATGGTAAAGTGGTGAAGGGTTGCCCCTTACGTGGCTTGACTGTCACAGGAGTTATATTCATTCCGTGAAACTGAGATATATCAGTATGTTCCTGACATAATTTGTAGATGGTTGGAAGTCTTTAAAGTCAAGTCAAGTTTATTGTCATTTAACAATACATATGTATACCGCCAAATGAGACAACATTTCTCTGGACCAGGGTGTAAAGCACAGTAGCACACATAACAACTTAGGAAAGTAAGAATTAAATCTACAAATGAACTACGCGTAGATAAACCAAGTAAAGTGCATAAATTAAATATTGTAGGGTACGGTACAAATTATGCGGTGATACTTTGAATGCGATGCGTAAGGGAGTTCAGAGGCCTAATGGCCCGATGGAAGAAGCTTTTTCCCATCTTGACCACCTTGTCTTTATGCATTGGAGTTTCCTGTCTGGTGGTAGAATGAAGGTGGGGGGGTCAACCACTCATCACCGAATATCTGGCCTCTGAGTTATTTTCTGTAGCTGGCCTGCTTGCTTTTGGTTTCTAGGGGCCACCTCCATCAACAGGCTGTGGATGGCTGAAGATTTGGTCAAGATCATGTCATTGATTGTCAGGGGAAGTTGGCTAGAGTCTCTCGTGTTGGAGGCAATATTTGCCTCACTTACGTATTTTATATGTTACTTGTCACTTATCGGCCAAACATTAATGCTGCCTGTACGAATTGGCTACTCTGGGAACTTCAAATAGAGATAAGCACTGAAATCAGCAGTAATTATCCCATGAATAATTTTATGAATACAGGGAAAGCTACTGTAGACCATAATACCAGTCTCGGCAAATCTCTACATTAATAGAGCAGATTATCTTTTGATGGCAACACCCAGTAATGAAGAATGGCTTGATTAGACTTCAGTGTTGTTAAGCCATTGGCAAGCCATCTACCAGCAGAAGTTAAGAGCTTGCTCCCATAATCACAATCCCTTCAGCTTCCTTGTGTTCCTTGCAACAACAGTGTTCAGATCTTAAAGCCATTGTAATTAAAAACGTTGTGTGTTTCATTTTGCTGCTGCAGATAACTGGAGTGTCATTGCGTCACCCTTCATTCCAAAGTACCTCTCATCCCCTCGATGTGTGGCGGTAGATGGAGTGATTTATTTAATTGGAGACAACACAAAGAAAGTCTATGCATATGACCCTGAGGCCAATATGTGGCAGAAAGTAAGGATAATCTCCTTCTCCTTTTTCCTTTTATCCCGTCTCTCCTGTTTCTCCTTTCATTCTCATGCTTCACTTTGTCCTTCTTCCTTCCCCCTCCCCTCGCCATGTTCTGGGTTTTGTGGGCTCTGAGATGACTGATGAGGTTAATGTGGGAACCACAAGCTCTTCCACAGATAGGGAAGAAGGTGCCTGACGTTGACTCTGAAATGGTGCACTCATTCTAGTCTTTGTGCTCCTAACTCGGAGTTCTCATTACCACCACCATCACAAATGTTCTCCTTTGGCCATTCTTGGGCCTGAGATTCTTAGGCATCAGGGAAGATGCTGCATCTTTTGAATTTTTTTTCACTGAGCAACTCTTCCCATGACAGAATTCAGAATCGAGTGCTTGTTTTGAGAATCTGGTGTCAGGCAGGTCAATTGAACTTGGGGCCTTGGCCTGGGAGAAGACTGATTTTAGTTTGTTGATGTTTCTATTGAATTTGGAAGATTTTGCCGAGGCAGCGTTAGTAATATTTTTCCCATGCCTTGAGGTAGTGCAAGGGAGTCCTTGGAAAACTAAGCCATCACGGACATTTACACTACACACTGCATCTGCAAAGGAAACAGCATTATGAAGGACCCCATGCACCCCTCATACAATCTCTTCTCCCTCCTGCCGTCTGGGAAAAGGCTCTGAAGCATTCGGGCTCTTACGACCAGACTATATAACAGTTTCTTCCCTCAAGCTATCAGACTCCTCAATACCTGAAGCCTGGACTGACACCTTGCCCTACTGTCCTGTTTATTATTTATTGTAATGCCGGTACTGTTTTTGTGCACTTTATGCAGTCCAGTGTAGGTCTGTAGTCCAGTGTAGCTTTCTCTGTGTTTTTTTATTACGTAGGTCAGTCTAGTTTTTTGTACTGTGTCATGTAAACCATGGTCCTGAAAATCGTTGTCTCATTTTTACTATGCACTGTACCAGCAGTTATGGTCGAAATGACAATAAAAGTTGACTTGACTTGACTTGAAAGTAGGGCTTACTGTGGCCTGGTAGGTGGCAGAAAGACATTGGGGGAGATACGCAGGATACACAGCATCTAACTGGCACAGTATTAATGTGGCTGGTCCAGTGGAGTTTCTATTTAGTGAATATGTACATAGACAATTCAAAGCAATATGCAGGAAACATACAGTTCGGAAAGGTGTAGACACAAGGGACTACACTGGAGTTTAGAAGAATGGGGGTGGGGGGGGGGGAATCTCATTGAAACCCACCAAACATTGAAAGGCCTAGACAGACTGAATATGCAGAGCATGTTTCTAATAGTGGGAGAGTTTAGGGCCAGAGAGCTCAGCTTCAAAACACAAGGACATCTCCTTACAACAGATGATGACTTTCTTTAGTCAGAGCATGGTGAATCTGTTTGATTCATTGCCAGAGACGGTTGTAGAAGCCAAGTCACTGGGTAGATTTAAAGTGAGGTTGATAGGTTCTTGATTAGTCAGGGTGTCAAAGGTCACAGGGGGAAGGCAGGAGAATGAGGTTGAGAGGGAAAATAGATCACAGTGTTCAAATGGTGGAGCAGATGCAAATTCTGCTTCCATGTCTTCTGCTGGAATCTGGAGCATCACACAAAGCACTGGAGAAACTCAGGTCCGGCATCATCTATGGAGAGTCAACACTTCAAATGAGAGATAGCCATGAGGGTGCCCACTCCTATTTGTCCCCCTCCTATCACCTGTCAGTCCTTGATCCACCCCTTCTTTCCATCTTTTTTGTACTGCTGAGTTTGTCCTGTGCTTTATGTATTTGAAAAGGTATTTGAGGCTCAGGTGCGGAATGATCAAACACATCATACTGTGACATAACCCCTGTAGACACAGACTATGTGCATGATCCATTGTTCTTTTTCATTCCTCTTTCAGGTCCAGCTGCTCCATAAGTTACATGAAAATGGTGGTATGGTGGCGATTGCTGGGAAGATCTATGTCACTGGTGGCCACTGGACGGGAATGGAAGGGGACTACAGTGTGGAGCTGGAGGTGTATGATTGTGCTAAGGATGTGTGGACTATTGATAGCTTCCTGCCACGCCTCTGGTTTTATCACGGGTCCTGCTCCATTTTCATTGATACATCCAGGTGGACTGAGCTCTTTCCAGACAACAGCTTCTAGGAAGTACTTACACCGCCTGCGATCTACCTGACTTCACAGTGTGCACAGCACAGCTCACAAAATGAACAGCAGTATTGAGTGCACGGTTACAATGGGATTCTATATGGTGCACACATTCACTTTTGGCAGATTTAGTCCGAAAACTTTTTTGGAGGCCCAGAATTCAGTGAAGGGAATAGTCTATGACTTCAGGTATCACCTGACAATTGTCTCGCATATTTATCATCTCACATGTGATTTAACCAAACAAGCTTCACTTATTAACACAACACACACAAAATGTTGGTGGAACGCAGCAGGCCAGGCAGCATCTATAGGGAGAAGCACTGTCGACATTTTGTGTGCATTCCACCAGCATTTTGTGTGTGCTGCTTGAATTTCCAGTATCTGCAGATGTCCTCGTGTTTGCATTTTTAAATTCACTTATTAACTGTGGTTCCTGTGTTCAAGTAACAAATAAATTAAGATTTAATATTAATGGCTCTTTACATCTTGAAACAAACCTCGGTATTAGTTGGTAAAGATGTAACCCATTTACTTTTTAGCAAAGTTTGAAGTAAATTTTATTATCGAAGTACCTATATGTCACCATATACAACCTTAATTTTCCTGTGGGCATACTCAACAAATCTATAGAATAGTAACTATAACAGGATCAATGATTCCAGAAGGCAGAAGACTACAAACTGTGCAAACACAAATATAAGTAACTAGCAATGAATAATGAGAACATGAGATAAAGGGTCCTTCAAAGTGAGACTATTGGTTGTTGGAACATTTCAATGATGGTGTGAGTGAAGTTGAGTGCAGTTACCCCTTTTGTTCAAGAGCCTGGTGGTTAAGGGATAGTAACTGTTCTTGAACCTGGTGATGTGAGTCCTGAGGCCCTTGTATCTTCTACCTGATGGCAGCAGCGAGAAGGGAGCATGGCCCGGGTGGTGGGGTTAGATGCTGCTTTCATAGATAGCGTTTCAGTGGTTGGCTGGCATTACCTGTGATGTACAGGGCTGAATCCACTACTTGTTGTAGGACTTTCCATCACACTAACAAGGAAAATAACCTAATCCTCAGCAAAGGTACATAATCTCACAAGTACTTCCATCTTCAAGCAGAAATGATAAGCACGTAACTGGTACCACTGCCCACCACCTAAACCTTTCCATCTCTCCCAGCGTCTGAAAATAAACGAATTAAAGACTTACAACCACATAAAAATAGTTTGATTACTAATCTTTAAAAATTGAATCAATTGTGGTGAAACAGTACAAAAGTTATTTGAGGGAATGGAGGCCAAGTGAGCAGAGGAGGGATAAAAGCTTTCCTATATTTAGTTAGGTATAGGGATGGGGTGAAAGACGTTGGATGGGGAGAGTGGCACCTGTTACTCTCTTGTCATTCAAGAGTCATTGGAAATATTTTTGTCTTTACAGTCACCTTACACTGAAAACCAGCACCATCTCCTGACTGGAAATAGAACTGCAGAAATAAAAATAAAATTAATTTAAGGCTTCAGGAATATCATCCAAATTTCAAAATATTCCTGAAGGTGGCAACACAAGTAAATATGGTAACAAAGAAGGCATGTGAGAAGCTAGCTTTCATTTGGTGGCATATAGATATTGGTGTAGGGAAGTTATAGTACAAATTTATCAACATTGGTATGCTACATGTAGAATATTGTGTATAGTTTTGGTAGCAACATTATTGAAAAGTCCTAAAGAAAGATCTCTCCCCCGAAACATCGAATGTTTATTCACTTCCATGGATGCTGTCTGATTTGTTTGAGATCCCCCAGCATTTTGTGAGCTTTGCTTTGGATTTTCAGCATCTGCGGACTTTTGTGTGTTTTTTATAGAAAGGAGCTGATTGCTCTGGAGAGGATCCAGAAGAGATTTGCCAGGACTTCACCTGGGACGAACGGTATCAATGACAAAGAATGGATAGGCTGGGTTTAATCACCTTGAAATAGAGAAGGCTGAAGGTAGACCTGATAGTGCTGCACAAAATTAAGAAGGGCAGACGACAGTGAACATTTTCCCATAGCACAGACGTCCATAACAAGAGGGTATAGATTTACATAAAGCAGTAAAAGGTTTTGAAGGGGATTTAAGGAACAACTTTTTCACCCAGAAGGTATTTGGAATGTGGAGTGCACTGCCTGAGAGGGTGGTGGAGGCAAAGACTCTGACAACATTTAAGAATGATCTAGAATGGCTCTTGGATTGCCAATGCATAGAAAGTTACAGATGAAGTGCTGGCAAAGGAGGATTCGTAGAGATGGTGGTTGATTGGCAACATTGATATGCTGGGTTAAAGGTCCTGCTTCAGTGCTATATAACTCAATGACTCTAAATTCACTTAACTTACTGTCATATACTATACCATATCTTCCCTCTTAAATTTTGGTCATCCATTGCCACTTACAAAAAATGATCCCAATCTTCACCAAAATTCCAGTCACATTACTGCCCACTTCCTTTAATCTATTCATACCTTGATCCCCTTCAGTTGGTCACAGATGGATCACTTTTCCTATGAGGTATGTATTTGTCCAAGTAATACTTTGTACTGAGAAAATGTGAAAGCTTTCTTTAAATGTTTGCAGTTGGTTACCTTTTCTTAAAATTCTACCAAGATAAGGCTCCCAAAAACCTCTTCAACTAGCTGGTTTTGAATGCATTGATGAAGCAATCTGAAAGGTGGTGGAGGTGCAAGAAACTGCAGGTGCTGGAATCTTGAGGTAAAAACAAATCGTTGGAGGAACTCAGTGGGTCAAGCACCCTGATGAAGGGTCATGACCCAAAATGACCTCCGTTCCTTTGCTTTCACAGCAGCTGCTCGACCCACTGCATCCCTCCAGCTGTTCATTTTGTTGTTAGATACTTTTTTTTGATGATAAAGAAATGGTGTCTTTGTATTGCAAGAACTAAATATAATCAGATGCATAATTTTGCTTTGTTTTTTCATTGAAAGCTATGAGCTTTTAGAAATATGCAAATAAATTATGAAAACCAATGTTGCTTTTCACCTTGGTCTTGAAATGAAAATCTTCCCTAGCAAACCAACCCACAAATAGTTAGGTTCCCCTCATGTTCAGGTGTAACCCATTCCTTTTATAGAGTTCATACATTCCCCAGAAGAAATCTGAGTGATCCACAAATCTGAAACCCTGCCCCTTGCCACTTTACCCACACATTCATCTGCCAAACCATCCTACTGTTATTCTCAATGGTATCTGAGCATGGAGCAGGCAGCAATCCAGAGATTCCTACCTTTGAGGTCCTGCTTTATTCTCTCTCCAGGACCTCATCCCTCTTCCTAGATACATCATTGGTACCAATATGTACCACATCTTTTGGCTGCTCAACCTCTCCTTTAAGAATGCTGTGGACTTGATCCGAGACATCCCTGACCCTGCCACCTGGCAGGCAACAGAGGTCTTTTTCATGTCTGCAGAATCTCCTGTCTGTTCCCCTAACTACTGAAAGCCTTATCACCACATTCTCCTCTTCTCCCCCTTCATTTCTGAACCATGGGGCCAAATTCCATGCCAGAGACCTGGTCAGTGCACCTTTCTCCTGCTGGTTTGTTTTCCCTCCCAAGTGTATCCAAAGCAGTATGTTTTTCATTGGGGAACACCAAACTCACTATCAGCCTATACCCTTTCTCTTTCCAGACAGTCACCCAGATATCTACCTTCTGCAACTTAGGTGTGAGTTACCTCCCTGTAGCTCTTATCTATCATCGTCCTTAAGGTCATCTAGCTCTAGTTTGATAACGGATGCACTTCTCACAGACGTAGCAGTCAGGGAGACTGGAGGTCTCACAGATCTCGCCCACTTTGCATGAGGAGCACGCCACTGACCTGGGATCAACTCTTCAGCTAGGCGTTTGTAACAAAAGGAAGAGAAATTTGACAGAAACCTCAACCTGGCCTCTGCCACTCGTCGCCAAATTCCCTCAAGCCAAATCCTCAGTTCCTCAGTCTAACTCTGTCCGCTCCCACAGTGGCTGTTCTGCTAAACCTAACTTCCTTTCATTGGCACTTGCCCGGTGCTTAATAACTCAGACAATCTCAAGCACCGCAGTAGGCCCTGCTTGTTTCCATTGACTCACCGCGGTCCCTGCAAGTAAAATACTTCAACATTCCTTGATGGATTCAACATGCTTTGAACGTCCAACTTGCTTTCTCTTCTCTATTTCTTGCCTTACTCTAGCAGAACTGCTGAGTTGCTGAACAGGTGCAGCTTTTCATCATATCCTCATCCAAGTACCCACTTCCCATTTTGGAATGGTGTTAGCAGCTGCTGGGAGAGGATTGAACTGCTATCCCGGTAGGAGTCAGTGGATGTGGACTATCCGAAGCGCAACCCCACTTTGGTCCCTGGTCATCAAAAGGCCAATTCTTGCATTCCTGTTGGATCAGCATCAATTCAATGTAAACAAGACATAAAAAAAGGTGAAAACAGCACCAGAAAGGGGAGATTTTTTTGTGTGCAGCACCCAAGGGAATCATCAAATATTCCCAATAACAAGTTCTATAACGGAAACCTGCAGCCACAGAGACTGCAGTAAGAAAGATTTAAGTGAACTAGTGAACTCTGGTCCATCGAAGGAGCGAGTGCAGCAGCTGGAAACCAGGGGAGATCTCCATTGTCTCAGGAAACGTGGCCACCGGCGAGAGCTCCAGATAAAATTGAAGCACAGGGCCCTCAACTACATCCCACCCCACCTCAACCCTCTCTCTCTACCATCCTCCTGGCTAAGGTCCCATCTCTGGAAAATAAAATTGAAAACCTCAGAGCAAGAATGCAGTACTGGAGGGACGTTCAGGAACTGTTCTGTAGCCTGCTTCACAGAGACGTGGCTCAACTCCAGCACCCTAGATAGGGTGCTCCAGCCTGAAGGCCACACCATCCACTACATGCGCTGGACAGTAGCATCAGGTATAGGCAGAGGCAGCGGTGTTTGCTTCATGATTAATTCACCATCGTGCACAGACGTGGAGTTTCTGGCTCACTCCTGCTCCCACGATCTGGAACATCAGTGTCATGCGTCCTCCCTGTTAAGGGATTTCTCTGCCATCATTGTGGAAGTGATGTACATTCCATCCCGGTCAAACATCAAACTGGCACTACAGAAGCTGAGCACCATGATCAACCGTCCAAGACAGTACACCCCGACGTGCTCCCAATCATTCATGGTGGGCATATAGAACATAGAACATAGAACAGTACAGCACAGTACAGGCCCTTTGGCCCCCAATGTTGTGCCGACCCTCAAACCCTGCCTCCCATATAACCCCCTACCTTAAATTCCTCCATATATCAACCAGGTTAGCTTAAAAAAATTTTAGACCATAAGATACAGGAGCAGAAGTAGGCCATTCGGCCCATTGAATCTGCTCTGCCATGCAATCATGGGCTGATCCAGTTCTTCCAGTCATCCCCACTCCCCCGCCTTCACTCCATGCCCAACTACTAACCAAATTTTCTAACCAACTACTACCGAAGTGTCACCTGCAGAACCAGAGTGGCCAATAAACTTGCTCACCGTTACGCCCCCACCAAGAACATTCACTGTCGGCAAATCCAGTCACTTGGCCCAGCATATAGAGAATGAGGACAGCAAAGGCAGGGTCGAGGGAGGTGGAGAACCATTTACAGGACTGCTTTGAGTCAGTGGACTGGACCACATTCAGATCTGAAAAATATGCCCTGGCTTTCAGGGACTTCATCGTGATTTTTGTGAATAAGTTTGTGCCAAGTGGCCCCAGACCAGAAACACAGGGATGAACAAAGGCATCTGCAGTGGGTTAGATCTAAGGCATTTATAACCAGCAATCCTGATCCATACAGGAAGTCTACAGAAGGCTATCGTGAGAGTGAAAAGGCAACTCTTTGTGAAACTAGAGACAGAATTAGACTCACAACAGTTGTGGCAGCGTTTGCATAAACTACTTCCTGTAAAATGAAACCTAACAGAAGTGCGGCTATAATCCCTGATGTGCTGAATGCCTTTTATACACACTTTCAAAGGGGAAATAACACTGTACCTGCTCAGCGTACAGTGACCCTGTGATCTCTCTTGGAAGCAGATGTACGAGCGTCGTTCAAGATGATGAGCCCACCAAAGGCATCAGGCCCCAAAGTATACCCGGCTTGGGCACTGAAAACCTATGCCAACCAGCTGGTTGGAGTTTCAAGGACACTTTCAATCTCACTGTTAGAAGTTCCCATCTGCTTCAAAAAGGCATCAATCGTACTGGTGCCCAAGAAGAGTAGGGTGAGCTGTCTGAACGAGTATCGCCCAGTTACACTCACACCTACTGTGATTAAGTGCTTTGAGAGATTGATCGTGGCTGGAATTAACTCCTGTTTGAGCAACGACCTGGACTTTGCCTACTGCCACATCAGATTTTCAGTGGATATAATCTCACTGGCTCTCCACCCTGCTTTGAAGCATATAGACAATGGCAAGATATACATTAGGCTGCTGCTTGCTGATTGCATTCTCGTGTTCAACACCATCCTTTCCTCAGTACTAATAACCAAGCTTCTAAACCTGTGCCTCTGCACGTCCCTCTGCAGCTGGATCCACAACCTCCTCATCAGGAGACCACAGTTGATGCGGATCGATAATAACATCGCTTTGTTGCTGATTATCAGCACAGGCACATCTCAATGACGTGTGCTCAGCTCACAGCTCTATTCTGTTTACATACATGAGTGTGTGGCTAAGCACAACTCAAATGCTGTCTATACTTTGCCGTTGACACCACTGATGTTAGTAGAATCTCAGATGGCGATGAGGAGGCGTGCAGGAGTGAGCTAGCTGAGTGGTGTTGCAACAGCAAACTCACACTCAGTATCAGCAAGATCAAGGAACCCACTGTGGTCTTCAGGAAGGGGAAGTTGAGCGAACACACACCAGTCCTCACTGAGGGGTCAGCAGTGGAAAGTGTGAGCAGCTTCGAGTTTCAGGGCATCAACATTTCAGAAGATCTGTCCTGGGCCCATCACAATGATGCAGTCATGAAGATAGCATGCCAGTGGCTCTACTTTGTTAAGAAATTTGGTATATCACCAAAGGATCTTGCAGATTTCTGTAGATGTACAATGCAGAGCATCACAGTCCCAATGTACAGGATCTCAAGAGGCTGCAAGGGGTTGTAGACAGCCAGCTCCATCACAGGCACAAACCTCCCCACAAATGAGGATTTTTTTCTAAAACTGGAGCCTCAGGAAGGCAGCGTCCGTCCTTAAATATTTTCACCATCCAGGACATGCAATCTTATCATTACTACCATCAAGTTCAAGTTTATTGTCATTTCGACCATAAACTGCTGGTATAGTACACAGTAAAAACAACGTGCCTCCAGGACCCTGGTATTATATGAAACAACACAAAACTACACTAGACTATGTGAGACAGCACAAGGCTACACTAGACTATGTAAAACAACATAAAAACTGCACTAGGCTACAGACCTGCACAGGGCTACATAAAGTGCACAAAACAGTGCAGGGCAGTACAATAATTAATAAACAAGACAATAGGCACAATAGAGGACAAATTACAATATAATAATAAATGATGTAGATGTCAGTCTAGACTCTGAGTATTCAGGAGTCTGATGGCTTGGGGGAAAAAACTGTTGCACAGTCTGGTCGTGAGAGCCCGAATGCTTCATTGAAGTACAGAAGATTCACACTCAACAATTTGGATTTTTTATGACTTTGCATTGTTCTGCTGCCATAAAACCAGATATTTCATGTTATTTATCAGTGATAATCTGTTCTGATTCTGATAGAATGACACTCAGGACAGTTTGGTTCAAAAGCCTATCTCCTTTGTATTCAAAACTCCCGATAAGGACAATCTTTAAACTTGATCCAGGTCTGTAAGTAGATATTCAGGCTTCTGGAGGTGAAAATACTAGGGCAAAGGTTGAGGGCAGATTGTTTTCCTGATCAGCAATGGAATGAGTAAGTACTGTATAGTTCAGAGGTTCCCACCTGGGATCCATGGACTCCCTGGCTAATGGTAGGGGACCATACCATGAAAGAGGTTGGGAACCCCTGGTATGCTGATGCTGATGAGCAGAACATCAGCAAGATGAATGAAGCACTTAAAGAGTAACAGCAGCACTCCATGCTTTAGCATTATAAGTGCAGTGAACTACAAGTACAGTTTAATAAGGCCTCCATCTGTCAGGGCTGACCGTGGATGTTGCATCCTAGCTGTCCAGATACACAAGCCTGGGCAGTACGATATGGAGAGCAAGCTGTTGCCAGTGCAGCAAGCTCCCCCTCTCCATGCAGCTGATGAACCCAAAGGAACGGCAGAGACCTATACAGTTTGGCACCAGCAGCGCCACAGGAGCTACCAGTCAGCATTGAACTCAACGTAGGACTGCCTTAGGGACTCCAGCTCCAAATTTTTCCCTCAGGGTTTACTTCTGAAGCCTTCCCCATGAGTGGGTGTAGCCCCAAGGCAGTTGAGGTTTGAGATCAGAGTTTTCCTTCTCCTAAATGAGCTGTCAACCATGGCTGATGAGCCCCATCTGCCCGAAGTACAGTTTAATATATTAATATCAATTCACAATGATTTTGATACAAGATCTTGTTTAAAAATATTTAATGTATGTATAAGCCGTCCCTGGGTTATGAACAGCCACATTACGGACACTCCTACATAAAACTGAGCTCCCACCATATTATTAAATTCAAAAGTCCAGTGTTCATTCCTACAAATGGCAGAACTAGTTTCCACTCTTTCTCCACTTCTAGTAATTATTTTTGTATTGTGTGCTTTTGATGCCTTTCATTGGAATACAGTAGATGTATGGTTACTATAGCAACTATTTTTGTGTATTTACCAGTTTATGGACAAAAATCGACTTAAGGACATCTGTAAAAATGGAATCTGTTCAATACCCAGGGACAGCCTGTAAATGTTTACAAGAACACAGAAGTGAGTTGAGTTGGTGGGATGAATTAAACTGGGGAGTGGAAACGGGTTAATTGTGTTTGTCAGTGTGTCACGCAGGAGATAACAGGTTGTTTAGTATGAGATGCACAACAGGGAGCACATTGTTTGGAATGTGACTTGTTACATGAAATGCAGAGTGCTGTTGAGTTCAAGAGGATTAGGCTCATAAACATACGTCTAATTACTGATACTTCATTAAACTTCACGCCTGCCAGTGAATCACATTGAATCATGTTGGAAACAAATTGTAAAGCCTTTCAGGTTAGATTACTCTATTTATTTTATTTTTTAATTAGAGATATAACATGGTAACAGGCCCTCTCAGCCCAATGAGTGCATGCCAACCTATTAAATGCATTTGGCCCATTAACTCCTCTCCCATGCATCTTTGGAATGTGGTTTGAAACCGTTACACCAGGAGGAAGCCCACCCAGTCACAGGGAGAATGTACAAACAGAAGTGGGATTCAACCCGGGTTGCATTACGCTAACCGCTACACTATCCAGCTGCCCCCATGGCACAGCTTAAACAAGCTAGCTTGAAAGCACAAACACGAGGAAATCTGCAGATGCTGGAAATTCAAACAACAACACACACAAAATGCTGGTGGAACACAGCAGGCCAGGCAGCATCTATAAGGAGAAGCACTGTCGACGTTTCGGGCCGAGACCCTTGTCAGGACTAACCAAAAGGAAAGATAGTAAGAAATTTGAAAGTAGTGGGGGGGGGGGGGGGAATACGAAATGATAGGAGAATACCGGAGGGGGTGGGATGAAGCTAAGAGCTGGAAAGGTGATTGGCGAAAGTGATACAGAGCTGGAGAAGGGAAAAGATCATGGGACGGGAGGCCTCAGGAGAAAGAAAGGAGTGGGGGGGGGGGAGCACCAGAGGGAGATGGAGAACAGGCAAACAACTAAATATGTCAGGGATGGGGTAAGAAGAGGAGGAGGGGCATTAACGGAAGTTAGAGAAGTCAATGTTCATGCCATCAGGTTGGAGGCTACCCAGACGGTATATAAGGTGTTGTTCCTCCAACCTGAGTTTAGATTCATTTTGACAATAGAGGAGGCCATGGATAGACATATCAGAATGCGAATGGGACGTGGAATTAAAATAAATTAAAATAAGGGGTTCCTTCAGCATTTTGTGTGTGTTGCTTGGATTTCCAGCATCTGCAGGTTTTTTCTTGTTGCAATTAAATAACACTGTGTTTTTTTTAAATAAAGCTAGTCTCTGTAGCTGTAACCATAAAATTAGGTGTTGTCATTAATAACTCACCTTAATATTTCGTGGGGACAGAAATCTGCCATTTGTAGTCTGGCCTACATGTGACTCCGCTTCCAAAACTATGAATAATTAGGGATGAGCTACAATTCATTTATTTTGATTGAGATACAGAGCAGAACAGACCCTTTTGGCCTTTCAAGCCGTGTTGCTCAGTAACCCCCGATTTAACCCTAGCTTAATCACGAGACAATTTGTAATGACCAATTAACCTACCAGCAGTACCTTTTTGGATTGTGGGTGGGAATGGTGCACCAGGAGGAAACCCACGCGTTCTCTGGGAGAACGTACAAAGTCATTACAGACAGTGATTGGAATTGAACCCGGGTTACTGGTACTGTAAAGTGTTGTGCTGACCACCTCGCTACCGTGCCATCCAAACGCCAGCACTACTTGGGCCATCTAGATTCAGAATCAGATTTATTTACCATGTGTGGATTGAAACGAACAGTGAAATATGTAGGGATGTGCTGGGCAAGTGTCACCGCACATTCCAGCACTGACATTCCATGCCCACAGTGTTCAGCGGAACAACATAAACAGCAACAACAAAACAACACAACATTTCTCACCATCCTCACCGTTTCTTACCATTCTCACATGTTCTCAACATGTCCATTTCTCTCTCTCTCTCTCTCTCACACACACACACACACACACACACACACACACACACACACACACACACACACACACACACACACACACACACACACACACACACACACACACACACACACACACACACACACACACACACACACACACACACACACACACACACACACACACACACACACACACAGTCCCTCTGGCCTTCAATCCCAGATTAAAATGGGACAGCCTACACCCCTTGAATGAGTACATTTAAAGAAAGCTGGCTTGAGAGGTCAATTCGGCCTAAAGACACAAAGAACAGAAAGTGAGCTGGCCATTGACACCTCATGTCTGCTCTGCCATTAAGTAAGACATTTTATGTCAGTGCCATATTCCTGCACTAAACCCATACCCTTTGACCCCTTAAATATCTAAAAAATCTTCTGTTTTAAATGCACTCAGTAACTATGACTGGGCATCTTGAACGTGCTTGGTAGAGAATTCTAAACATTCACTAACCTCTGGGTGAAGGAACTTGTTCTCACCTCTGTTCCAAAATGGCCAATCTCCTTTTAATTTTTATTATTTTGGTTTATTATTGTCATGTACTGAGTTCCATTTATACAAATTATTCTTTACAGCAGTGCATTGAGGTACTACAAAGTACAGGAAAAGTGCAGTGCAGGTAGATAATAAGGTCCAACATCATGGGAGGTAGCTTGTGAGGTATCTTATCACACTAGGGAACATTTGATAGAAACTGTTCTTCAGCCTGGTGGTACACACTTCCATGATGGGAGGCGGAGAAGAGAGAATGACTGTGATGCATGAAGTCTTTGTCTGTGCTACTGACTCACCAAGGCCACGGGAAACCCCTGGAGGGAGGCTGGTTTCCATGATGTGCTGAACTGTCCACAACTCTCTGCAGTTTCTCGCAGTCGCATACAGCACAGCTGCCATACCAGGCTGTAGTGCATCCAAAAAGGATGCTTTCTATGGCGGATCAATAAATGTTGGTAAGGGTTGATGGCCATGTGACAAATTGTTTAGCCTCCTGCTTTGGTGAGTTTTCTTGAATGTGTTGGTCTATGATATTGCTTATTGGTGATGTTCACTCCTCCAAAGTTGAAGCTCTCAATCCTCTCAACCTCAACCCCACCGACGTTGACAGGAGCATGTGCACTGCCCCCTTCCTGAAGTCAGTTATAAGCTCTTGTCTTTGCTGATGTTGAGAGAAGGGTTATTGTCAGGTAATCAAAAGGCACTTAATAGAGTTTCACTTAGGAGACTGGTTAAACATAGTAAGGCATTTGGCATTAAATTATGTATGATAATACAAATAGAAAATTAAAATGAGGAGTGAATGGGGACGAGTATTCATTGGATTTTTTTTCTGAATTGGAAATTATTTGTGGAAGATGTTATTAATTCACAGAACTAAAGGGTGAGCAGTTTCAAGTTACTGGCTGTCAACATCTCTGAATATATATCCTAGGCCCAACGTATTGATGCAGTTACAAAGAAGGTGCACAGTAGCTATTTTTCATTTGGAGTTTGAGGAGATTTGCTACGTCACCAAAGGTACTAGCAAACTTCTACAGGTGTACCATGGAGAGCACCCTAACTGGTTGCATCACCGTCTGGTATGGAGGGGCCACTGCACAGGACTGGAAGAAGCTGCAAAGGCAGCCATCTCCGCCATGAGCACTAGCCTCTCCAGCACTGAGGACACCTTCAAGATTGATGTCTTAAAAAAGGTGGCAACCATTATTAAGAACCCTCACAACCCAGCACATGCCCTCTTCTCATTACTACCATCAGTGAGGGGGTACAGGAGCCTGCAATATTTTGGGAACAGCTTCTGTTTCCTCCACCATCCGATTCCTGAAAGGACAATAAATCCATGAAAAATAATTTGCTCTCTTTTGCACTGCTATTGCATTGTACTTCTGCCACAAACCAACACATCTCCCAATATTTTCAGTGATAAGAAACCTGATTCTATTTCAGATTCTGAATATCATTGACAAGACCAGTACTCAACCTCAATTGAGGCACCAACTTGTACATTTGTAGTGTGAGTGGTAAGGCAGTTCAAGGAACCTTTATCCAACAACAATACAGAAGGAGCAACATATTTCCAAGTCAGGACGGTACATGAGTGAGATGGCAAGTTAGAAGGAGTCAGCATAGAAAGCCTTGCTCCCTGCCTTCTAGGTGATAGAAGAGGCATATTTGTGAAATTTGTCTCCAGTCATTGTAACGATTTCCCTCTGCCTTCCTTTGACCCCACTTGTGCTACCCGCCTTGAAGCAATTCATAGTCACATACCACTTGATGGTAATGGAAGGCAGAGTCATGTCACATCTGTAACTCACTTTTTTTTATCATTCTGAATCCCCTGTAGTGAGAATGAAACAGATACTCTGGGCTAGAAAGGACAGCACTGACCAGCTAGTAGTGAGACTGGGTAAAAATGGCATGACAAGAATTGCAAACAAGATCTGCAGATGTTGGAAATCCAAGCAACATACACAAAATGCTGGAAGAATTCAGCAGGCCAGGCAGCATCTGTGGAAAAGAGTACAGTCGACGTTTCTGGCCAAGACCCTTCAGGAAGAATGGAAGGTCCCGTTTACTCCCACTCTTTGCTTCCTGTCTGCCAACCAATTCTCTATCCACATCAATACCATACCCCCAATACCATGTGCTTTAAGTTTGCACACTAATCTCCAGTGTGGGACCTTGTCAAAAGCCTTTTGAAAATCTAAATATACCACATCCACTGGCTCTCCCCTATCCACTCTACTGGTTACATCTTCAAAAAATTCTATAAGATTCGTCAGACATGATTTTCCTTTCACAAATCCATGCTGACTTTGTCCGATGATTTCACTTCTTTCCAAATGTGCTGTTATCACATTTTTGATAACCGACTCTAGCATTTTCCCCACCACCGATGTCATACTAACCGGTCTATAATTCCCTGGTTTCTCTCTCCTTCCTTTTTTAAAAAGTGGGGTTACATTAGCCACCCTCCAATCCTCAGGAACTAATCCAGAATCTAAGGAGTTTTGAAAAATTATCACTAATGCATCCACTATTTCTTGGGCTACTTCCTTAAGCACTCTGGGATGCAGACCATCTGGCCCTGGGGATTTATCTGCCTTTAATCCTTTCAATTTACCTAACACCACTTCCCTACTAACATGTATTTCCCTCAGTTCCTCCATCTCACTAGACCCTCGGTCCCTTACTATTTCCGGAAGATTATTTATGTCCTCCTTAGTGAAGACAGAACCAAAGTAGTTATTCAATTGGTCTGCCATGTCTTTGTTCCCTATGATCAATTCACCTTTTTCTGACTGTAAAGGACCTACATTTGTCTTGACCAATCTTTTTCTTTTCACATATCTATAAAAGCTTTTACAGTCAGTTTTTATGTTCCCTGCCAGCTTTCTCTCATAATCTTTTCTCCCTTTCCTAATTAAGCCCTTTGTCCTCCTCTGCTGGTCTCTGAATTTCTCCCAGTCCTCAGGTGTGCCGCTTTTTTTTTGCTAATTTATATGTTTCTTCTTTGGACTTGATACTATCCCTAATTTCCCTTGTCAGCCACGGGTACACTACCTTCCCTGGTTTATTCTTTTGCCAAACTGGGATGAACAATTGTTGTAGTTTATCCATGCGATCTTTAAATGCTTGCCATTGCATAACCACCATCAACCCTTTAAGTATATATTTTAAGTAATAATTCCCTTTAAGTAATATACTGCACTATTTATTGACAAGGGCACACCCTACAAATGCTTGTATCACGTATATTAATTCTGAACAGGGAATTATTCAACCTATTATTTCCGATATGTAAATGTGAAAGTGTAACTTCTTCCCTCTTGTTAACAAATCTCCCAGTTGGGTCCTCGCCACCCTCTGATTTTTATATAAATGCCTTCCTTTCTTTTCCTTACCCCAACATTTCATTCATGGCTTTCACCTCTTCTTTATTCAGGCCCCACTACATTTATTGCATATCCTTAATTGTAAGCTGTAATGTTTGCCACACTGTCCCCTTCAACCCCAACACAGACAGGGATGTCCCTGCTGATGTCCTCCAATCTCAAGAAGAATGTTTAGTCTACAATTTGAAATACCTGTTTTAATAGATGTCAAGACCAAGAACAAATCACAGTACATAATCAGATTGTACTTCTTTGACCCATCCAAGGTGAACATGAGAGCTACCATCTCAGACAAGAATATTGATACTCTAACAAACACTTCTTAATTATCACCTGAAACTTCAGAACACAAACATAAACACCTGAACGACCTGTCACTGGATCTTTTGGACCACCTGTGGAGATATGTAAGAATCAGTAATATCTGCCTAGCATATATTACTGAACTTCTTGTATCACTGATATATAATCACTCCTCATCTCGATATTTTCCTTCAGTCCTACATCAACCCCAGGCAAAGGTAAAGACCATGGAGGAACAACAGAAAGTGGTACACTGGGACTCGATATTCCTGATTAAACAACCCAAGATTTTGTGCTCATTCATTTCCCAGAACTGGAGACTTTATGAATACAGTGCTTCCAACACTACTAACGTTGCCAATATTAAATGACCAACTTTATGTGGCTCTTATGTTAGCCCAATAATCCATTGCTAACTATAATCTGCGTCGATGTAAAAGAACCTCACCCGTTTCTACCAGTAACACCGAAATCGGGGATGATTTTATAGCTCCACAACGTAATCTCAACGCCTGGGTTTGAACGTTATCCTGGGGCTTTAATACCGCTGGTGAGGCTGACCATCCATAATCAAAGAGAATTATACATTCTGATTAAAGCAATGTACATTTGTTTAAGTGTCCTCCTACTTGCATCCCAATCACACCCAACTAAGCACATTAAGGGCTTTTTTTTTACACCTCGCTGTAATGTTATTCACACGCATCTTCCATTTAAGCCTTGTGTCCATCCATACACCGAGAAACTTCACCTCAGACTTGTGCGAATGGTTCGACGTATTGAGACTGCGGGTGTAAACAGACCGATTCTGTGGTGAAACGAGCCGTGAACAATTTATCGGCTGCTCGCGAGGCTGTAGATGATTGGACTGATGGTGCTGCATTTGGAATAAACTTCAACACACGTGTTATTTCTGTATGTCTGACAATAGCATAAGGAAGTAAAGCTCATTTTAGCTTCCTCGCGGGTGGAACGGGCTGCTTCAGGGGCGCGGTGGGGTTGCCACTTGAACTGAACGGGGCAGCGGGCGCTTGAATGGAATAAGGCGAGGGAAGATGAACGAGCGGTGGTACCATGAGGACATCTCCCGGCCCATGGCCGAGAAGCTGCTGGCTAAGGCTGCGCAGGACGGCAGCTTTCTGGTCCGGCAGAGCGAGTCCATCGGAGGCGCGTTCGCCCTGTGTGTGCTGTAAGTTCCCGGAATGGCGCGACAGGGACAGGACGGGGCTCGCTCCCTGGCTTCGGTGGGGGTAGGAGGGGATGGCTCTCACTGACACCGGGTCGGGGCAGCCGCGCCCCTCGCCGCCGAGGATGTACCAATGTCCGGCTCTCTTGGACCGGGACTGCCCTGTAGCTCACTCCGGGGCGGGGTTAGACAGCCAGGTTGTGGGTGCGGGATGGTCTTACTTTGGCAGCGGACCTCACAGCCCTCTCACCCAGGTCATCGCCCACCGATTTGCCCTGCCGTTCTGGCAAGGTCTCTGGATTCCCGGTTTTTTTTAATCGATCTGGGTCCGCGCTGCAACCCGGAATCGCCTTCGGGGTTTGATCTCAGTGAATGGGATTCCTCACCGGGAATCCGCGGGTGTCTCTTCACCCCCCGGTGTTGGGTGGGTGGGGGGGGGGGCGGACTAGATTGGCTCTCTCCAGAGTCCGTGTAGACATGAAGACCCTCTCCGTGTGGTGTATGTTTGGGGTGCGGTGGCACATTACCCCCCCCCCCACTTTAGGCAGCCCCTCTCCTCCTTGAGGTGCATGCTATGTGGTTGAGACTCCACACAGATAGAGTAGAAAGTCAGAATCTTCTTCCCTGGGTAAAAATGTCCCATGTTGGAGGACACTTACTTAAGGTAAGAGGGGAGGCTTTTTGCATCCACAAGCCGCAGTGCCTGGAATAGGCCCCACCTTCCTATGTGGAAGGGTTGAGCCCTTGTCCTCCCTCCCATAGGTGTGTTTTAGGGATGAGGTGTAACCCCTTCTCCCCACCCGTTTGCTGGGAGCCCCTGAACAATTCAGCTGGTGGCTCTGATCAAGGGAAAGACTCAGTAGGTCACTGCTCTCCCTATTACTGTCAGTACTTCCCTTTTCGAACCTTTCTGTTTAAGTCAGAGGCAATTGTGCTTGGCATTCACAGTTTCTGTTGTGTGCTGTAATGAGTTTCCCAAAATGAGATGTTACTTTTTGAGATGTCTGTGTGCAGTGTAGTCAACAAGTTTTCAAACGTGAGCTTACACTTAATTAGTATTGAGTCACAGTTTGTTGTGCAGTTCTAATAAAAACAGATTAACATGGGCAAAGGGCTTGGTTCTGTCTGTAGTACGCTGGCTGTTGTTCCATTATTTCCATTCCTAAATATGTCAGGTTATGACAATGTTATTACATGCCTGGGAAATTCTATCTCAGGTGGGTCTTCATCAGTGGCTGCATCAAGGTCTCTTATTTTCACCTTTTCCGCTGCACTTCCCCTCTGCTCACCCATTCAGGCCCCATGTACAAATATTCACCAGCTGGGTTCTGAATTTCCAAGTGATCTTGGAAATTTTAATGTTGGTAACTATCGGTTTATTACTGAATCTACCTGTGCTTTCTGACACCTAGAAGATGGCATCAATGAATCTGAAAAATGGGTATGTAATTGATGATGGATTCTGTAATACAGATGCGTATATTCATAAAATATAGAACAGTACAGCACAGGAAAAGATCCTTTATCCCACAGTGTGTGCTGAACATGATGCCAAATTGAACTAGATTGCTTCGGCCTGAACACACGATACCTACCCCTGCATATTCACATGCCTATCTGAAAGCTTCTTGTGTGTCACTGTCATATCTACTTTTGTCAGTTCCCCTGGCAGCCTATTCCAGGCACAGTGCACTGGGGATGGGGGGAACTTACCTGTCCACCGACTTTGGACATTTTCTGCCCTGGTAAGAAGATTCTGACTTTCTACCCTATCTGTACATCTATAACTTTACGCTACTATCAGGTGTTCCCTTGGCCTCTGATGTCCAGAGAAAATAACTCGGTTGTCCGTTATTTATTTATGGATGGATTGAAATAGAGTGCGGAATAGGCCTTTCCAGCCCTTCAAACCACGCAGCCCAGCAACCCCCATTTAATCCTAGCCTAATCACAGGACAATTGCAATGATCAATTAACCTATCAACCGGTAGGTGACTGGGAGGAAACCAGACCACCTGGAGGAAATGTGTGTGGTCATACATGGGGAGAGTGTACGAACTCCTTACCGACAGCGGTGGGAATTGGACCCAGTTCACTGGTACTGTAAAGCACTGTGATAACCACTACGCTACCCTGCCGTGCTTCATAAGTTATGAGGTGGAGTAGAGGGACAACATGATTTTGGGGTAGAGATGAACAAATCATTAAAAGTGGAGACACTAATGAAGTAAAATTTAGAAAAAAAAACACGTGCAGTTATTTCTTGGAGGATTGGAAAGAATGCGTGCTCGATTTAGCATCACCAGGTATAATCCTGGTTTGCATGTTCTTTAAAAGATGTAAAGAATACAGAATGTGCAGTAAAGTTTCACAGGAAAGAAACCAGGATATACTTGAGAAAAGCGTAATGGGTTGAAGCTCTATACTGTAGAGAGAGAGAGAGAGAGAGAAGGCAATCTGCTGACGTTTTTTCAAGTTATAATTGGACTGTTGAGATAATTGTTCCACTTGTTAGAACAAAGCTATGGCTGATGAAGATAAGGTGGTCACTTAAATATTAGCGGAAGTTAAGACGGCGTCTCTTTCCCCAGAGACCAGTAAGAAAACAGAACTGACACGCAAGCAAATGAGTCCTCATTTAGGTACAAGTAAGAGAGAGAAAGGAACAGAAGAATGTGTTAGGCTTGGGTGAAAAGCAGTGAGAAATTGAACCCATTTAAAGAACACAAGGAATAGAAACTGTAGACCGTAAACCCCTTGAGCTTGACCCTCAATTCTATAAAATCATAGCTGTTGGGTACTTTATCCTTGATTTGACAGCTACATTATCACAACCCATAATACTCCATGAAGTTCAAAAATTTAATTCTGCTGTAAATATTGTTGCTGATTTGGTATGCACAGCATTGTGTAGCAAGGATTCACTAGTTTGAGAGGAGTTTTTCGTGAGTCCATATCGTTCAACTGACCTTTGTCTTTGCCACCTTCTTGAGCCTTTCCTGTTACCATACAGTACAATTTGCTCCAGTTCTGCAACCAGCTGCAGTACAAATAGTGGAACTGATCAGTTGTTTGTGCTGTGGGCTTGTGTAATTATGTAAATGTGCACCGTAAAGGAGATGGCCTTATGGTTTATCATCTGCTTGCAATATCTGATGACTTCCGGTTTGTGCTTTGCTTGCACAGAATGAATAGGTGAAGCAGATTTATGTAAACATTTGATTCACGGTGGTCATCGGTTTGCTTTCCTCTGCTGTGCAGCTTCATTGTTGTAGTATGTGTGATTTTTCATAATTTCTGGGTAAAAGATGTTTGATGGCTGATGAACTTAAATGACCTTTATTGGTTCTGCTCTTGAGCCATTCTCTTTCATCAGTAGAGTCGAGGGAAGAGGGCCAGCCTCTTGGGTCCTCCACCCTGTTTCACCATTAACTGTATCTGCACCCAGCATGCTACCACTCACCCACACACTAAGGACAATTTATCCCCCTGTTCTGCAGTCTTTGGGAGGAGGGAGGAAATTGATGCAGTCACAGAGAACTTACAAGCTCCATGTGCTGCATCTGCAGCCAGAATTGAACCCAGATCTTTGGTTCAACAGCTGCGCTCAGTATCGTAGTATCTGGCTGACAATTGTGGTAGCACGCTTCATAGTCTATGACTTGGACCTGGATCCTCGATTTCCTCACTTGAAGACCCCAGTCAGTAACAACATCTCCACAATCACCATCAGTACAGGCACATCTAAGGCAGTGCTTAGCCCCTTGCTCAACTCACGTTATACCTATGATTGTGTGGCTAAGTGCAAGTCCAGTGCTGTATTTAAATTTGTTACTACTATCGGGCAGGAGGTACAGGAGTCTTGTGTCCCACTACATCAGGTTGAAGAACGGTTATTACCCTACAGCCATCAGTTCTCCTGAACCAGCGTGGATAACTTCACTCACCTCAACACTGAACTGACTTACTTTCAAGGACTTTGCAACTCAGTATTGTTTATATACCATGTTTATTAGCCCAATTTGCTTTCTGCACACTTAATGTTTGTCAGTCTTTGGTAAGTTTTGTTTCTCCTGTGAATGACTGCCTGCAAGAAAATGAATCTCAGGGTAGTATATGGTGGCATCTGCATATCTTGATAATAAATTTACTTTGAGCTTTGAATAGATGGTGGTAGAGAACCCAAGGAACAGGTATTTGGGATGGAGTAGAAGGTACAACAGAAGTAGAAGAAGGGTAGGCGACAATATGGACAAGCCATTTCTTCATTTTTGGAAATTGCAGAGTTCCCCATGGTGTAGGTCTTCATGGTCTGGACGATGCTGATAATTCATATAATTAATAATCAATGTGAAATGCCAGTGACCTCGACAGGCTCTTCATTCACTAATAGTCTCATGTAGCTGCCTTTACTTTGGCTGCCCTTTCTGACAGCACAAAAGTAAAAGTCTTTGGAAAAGGCACTTCACAACCTACTTTAAGAATTGACGCATGATGCAGTACACGAGCTTTGTCTCTCCTGATTCCCCTACAAGATTTCTCTGAGTTATGGGTAACTTAGCCCTTTGAGCCTGTCCCGCTGTTCAATGTGAACCATTCTCCATTGGAATGATTGCTGTCTCAATTGGTGAACGACCCACCAAAGGTGGTTTTTTTGGTTGGTAGCCATCACAGGTGAAGGGTGACAGATAAAATACCTCCCAAAGCTTCCTATTTTGCACTCTATTGGACTTCATTGTGCTGCTTGCCACTGTATCAAGCCTTTATTTATGAATGCCCACTTGCCTTCTTTAGATTATCTGGGCACTGCCATGTTTAGTGCCTCATGTGCTAAAACCATGACTTATTTTTCAAGGCTTATGTCCATCCTCTCTTTTGGCAGCCTATTTGAGATCATGCATTTTACGCTAGCACCCAAAGCTAACCTGGCAAAGAAAGCCCGAAGATGACTGTTCATCATTTATTTGCCAATTTCCTGAGATTCAGTGCAGAATAGGCCGCTCGAGTCACAACACCCGGCAATCCTCTGATTTAATCCTAGCCTAATCACTGGACAATGTACAATCAATTAACCTGTCGACTGGCACGTCTTTGGACTGTAGGAGGAAACCGGAGCACCCGGAGGAAACCCAGGCTGTCATAGGGGAATGTACAAACCCCTTACAGGCCGTGGCGAGAATTGTACACAGAATGCTGGTACTGTAAAGTGCTGTTCTAACCACTATGCTACCATGCTACCCCAATCATCCACGCACATTGACTTTAAAAAAATGGGAACTTGCAACAAGGAATATACTACATTCATTCAAGGAAAGCTAATTTTTATTTCTGCTGTACCTTGGGGTTGGTTTGTACTATTCCTGATTTATTTTTCCCCCATTCTCCTTTAGGAAGGAAGATAATCACACCTAAAGAAAGGTGCATTGATAAAGTGTTGTTTACAGCCAATCAAGTGTCTGAAGCTTATCGCTCGTTTAATATAAATGCAGCAGCAAGTTTATACAAATAGCAATGTGACTTATGACTGGGCACATTTGTCTGATAAATGTTAATTGAGGGATAAGTATCTGCCTGCATCCATGGAGAAATTGCCTATTCTCTATTAAAATAATGGCATAATGTTTTGCTGTGAAGTCTGATTTTGTCTTTTGAATCTAAAAGATATTATGCACCAATTTGAAACTGGAGCATAAGTTTTGTTTGTGTGCTGCTGCCTTTCTAGTGGGATTTGAATTCAAACTTTCAACTAAGAAGAAGTGTACTGACAAACCATAGCTGGTATCTAAGATTAACTGTTGCATCTCTAATTAAAGCAAGATGGTAACGCCTTTCATGTTCAAAGTAATTTTTGTTGTTGAAATACAGATGTCATCATGTACAACAACCCTGAGATTCATTTTCCTGTCCGCATGTTCTACAAATCTATAGAATAGTAACTATAACAGGATTAATGAAAGATCAACCAGAGTGCAGAAAACAAACTCTGCAAAAGTGAATATAAATAAATAGCAATCAATAACAAGAGCATCAGATAAAGAGTTTTTAAAGTGAGATCATTGGTTGTAGGAACATTTCCATGCTGGGGCAAGTGAATGCGGTTATCGTCTTCTATTTATGATCCTGGTGGGGTAGTAACTGCTCTTGAGCCTGATGGTGTGAGTCCTGAGGCTCTTTTACCTTCTGCCTGATGGCAGCAGTGAGGAGAGAGCATGGCCTGTGCGTATCAGTGATTACATTGTTAAAAATCTTTATTAGAATTAATTAATTCATTAAATATTTATCTCTTTTCAACCATTCTTGAGGTATATATCCCGTCTTACTCTCTAAGGGTATTTCACATTTAAAGATGTCTTGTAGGGCATTGTGTATCCCCCTCCAATAGTTTTTGATAACAGGGCAGTCCCAAAAAATATAATGATTTGCATTTTGATTTCCACAATTTCTCCAGCAAACAGGGAGATTACTATCATAATGGGATTTCTGAGAGGGTGTAAAAAAATATCAAGTTTTTCCATCCAAACTCCCTCCATTTCTGTGAACTGGTACACTTCCATTGATATCTCCATATTGTTGTCCATTATTGTTGGCTCAGATATAATTATTCCTCCTTCCTTCTCCCATTTTGTTTTAATGTATGAAGTCGAATGTGTTTTAAGATTTGACAACCCCTTATACATGCTTGAAATGATTCTACTACCATTATCTGAATTATATTGCCTTTCTAAATAGCTCTATCAAGCATGTACTTGCCTTGGTTACATTTTTAAGCATCTTATTAACATTGTCGTATCTGTAAATACCAATAAAAATCTTGTTTTTCTAATAAGTGTTGCTCTTTAAGCATTTCAAAACTGAACAGTGTTCCTTCTTTCATTATGTTGCAAAGAACTGTTATTCCTTTAGCTGTCCAGTCCTTAAATCTAGCATCCAATTTATATAATAATATATAATTAATGAGTATGCTGTTGGTGGCTGGTAAAAATACTCTTGCTAGGAAATGGTTATCACAGGAGATCCCAACTTTAAATACATGGATGGAAATTACAATGGACATTTACAAAATGGAGAAGATAACAGCATCTGTTAATCATAAGCTGGAACAATTTGATTCATACTGGGAAAAATGGTTTAACTGCATAATGCCTCATAGGCCTGATTTTATTCTCACAAATCAATGAAGCTGTTATATAAAAAAAGATCACATCCTACTTGTACATAGTTCTTTCTTTTTGCTTGTTTTTTCTTTCCACTCTTTTCTATAAGTGTATACCTCAGATAAATATTTTGTGGAGATTTATGATATATATGATTATATGATATATATGTACAATGTCTGAAATACATCTTATGGATATGTGTTTTTGATGATGAACTTCAATAAAAAATAAATAACAAATAAAAGAATTAATTAATTCATTCATTCAATCCCCAATTTAAAGGTTTGGTTATATAATTTTGAAAGTAAAGTTTAAATAAAAGGTCAGCCAGATCACTTTCTGTACATAGAAATTCCATGGGACTGATTCGCTCACCTAAGCAGCTAGATGGAAAGTTGTTCTAAAACAATGGGGTCCTTTTTCATCAGCAAGTTTGATTTTGGGCATCAGAATCCCATTTCAGTTTTACTTGATGTGTCTTGACATGAGGTTTCTGGTTAACACAACAAGAGGTTGATGGCAGTCATTGTGAGTAAAGGTTTATTCTAGAGGAGATAGGAGAAGGTCCTATTCTGCTGAGTTTGATGTGATTATTTTTGTATGGTGGTGGATTTTTATTGATTCAGCATTAATCTCAGTAGCAGAACAATTCTTATTATTTCCATAACAACTAAGATTGGAGAAGATTTTTAGAGACAGGATTTATGAGCATTTGGAGAAGCATTATCTATTTATCATGCCTCATGAGCCTGATTGAAATCTTTTGAGGAAATGACAAAGCACATTGGTGGTGATACTGGAGTGGATGTGATACATATGGATTTTAGTAAAACATTTGATAAGGTTCTCCACAGTAGGCTCATTCAGGAAGTCAGGAGACATGGGATCAAGGCTGGATCAAGGAGACTTGGCTGTGTGGATTCAAGATTGGCTTGCCCTTAAAAGGCAGAGGGTGGTTGTAGAAGGAGTGTGTTGTGCCTGGAGGTCAATGATCAGTGGTGTTCCACAGGGATCTGTTCTGAGACCCCTGATCTTTATGATTTTTATAAATGATTTGGATGAAAAAGTGGAAGTGTGGGTTGTTAAGTTTGCAGATTTTTGGTTATTTATTTATTGAGTTACAGCACGTGGAGTTGTGGATAAGATTGTGGCAGGTTACAAAATGACATTGACAGGATGTAGACCTGGGTTGAGTAGTGGCAGATGGAGTTTAACAAGGAGAAGTGTAAAGTGATTCACTTTAGAAGGTTGAACTTTGAGTCAGAGTACAGGGCTAATGGCAGGATTCTCAGCAGAGTGGAGGAACAAAGTAGTACATCTTCCTAGAACCCCCAAAGATGCCATGCTATTTGATAGGGTGGTTAAGAAGGCATATGGTGTGTTGGTCTCCATTAGTTGGGGATATGGGTTCAAGAGTCTTGAGGTAATGTGAGGTAATGTGGCCTCATTATAGGAAGGATGCATAGGAGTCTTACCAGGATGCTGAGAATGCCAGTTATAAAGAAAAGCCCTAGCTTGCTCAACCTTTCTCTTTGGGATGAAGGAGAGTGAGAGGGGACTTGATAGAGGTGTAGAAGATGATAAGAGGCATAGAGTACGTGGGCAGCCTTAATTTTTTCCCAGTGTGGAAATGGCTAATGCTGGGGGCATCATTTTAAGGTGATTGGAGGAAAGTATAGAGGTACATCAGAGGTAATTTGTTTTTTTTGCAGAATGGTAAGTGGTGGTGGTAGAGGCAGATACAGAGAAACGATTGAGAAACTCTTAGGCACATTGATGCTTGAGAAATGGAGGGCAATGTAGGGAGGAAGCATTAGATTGCTCTTAGAGTAGGGTAAAAGACGTGCATAACGTCGAGGCCCATGGGCCTGTAGTGTGCCGCAGTGTTCTATGCTCTTTATGTTCTGTAAGCTAATGCCACAATTTTGATAACAGTTGTTATGAGATGCTTTGTGGGTTGTTGGTGTAAGTAAGTGAGTGCTTTTTCATTTTGTGCAGACCAAGGAACTTGATGAGATCACTTTGTTGCATGATCAATTTCATTCAGCTCCGTGTGATGCAATGCAATTAACTCACAGTGAAGGGAAGCAAAGGTTAGATCATACTGACCTAGATGGAAAAGGAGAAGTGATGGTGAGAAATGAAAGCTCACTGCATGAGTTGGAAAAGACCTTGTGCACGTGTGGGTTCACATGAAAGTTAAGCAAGTGTACCCAGTAATATCCTACATTCGTATACATAGGGGCAATATCAGAGTGTATAAGTGATAATACATTTAGAAATGAACAGTGACAGAGCTCTGGAGTGTATGGGTAAAACACATAGCAGATTCAGTTTAACACCAATACAGTGATATGATGTATAGAGGAAGTATGAAGATAGGCAATTTCAACTATGGGGATATCTTGGAACTGTAATCCATCAATTTGAGGATCCCTTTTACTGTAGAGAAATAGAGTATAAAATCAAAGGACTGTGCTAAAGCTTTGTAAAATGCAGGTTAGATTCCAGCTGGAGCACTGGGTGCAATTGGAACAACTGATGCTAAGGACAACAAGGAGTCGGATTGCATCTTTATTTCCCAGTGCTTGCACTGTGACCTGTGTGTGTTGTATTGTTCCTTACTAAATGCTCACTATAATCTGCATCTGGTGCCATGGGCCAAAGACTGGACAGCCTCCCTGGGAAAGAATCCAGCTGTGGGTTTATGATCTTTATCAATTGCTGTGTATCGGAATGAACTTTCCAGTGTGTGTAATTAATATTTTAGTAATATTTGAGTGTGTTTGTGTAAATAATTCATTACAGGTTATATGTAAAAATATGTGAATTGCGTAACATTATCTTGCTATCTCGCGATATTTGCTTGCTTCGCTTAAAGTAATCACCAAGTCAGATGCACATATTTCAAACTCCTGTGTCTTCCTTTGAATTATTTTAATGTTTTGAAGTTACTAAACATAACATCCAGAATTTTCCAAAACAACTCTCTTCCCACCCCCTCCGCTAGAGAATACAAAGTGCAAATAAGAGGGAGTATGATAGGGGTGTTAGCTTTCAAATGAAAAGTTAATCTTAAACACTCGTTTGGTCCATTCTCTTGGGTGGATATTTTTAAAGTCCTATTGCTATGCCCAAAAGGACTCTGGTAAATTATCCTCAGTATCCTGTCCAAGTACATCCTCTGAGTACCTGCTCGTTATCTTGCTACCTTTTATGAAACTTCACTGGATTGAATTTCATTGGGTTATGGTTGTAGCACACAGAAACAGAATCCTTGGTCTATGATGTCCATGCAAATGATTTGCCAATGTGCATTAATCCTATTTTCCTTTATTGGGGGCTGTATCCTCTGCCCCTTGCCTATTTACATGCCTGGCTAGATACCACTTAATAGATCTGGAACAGGAACAAGGTGCTATCAATTTAGGGAGATGCTGGTGGGTGTAGTTGTTGACCAAGAGCAGTAGTGATCAAATTGGGTGCTCTTAAAGCAATTGTGAATATTCCATCTGAACCTGTCATAATTTTGTTTTTTCTCCCCGCAGGTATGAAAAAGCTATCTACACTTACAGGATTTTTATAAATGAAGACAACTCATTGTCTATACAGGTAGGTGATCTCATTTACCTAAATAGTGAACTGTAGTAAAACTAGTGACCATCTCTGCCTGGAAGGGCAGAGCTGTATGAAAGCTCGTGAGATGAAATTCATTTCAAATAGGGACAGATACCAAAGTTTCAGTAGCAACTGTGTTAAAAGTGTATTGAAAGCTAGTGACAGTGAGGATGGGCTTCCTGTGTAACCTGTAGAACTATGCAGTTTTGCTAGAAACGGTAATACTCATCTTTCAACTTTGATATCAAGAGTTGCAATTTTGAGCACATTGTTAATTGGAAATATTTTGGAAGATGCGTAGCTTGGGTGGTTGATGGTTGGGCTGAGTTCTTCTCTGATCTTGGCAATTTACTTGTAAACGTTTAGTCACCATGTGAGGAGATATTGCCAGTGTGCTGTTGATTGTGGTGTGACCGTTGAATGCTTGGCCTCTGTACACTTCTCAATCAGCTGAATGGACGGCACTTTGCAAATTCAGTTGTGATGTGGGGAGGATATCTCGTCACTGATTGGCTGTGTGGCAAACTTACTGTGTTGTGGTCTGGAATTTTGCCTGCATCGGCTCATAAATAGGATCAAAGTCTACGTGTTCGTTTACGGAATTGTTGGTGGAAAACCACACTTCTAGAAATTCTCTTGCATGCCCACAGGTTTGATTGCGCCATGACTTTCACTGAAGCCCAGTCAAATCTGTGCCCTCCTTGATCTTCATGGGTAGAGACAGGCCCTTCTGTTACTGTATTGTCCACTCCTGCCCACCCCCCCCCCCCCAACCGAGCCACCACTGCTCAATGTCCAATTAAAGTCCTAACACGTACGTCTTTGGGACGTAGAAGGAAACCAGAACTCCTGGAGGATACCCACATAGTCACAGGGAGAACGTACAAACTTACAGGCAGTGCCAGAATTAAGTCCAGATCACTAGCCTCGTTGCATTGTGCTAACCACTGCACCACCATGATTTCCCTGAGATCTGAATGATTACTCTTCGAGACTTGGAGAAGTTTAATCCTTTTAGTTATTTTTCAACATTTGTGTGAGTATCTCACAGGAGGGAGGCTGTGTAGAAACCATATTGGGGGAGGGGGATGATTAAGCAGTATGTATTAGAATTGGTTCCAAACACTGGGTGTTCTCATTTGTACATTAACCGTCCATTTGGGTGCAAGAACATGGAATATGTTTGCTGGATCCACCAAATGGAAGAGGAGTTGAAGACTAACTGCAGTTCACTAATGCTGTCCATTATAGAACGTGAATGCGGGGATGAGAGCAATCCCGGCAAGACACAAGACAAGGCACCACTTGGATGAACTTCAGTAAAGCGGTCAGATATTGTGCAGCCCCACTTCAATGTGGGCTTACAGTTTGAAGTCAGAAGAATAACATCAACATAATCGCTCCACTTGTGTTAGGTGATACCCACCAGTTAATTGAGGAACAAACACAAGCAACAACTTCCATTTGTATACCAACTCTGGGGAATTTTGAATAGGAAGTTGAAAGTGACATGGCAGCATAATGGTACGACAGCACTAGCAACCCAGGCTCAACTCTACTGATATCTGTAAGTAGTGTTGACGTTTTCCCCATAACTCTGTGGACTTCCTACATGTGATCTGGTTTCTTTCCACATTTCAAAGACGGACGGGTTAGTAGGTTAATTGGTCACCTGGGTGTAATTGAGCAGTGCAGGCTATTTCATTCAGAAGGGGTGTTATGATGCTGTCACTTTTAATTTTCAGTCGAAAATCATGGGTTACTTGCTGCCAGATGTCCTCCTATCGAAGAATTATCTATCTTTTTTAAACAGAGTCTATTTGAATAATTAAAATGGAGACTTGCACTTTTGAGATGCCTTTCATGACTGTAGGATATCCCAAAACTTTCTGCAGCCAATTTAGTCATTTTAGTCAGTTTAGTTGTGTTCATTCTTGCTTTTTGTAAGAATGCAGCTATGCATTTGTGGGAAGTTTTCACAATTAACAAAGTGATGATGAGGAGAAACTTTTTGCGGGAATATATTGCCTTAGACTCTAGGAATTGGGGTGGGGGTTGAATTCTGCTCTTTAAAATAGTGCACTGGGAGCCTTAAGACCACCGTTGACAGTAATGCAGCACTCCCTCAGTCCCGTGTGATGCTGACCTAGCTTTGTGTACACGTGTTGAACCCACTGTTTTTGATTTGGATGGGAGAATGATATCCTCAAGACATTTGTGGCTGTAAATTCTAATGGCATTCACCTTGGTAAATGGAAAATCATTTTTTTTCTGATAGAATATGGTGATCACATTGGGAGAAGGACTTTAGAAATTTCACTCAAATGGTCTGCTCAGGAGCTATCACCATAACATGATGGTTGACAAAAACAAAACTGAAGGTACTAGCTCATCAGTTTCCAACAATGTATGTGACGAAAAGCATTTAAAAACAAACTGGAAGAAATTATTTTAGACATGAGAAATTGCCCACTCTTATATTTTTATTAACCTGTGGATCCTCACACAGTTCTTGTAAGAAATGGAGAGCAGGTGGATATAGCTGACAGGAATTTGGGAACACTCTCAAACTTTGGCCCCCATTTTAAGTCTCTCAGGGTTGGATTGCTACTGCATGACCTGGGGCAGGGAAGGTGCTGACATTTGTTATTCTGGGTGCAGTGCAGGTACCTAAGATATGGAGAGTGCTGGCATGAACTAGGCTCGGGAGGCTCCTTAGCATGAGCTAGAACAGTGAAAGTTCCCACCAAGAAATGAATGAAAAATTCTATCCTTAACCAATATTCAGAGGAAGATTGAAATGATTATTTTCATTCTGGAGAGCTCAGTCTAACTGTCTATGTATCTTCTTGATTTCCTTTATAGTTTGTATTCTCTTATTAGTTCACCATTTAAAACACACATTCAAAGTTCAAATTAAATTTTTATCAAAGTATATGGTGGCATGTGTATGACCCTGCGATTCGTTTTCTTGTGGGCATACTTAGTAAATCCAAGAACCTTAATAGAAATAATGAAAGACTCCACCCAACAGGGTAAACAAACAACGTGGAAAAGACAACAAGCTGTGCAGATACAAAAAAGATAAATAAATAAACAATAAATATCGAGAACATGAGATGGAGAGTCCTGAAAAGTGAGTCCAGAGGTTGTGGGAACAGTTCGGTGATGGGGCAAGTGAAGTTGAATGAAGTTATCACCTCTGCTTTAACAACCTGATGGTTGTGGAGTAATAACTGTCCCTGAACCTGGTCATGTGAGTCCTGTATGATAACAGCGAAAAGACACCATGACCGTGGGTGGTGGGGGCCTCTGATGATGAATGCTGCTTTCCTGCAACAGTGCTCAATGGTGGGGAGGGCTCCACCCATGATGGACTGGGCCAGATTTCCTACTTTTTGAAGGATTTGTATTTTATTTTCAAAATCTACTTTTTTTTTCCTGTGTTAAATTACATTGGCAATCTATCTGCTTGCTGTGCAGTTCCTTCCAGTTACTGCAGATTTCCTTCTGCTGAATTTGACACTATCTGCTGCAGACTGACAAAACAATGATGGAACCTCGCAGATGCTGTGAGGTTCTGACCTGCTTTAAAAGGGCGGCTATCATTCTGGTGCCCAAGAAGAGCAGGGTGAGCTGCTCAACCACAGTTGCTCAGTACCCTTCACAACTAATGTAAAGAAGTGCTTCAAGAGGTTGGCCATGGCTAGAATTGCCTCCTCCCTGAGTAGGTACTGGACCTGGAACTGCTCTTACCACCACAACAGGTCTACAGCAGACTCCGTCTTACTGACTTCCCACTCTGCAAGCACCAGGCCACTAATTACTGATCACAGCTCAACATTCAACACCATTACCCACCTCAGCTTCAAAACCGGAGACTCCACATCTCTCTCTGCAACTGGATCCTGAGTTTCCACATCGGAAGATCAGTCAGTAGTATCTCCTGGCTGACTATTAATATCACTACTGATCAACCTTCCCATTTCTCTACTTTTTCTACACATGACTGTGGCTGAGCTCACAGTTCAACCACGATCCAAGTTCACTGTTGTCATTTGAGAAGCATACTAGAGTGAAGTACTGTAGATCGAATGCCGGAATGGTGTTGCAACAACAACCTCATTCTCAACGTCAGCAAGATCAAGAATTAATTGTGGGCTTCAGGAAGGGGAAGTCAGGAGAACTTACTGGTCCTTACTCGGGTCAGAGGTGGAAAAGTTGAGCAGCTTCAGGCCAGTGTCTCAGAAAATCTGTTTTGGGTCTGACTCATTGATGCAGTCACATAGGAGGAGGCGCGATGGTGGCTCTGCTGTGTTAGGAGTTTGAGGAGATTTGGTATGTACAGCAGAGAACGTTCTGCATGGTTGCATCACTGCCAGGTGTGCAGCTTCAAATGCACAGGACTACAAGAGGCTGCAGAAAGTTGTAGACTCAGCAAGCCTTCTGCAACATTGAGGACATCTTCAAGAGGGCAACTTCTGTCACTAAGGACCCTCACCATCTGTGGCATGCCTCTTCTTATTACTAACTCTGGGGATGTGCTACAGGAGCACAAAGGCCACACTTAACAATTTAGGAGTAGTCTTTTTTTTTGCAGTTGTATTTCTGCAAGTGTTCAAGTACTGATCTTGCTATTCTTATTTTTTTTTTGCAGTATTATTTTGTAGATTTTTGTCAGCACTGTATTCCACCACTAAACAACAGATTTAATGGCAATACAAAATTTAATGACATACCATAAATCTGATTAAAGCTAAGTGACACAAACTTAAATTGAATCTCCCCTTGCCATTTGTGTTAACCATGCCAACATTCCTTCTGCTATGTCCTACAAGTGAGCTTCACTTTTTCCTTTGTGTGCATTTGTTAATATCTGGTGCTGTTCTGTGAAAATTAAATGGGAATTTGTCCTGAGATCTGCTTGAACCCAACCCTTCTAACTGGCAATGGTTTTGTGCTGTTTGTCAACATCAGGTTTACTGTTACATGCACAAGTAGTCACAAGTGTGATGAAATGCCTACTTACAGCAGTGTCACAGACACATAGCATCAGATACACAGCGACCACAAGAGTAATGTAAATTATGTTGCTATACTGAGGTAGGTATTAGGTTTGTGTTGTGGGTTGTATAAATCGGTTCAAGAAGCGAATGACTGAAGGGAAGTAGCTATTCTTGAACATGGTGGTGTGGGACTTAAGGCTTCTGTATGTCCTGTCGTGATAGCTGAGAGGAAGTCACAGCTGAGAGGAAGATGGTAGGGACCTTTGATAGATTTGGAGCACCTCAAGGATGCATGCTTAGCCCACTGTTCTACGCTCTCTACACTCACGACTATGGCTAGGCACAACTCAAATGCCATCTATTAGCTTACCAATGACACAACTATTGTTGGGAGAATTTCAGATGGCGATGAGGAGGTGTACAGGAGATAGATTGGCTGGTTGAGTGGTGACTCAACAATAACCTTGCTCTCAATGTCAGTAAGACCAAGGTATTGATTGTGAACTTCAGAAAGGGGAAGTCAAGGGAACACACACCAGTCCTATCGAAAGGGTGAGCTCATCGAAAATGAAAAGGGTGAGCTAGGTTCCTGAGTGTCGATATCTCTGAAGATTTATCCTGGGCCCAACATAATGATGCAATTACAGAGAAGACACGACAGCAGCTATATCTCATTAGGAGTTTGAGGAGACTTGGTATGTCATCAAAGACTCTCACAGATTTCTACAGATGTATCATGTACCTGGTTGCATCACCATCTGGTACAGAGGGGCCACTGCATAGGATCGGAAAAAGCTGCAGAAAGTTGCAAACTGAGCCAGCACCATTATAGGCACTGCATCGAGGACATCTTCGAAAAGCGATGCCTCAAAAAGGCATCCATCATTAAGGACCCCCATCACCCAATAGGTGTCCTCTTCTCATTGCTACCATCAAGGAAGAGGTACAGGAGCCTAAAGGCACACACTTAATGCTTTCGGAAAAGCATCTTCCCCTCTGCCATCAGATTTCTGAATGGATGATGAATCCATGTTCACTACCTCATTGTTTTTACTTTCTTTGCTCTCTTCTTGCATTAACTTAATTGTTTATATATATATTTATTTTAATTAAAATTATGTATTGCAATGTACTGCTGCCACAAAACATATGCCAGTGATATTAGACCTGATTCTGATACCATTTTGCAAGGTAAAGTCTTGGTTTATGTATAGTAGGTCCCAGCTGGGTTTTCTAATGTTCATGCTGGGTTAGAAGCAGTAAGATTGTGAACAGAAATTTGACAAGCAAAATTGACCTCAAATATAATTTGGAGTGACTATAATTGGAGTGGGAAACACTTTCAATGCTCAGTGAGCAACTTGTGGGTGGGAAGCAGGTCAAAACTATGAATCTTTGATTGATCTGAATACAGTTTTAGAAACCTCTGGTGTAATAACTGAGTCTGGAAGCATTGCAGTGGTCGGAGTCTGAATCCTTAGCCAGACTTTTTTCAGTGAGATGTTTCTGCTTCAGTACTTTTGAGGAAGTTGCTAAGGCACTGATTCCAAGTTGGTCACCAAAAGAGGAAGAGACAAGTGCCTTTTGCCTGATGTGGTCTGTAGATGAACAAAATCTGTCTTTGAGTTACTAACTGTTTTACATTAACCCGGTTTTTTAAAAAAAAAAGTTAATGCATTTGCTTTGCTTCTCTAAGTTTTTGTCTCTGTGCAAGTCAATTCATTTTGGATATGGATCTTGGCCCTGTTCCAATGAAACTGGCAACTTGCTAACTCCAACTTGTTTGACAAATTCCATGATTTCAGTGAAGATCTCCATTAGATTTTGCACCAAATAATGGAGATGTCGCAGTGAGTTACAGGCTGCAATGTAATTGAATAATTCGAATGGTTCATAGAGGGGTACCAGAATAAGCTATAGACTGAAATCTAATTGAAGAATTTGGGGAAGTCTATTTATAGAAAAATTGCACACAATAAATCTTCTGCCAAAGGGGGACTGGTTATGTAATTGTTCTTCCATCTAGCTAGGTAGCTTCTTTTCGTGAAAGAGTCTGATCTGTTTTTTTAACTTGCGTAATATCCCCTTCCTGCATACTTGAAAAAAGATTGGTTTTATGAGGAGAAATTGCGATAGCTCTGGCTGTAAATTCTTCCTTCCTGATCCTTGACTTTTTGTTTCTGTGATTGGCAGCATAGCAAACATTTATCCAGCAGTCACGCTCTGCAGTTCAAAAATCAGCGCCCACTCACACCATCAGCCGAATTTGCAAGCTGTTGCCTAATTAAAGTGAACATCTGCGGATGCTGGAAATCAAAGTAGCACACACAAAATGCTGGAGAAACTCAGCAGGCCAGACAGCATCAATGGAAAAGAGTAGACAGTCAACTTTTCAGCCCAAAACATTGGCTGGAACTTAAACAAGCAGTTAACCAATTTTTATGTAGAATAACCAGTCATCTGAAAATGGCTGCAGTTGTATTCCAAAGCTCAGGTCTTGCACCTGGGTGACCGTCAGAAGCAAGCTCATAGCCTGGACAGGTATCTTTCTCTGCTCCTGCCTGGGATGGATAAAATCCCATCCTGACCCAAGAGTGCTGCCTTCACTTTGCAAACATGTGCAATGGTCAACAAAATTAGCTCAGTTGTCAATAAAGACAAGGTTCGACATGAATGTATATTCTTTGAGACTTAAGTGGCATCAGTTTCAAGAAAGGAGGATCTCGACACACCTAGTGACGGGACTATTGCTTCAAGCCCATTGAGCCAAGTCAGCTGCCAGTCACTAGTGTCCTTGAAAACTTCCTCATCTGTTTGTGACGCAGAGTCATTGTGGGGATAATTAAAAAAAAGGTGAGTAATGATGTGGCCACTCAGCTGGAAAGCAGGACTATAGGCAGTTCTTACCTCCCCACAACAGAGATGCCTATCTCTTGCCTCCATGCCCCACAAGAAATAGAAATAATTCTGATGCTTAATATTCTGTTGGCTTAATCAGTGTCTCTTCTTGCTCCTCCTCCTACTCATCACCCACACGCTCCTCCCACTGGCTTTTCCCACCATTGTTCCCATCTACCCTTGCCTCCCCATCGCTTGATGGCATGCTTAATCTTCATCTCCTCTCACATTCCATCACTCTCAGCCAATTGCCACTTTCATCTAGCTTCTGCCACTATTTCCACCCCTCCCGCGTCCCCCCCCCCCCCCCACTTCTCACCTGGATCCACCAGGCGGCAGCTCCTGCTCCAGAAACATCCTTCACCTTTTTATATTGGTTATCTCCCCTCTACCTTTCATTCCAGCTGAAGTGTACTGACTCTGAAACATTGATTTCCATTTTGCCCCGTGGATGCTGCCTGACCTGCTGAGTTTCTCCAGCTTTGAGTGTGTTGTCCTAGATCCCAGTGTCCGCAGTCTGAACTCCCTTGTACTAGTGGCAAGAATGTAAGACTATTATTTGTCTCCGTGCATCATTACTACCTGATCTTTATCTGTTCAGGTGTTGTATAGCCCTTGCAAGAGTGGAGCTCCAGCAGAGTGTTTAAACTGACACTTATCTATTCTCCACAGTAGGCAGTTTTTTCCTGTAGCTTACTTGCCTCATCTGTCAGGATACTGGCAATCTCTCCTGAGTCTTTTGTGATGTAAAGCGACCAGCAGTGATCCACCAGCCTGGTTTGTGTTGTTCACCTTGGCAATCTGGCTACAACTCCACCAGCAGGTTTGTGCCGTTGAAGATGAGTATTCAGTTCAGAATGCTATCTGCGTGCGTTTATTGGTTGACATGATTTCTCTCTCTCTCTCTGCACATTGGGTGTTTGATAGTCTTCCTTTTCTTAGATGGGTTCTTTTGGGTTTCTTTCCTGTGGCTGCTTGTTAGGAGACAAAACTCAAGATTGTATAATGTATAAATACTTTGTACTTTGAGCTTTTGATTTGTCTTTTACTGTGAGCACTTCTACCAGCAGTTCTCTCATGAGAGTTTGGTGAATATTGGTAGGCTGTTCTACCGCAATTACATAAACACATCTCCCACCTTTTCCCTGTATTCTATATATGGCACTTATTTCACCAAAGCTGCCATTGGGGCGAAAGTTCAGAATCAAATTTTATGGTGATTTCACACCCCTTTATATGTACCTTTTAAACATTGTATGAAGTTATTGGTGGGGGGAGGTGGGAGGGCTAAAGAAGAAACTGGTATTTCAGTTGTGTAGATTTTCACTAGTTGGATTGAGTGGGAATTATCCTTGTATGACAAACAATAACAGAAAAGTAATGAGTCAGGTATTCTTCAATAGTTATTGGTACCAGCTACTTGGAGAGACTTGCAAGTTTTGTCTCTTATGTGCAGAAACTATGCTTTTTATTTGTTGCCTTTTACAGTAGTTAAAGCATCCCATGTGTAATAACTGGTCCATAAATTATTTGCGGACAGTACCTGGGACAGCCATTGCTTTTGCCCAGCTGTTCACTAGATGTAGGAACACAACAAACATCAATCCTCTGAATACAGGCCAAGTTACTTTTGCCAGTTTACTTCCAGGTATAAAAGTACTGTACATCAGAACAAAAAGAAAGGCCAAACATTAATAGTGTTACTCATTGATAGGATTACAAGTTTAAAAGTACAAAGAGTCCTTCTCAGGCAATGAGAAGGACTTATAAGGCAAGGTATTTGGGATGAAGAGAATCAAAGGCTTGTCACCCCATTTGGAATTTTACTGCCACAAATTGAGGGAAATCCAGAAGACATTTGTGCACTTTGTTTTGGAGCCCCAATTATTAAGATCATTTCCAACTTGAGCTCTCATCAGGCCCATTGCATATAAAAGCTCAGTGCAAATGTTCATATTAATTCTTGCAATATGAACTCTGCTAGCAAGATCAATATTTAATTCTCATCCATAATTACTCTTGATAGCGTTTGGTGAACAAACTTGAACCTTGCCAGTTCTTGTAATGAAAACCTTCCCACTGTGCACCAAGGTAGGGATCCAGAATTTTCAGCAGTGACCAGAAAGGAGGAGAAAACTGTTTCCAAGCCTGGATAGCATATGTCTTGGAAGTGAATTTCCAGTTGGTATTGTTTCCAATTGCTTGCTGCCTTTGGCCTTCTAGATGTAAAGGTTCTACCAACAGTCCTGGCAAGTGACTGCAAGTATAGTTTATATACTGTACTCCGCACAGCCACTGGATCAATGGTATAGGCAGTGTATTTTTTTGAGTGGTTGGAGTGCTATTAAGCAAGGTAGTTTATGATTTATATTGTTGATATTAAGTGTTTGATTTGCTCTCAACCAAGCAGATAAAGGGTATTTCGTAATACCATGGAATTGTACTTTGCAGATAGTGGAAAGGCTTTGAGCAGGTGTAGATGACTATTGCTTTATACCTAGCATCTGATCTGCTCTTGGAATGACAGTGTTTTTGTGGTTGGCTATGTAATACTTCTGCAACACTGTGGTATTAAGGATGATGACAAGGCGAGGTTCTGAGTCTCTCTCTTTTCTTGGTGACTGCCATTTCTTGGTTCTTGTGGAGGCTGGATATTCTTAACTACTTGCCAGAAAGTAGGTGAACAAATAAAACTGAACACTGTTCCATTAGCAATCATCCCAGTTCTGATATAATGGAGGGAGTCTGATTGGTTAAAGTGACTGAAGACCTCTGGCCTAATCACTGTTCTGAAATTTGACAATGGCAACATGGTACAGTCCAGGGAACAGGATGTTAGAACTCAGGATATGTGTGGGCAAATGTATTCCACCAGATTCCATCAATTTCAGTCCCTCTTGACTTCCTATATGGTCCTGGATTTTAATGTTGTTTCCCTTCAAGTTAGGAGATGCCATTCTAATAAGATGTTATTTGCTTCAATCGGTAATGGTATTTTATCTCCTGAGAGTCCATAGATGTATTTGTATGATGGTTTGTCACTTTCTTTTAGTTATTGAAATAGGACTGGCTCTATCAAACAATCTAACATTTAATTTTTCAATCAGTTGCCCAGCAACGACTGAACTAGTAGGTTGCTTTTCTGTAGACTGATGAACCTCAGTCAGCCATTTTGTATCATGTGGAGAATGAAACCACCATTTTGCCTACTTTGAATAAATCTACATCACAGCTGGACTCTGCTCAATTTGAAACAGGCTTGTTTAAAAAAAAATCTAAACTTTTATGGGCCCAAATCTTTTTTAATTTGGAATCAATTTATAATAGAGATTTGGCTCATTCATCTGAACAGTAACTCTACCTCCTGCAACAGTGTTTGTTTAACCAATTTGCAGTTGTATTTTATTTATTGTTCCTCTTTCTGTGACCACAAGCTACATTAAGATCTAAAATTAATCCACCGAGCCTTCTGTTCCATGAGTTTTGTCTCTGCAGATTGCTGGTGGTTACATTACAAATAGCATCAAGCAACCAGCACTTAACTCAAGTTTCTTCATGAATCGATTGGATAGCTATTTAGCGGGCAGACACTTTCATCAATCTTCTTGTCTGTGGTTGCTCTTTTGCCCCCAACCTAGGTTTATGGGCTCATATCACACTGCAGATTTTAGCTCAACAACTGAGGCTGATGTTCCCAAATCTGTTGAGAAAGCATGACACTGTTTAAACTGCTGGCTAAGATGTTTCATGATAGAGTTGTGTTTCGTAACTTCAGAACATTAAACTAGTTCAAGAGAAGACACAAGAGTCAAAAAATGTGAGTCTAGTTCAAGTTTAAGTGAGGCACGCACGTATCATATGGTAGTGTGATAACTTGTTCAATTAAAATATATATTGAAATATTAAATACACAACAGATACCCTCAATATTTATCTGACTGCATTTCTTCACAATAATTATGTGAGTCTTTGTGCCAAGAAAACTCATATTCAAACTCCTAATCCTGGGATTATGATCTCGCCTCACTTTGCAACTGGATTCTTCACTTCCTGACCAACACCTCTGCAATAATTATTTTCAACACCAATCCTTCACAAGGCTACATCCTCAGCCCCCAACTCTACCCCTGGTATACTTAAGACTAATATATTCTGCTCAAACCCCATCATTCCAATAGTTTGCAGATGATACCACCAGAGTGGGTCATATCCCAAACACTGATGAGCCAGAATACAGGAAGGAGAGGGAAAGCTAGTGATACGATGTGGTGACAGTAACATTTTCCTCAATGTCAGCAAAACAAGAGCAGGCTTTAGCCTCAGAAATGGGGGCAATGCACAGGCTGCTGTTTACATCAATGGGGCTGAGGATGAGTGTTAAATTCCTCCGTGGACATTGAAGGTGGCCTGTTTTGGTTCAACCCGTCCTGATGCTATGGCCACGAAAGCTCACCAGTGGCTGTACTCCCTCAGGAGGCTAAGGGAATTTGGCGCTTTATCCATGCACCACGGAAAGCATTTGATCCGATGCATCGTGGTTTGGTATGCCAACTACTCCGCTCTACCGTCTGAGAAACTGCAGACAGTTGTGGATGCAACTCGGTGCATCACAGAAAACAGCTGCCCCTCCATGGACTATACACTTCTCGCTGTCTCGGAAAAACAGCCGGCATGATCAAAGATCCCACCCACCCCAGACACCCTCTGCTCTCCCCCAACCCCAACCCCAACCCCAATTGGGAAGAAGATACAAAGCCTGAAAGCAAGTGCTATTTGGCTTGAGGACAGCTTCCACCCTGCTCTTGTATGACCGTTGAATGTTTCCTTAGTGTGATAAGATGGGCTCTTGACCTTACAATCTACCTCATTGTAGCCTTGCACCTTATTGTCTACTTGAATGGCAACACTTTTTATTCTGTACGCTGTTGTGTTCCCTTCTACCAGCTCAATGCACCGTTGTAATGAACTGATCTGTATGGATGGTAAGCAATTTTTTGACTATGCCTCCATAATGTGACAATAATAAACAAATTTTCCAATTTATTTTATAATCCAAGGCAGTCAACATCACGAATGGAACAATCCCCTTCTTTTGAAGACACTTGCATCAAGAAATGTCCCTCAGCACAGGTTGCAAGATTTTATTTTGCTCGGACCGGCCACTGGCCTGGGCAGTATGCTGACCCACACAATCAACCCTGACCAGTCTTGTACAACGCTGTACCCTTCAATCAGGACAATATGTATCTGATCAAGGATATGGTAATGTACCCAGAGGGCTGATTTCTCAATAGCCTTTCTTTCTCCTGACCAGGAGAACATGTGCAACAGTGGATTGTATACTCTTTTGGCCTTTGCATGTGTTTTGCCCAAGCTGCCATAAGCTCAGTAGTCAATCATTGGTGGGCTTTCTGCTTGGAAAGAAATTTTATCTGCAGGTCTTTCGAGGAGATGGGTGAAGAGTTTGTCTCCATGCAGGGCAGGTATGGAACTTGTGAAGTGCTCTGCATAGTCACAGATCCTGTTGACTTAGAGAGGAAGTGTGAATGTTAGCAGTTTGTATCTGGTGGCCTATTGGGAGAGCTGTTCTGTGTGTTAGTAGGCCACTAGCTGGAAGAGACGCCTCCACACTCCGGGAGTTGGGGGTGGGGTGTCTAACTACACTTTATGTTGGAAACCTGGCTAGAAAATGAGCTGGTGGGTTTTCAAAATGAAAATCACCACCCTTCTTGGATCTTGGACAAGATTGTTCCATTGTTTCCTAGGAGAGCCACACTGCTGATAAAGCTACTGGTGGCTTTAGTACTCTGCTACCTTTGGTCATGTGTTTCCTGATTTATTTTATTAAAACAATGGTCCAAAAGAGCTCCTCAATTTTTGTTGGGTAAAAAGAAAAACTGGGTCTCTGCCATGATTCTGAATATATCAATTAAGAATAATTTGTTGCTGGTTTGTTTTTACACCAGATTTTACTCTAGACTCTGCAAGGTTACTGTGTTTAGAAAGTCCTCCTCACATGCTGGTGATATTTTTTTTCTGCTGAGGCATTGATTTCAAGATGAGGCCTTAGTCGAGCCTCAGATCCACAATCTGCTGAGGGCCTATCAGGTGACTTTCAGGTCTGGCAACCAAGTAAGGTACAAGAGGTCCAGACACAACCTCCAGAAAGCGATCTTGCTTGTGAAGTGTCAATCCTGGACCAAATTTCAATCACTGATGAATGCTAGACAGCTCCTCCTGCCACCTCCTGCAAAATGAAATCAACCAACAAAGGTCACTCCCAGGTGAGCTCAATGCCTTTTTATGCTCATTTTGACCATCAGGGCATAGATGCACCTTCACAAACTCCCACTGCCTCTGATGACCCTGTGATTTCAGACTCTGAGACCAGCATGAGAGCATCCTTCATGAGGGTGAACCCATGGAAAGCACCCGGCCCAGACAGGGTATCTGGTCAAGTACTAAAGACCTGTGCCGATCAACCGACTCCTCAACCTCTCACTTCAGCAGTCTGAGACACTCACCAGCAGGTTTCAATCACACTGGTGCCCAAGAAGATGTGGTAACCTGCCTCAGTGACTATCATCCAGCAGCACTTGCATCCACAGCGATGAAGTACTTTGAGAGATTGGTCATAACGCATATCAACTCTTGGCTGAAAAGTGACCTTGGACCTACTTCAATTTTGCCTACCAGGACAAGTCCAGAGCAGAATCCATTTCATTGGCTCTTCAGTCAACCCTGGAAGATCTGGACTGTGAAGATGCATTCATCAGGATGCTCTTCATGGACTACAGTTCAACGTTACAATTTCCCTCCAAAACTAACTAATAAGCTTCAGGGTCTTGCCCTCAATACCTCATGGAACTGGATCCTCGATCTCCTCACTTGCAGACCCCAGTCAGTTCGGATTTGCAACAACATCTCCTCCACAATCTCCATCAGCACAGGTGCACCTCAAGGCTGTGTGCTTAGACCCCTGCTCTTCTCGCTTTACGCATATGACTGCGTGGCTAAGCACAGCTCCAATGCTGTACTTAAGTTTGCTGATGACACCACTATCATTGGCCGAATCAAAGGTGGTGATGAATCAGTAAATGGGAGGGAGGCATGAAAATCGGGCTGAGGGGTGCTGCAACAACCTCTCACTCAATGTCAGCAAAACCAAGGATCAGATTATTGACTGCAGGAGGAGGAAACCAGAAGTCCATGACCCAGTTCTCAATGAAGGGATCAGAGGTGGAGAGTAACTTGGTGTAATAATTTCAGAGGATCTGTCCTGGGTCCAGCACACAAGTGCCATAATAAAGAAAGCACGACAGTGCTACTACTTAGAAGCTTGTGAAGATTTGGCATGTCATCTGAAACTTTGACAAATTCCTATAGATGTATGGAAGAGATTGTATTGACTGGCTGCATCACAGCCTGGTATGCACACACATGCCTTTCAGCAAAAGATCTTACAAAAAGTAGTGGATATGGCCCAGTCGATCACAAGTAAAATCCTCCCACCACTGAGCTCATCTACTTAGAGTGCTATCGCAGGGAAGCAGCGTCCATCATCAGGGACCCCCACCATCCAGGCCATGCTCTCTTCTTGCTACCGCCATCAGGAAGGAGGTGCAAGGCCCTGAGAGCCCACACCAGCAGGTTCAGGGACATTGATTACCCCTCAACCATCAGGAAGGAGGAGCAAGGCCCTGAGAGCCCACACCACCAGGTTCAGGGACATTGATTACCCCTCAACCATCCAGCTCTGGAACCAAAGGAAATAACTTCACTCAACTTCATTTGGCTGCATTACTGAACAGTTCCCACAGCCTCTGGACTCACTTTCAAAGTCTCTTCATCTCACGTTCTTGATATTTATTGCTTGTTTATTTATTTTGAATTATTTTGTATTGCCCAGTTTGCTGGCTTTGGCATATTGATTTTCTGTCTGCCCTTTTGGGGCTGGACATTGGTTCTGTTGTGTTTCTTGTAGTTACTGTAAATGCCTGCAAGCAATCTCGGGGTTGTGTATGGGTCTTACATGTACTTTGAACTTAAACATGCAAGTCTGCACTGTAATTATGGCGCTGAGAGAATACCCCTGCCTTGTTGAAAGTGCTGATTGAGTCAAAGCACTTCTGTCCTCTCTACTCTGCTTAAAGGATCTTGTGGTAATCTTGTCTTTGCGAATTTGATGACACCATTACAACAAACTTATTAGTCATTATTTCACTGCTGGTTTGTTAGATCAAATTGAGCAACACCAGCCTGACTAATTTCCAGATTAAACCTAAGTTAGGACTGTGTGAGGTAGTTTGTGATAGACAATAGACAGTAGGTGCAGGAGTAGGCCATTTGGCCCTTCTAGCCAGCACCGCCATTCACTGTGATCATGGCTGATCATACACAATCAGTACCCCGTTCCTGCCATCTCCCCATATCCCTTGACCCCGCTATCTATAAGAGCTCCATCTAACTCTCTCTTGAATGCATCCAGAGACTTGGCCTCCACTGCCTTCTGGGGCAGAGCATTCCACATATCCACCACTCTCTGGGTGAAAAAGTTTTTCCGCATCTCTGTTCTAAGTGGCCTACCCCTTATTCTTAAACTGTGGCCTCTAGTTCTGGACTCACCCATCAGCGGGAACATGCTTCCTGCTTCCAGTGTGTCTAATCCCTTAATAATCTTATATATTTCAATCAGATCCCCTCTCATCCTTCTAAATTCCAGTGTATATAAGCCCAGTCGCTCCAATCTTTCAACATATGACAGTCCCACTATTCCGGGAATTAACCTTGTGAACTTATGCTGCACTCCCTCAATAGCAAGAATGTCCTTCCTCAAATTTGGAGACCAAAACTGCACACAATACTCCAGGTGGGGTCTTACCAGGGCCCTGTACAGCTGCAGAAGGACCTCTCTACTCCTATACTCAGTTCCTCTTGTTATAAAGGCCAGCATGCCATTAGCTTTCTTCACTGCCTGCTGCACCTGCATGCTTGCTTTCATTGACTGATGTTTTGGAGTTGTGAAAGACTTTTAAAATATATTTATTACACAGTCTACTGTTCTCGGTAACTGCTGGTCGAATTTGGTTCACATGAACTGTGATGTTTGATTTTTCACAGTTAAATCCCATATAACGGAGTCTTGCAGCCCAGGTCACCAGCAATGGAATTGGACCCATGATTCAGGACACCAGGAGACTGGCTTTTTAAAAGTTGAAAGAGGCCTGGCTCTCGGTGCACCTCAGTATATGTTTGCTACTGACTACCATAATAATTTTAGAGTCAAAATCCTACTCGTTCCTCATAGAAGTTGGCCTTTTGGCTCACCATGTGTATGCCGGTGATCAAGCACCCTTCTGTACTTGAACTTGGCATACTGTGCCCGGGTGATTTGAGGAGCTAATTCAGAAACTACTTAAATTTTGTTACTTTATGCCTTCATCCCATCGACTGCATTCCAGACAGGAAAAATATTCTTCCTTGGATCCCTTCTAACCCTTTTGCTCACCTTAAACATATGTTCCCTAGTCTTGGATACCTCTTATAACAGAGTAAAGATCTACAGTGTAAGAGTGGAGAAGGTATTGGGAGCTTCAGTGTTGGACATTATTGCTCTCATGAAACTAAAGTGAGGCACAATAGAGGGAAGAATTATCAGGGAAGAGAGCAGGTCCACAACAGTGTCCTCTAGGCTCCAGATGTTTAGTGCACTTTATTCATACCAAAACCAATGGGGTTTATTTATAGGGGCCAATGATTTGATTTTGTTGAAGTCATCCTGGGACTTGAGTAGTAAAGAAGTCATTTGAACATTTGAAAATGGCACTTCATGCTCTTCATACCTAGTAATAGGTAAAAGTGTTTGAGTTGGTTTTATTCTGTGTGGTTGAGCATCTGTGGTTATCTTTTCCTGCAGTCTGCTTAACTAAACCAAAATCTAAGATAGCATTTACTTTCCACCAAAGACATTCTAAAGATGTCAGTGAGGACTTGTGATAGGTTTAGTGGTACCTGAGCAAACCGAATTCACACCAGAAGTTGTGATTTTGTTAGAATGGTGTATAGTTTGAACATTATATTCTCCTTGTATTTGTAGCTTTGCTGTAGTTGGGTACTTTGGTCTTCATATCTGCTGGACCTGCAGCTGATTTTCATCATAATGTAGAAGCTGTTGACCAATTAGTCTCAACCAATTAATCTATTACTGACCTGGATAAGAAAAAAAAGGTAGAAAATGCAGTGTACTTGTGTAAAAGGGGTATAGTGATAGGACATGTATTGATAGAGTTTAAGCACCAAATGTAATGTTGCTCTGCTGTTAGAGTTAAAGTGATAAACACTCTTCTTTGAAGCTCCTGTCTCCTGTAGTTGAGGAAGGACATTCATCCTAACCTGACTCTCACTGCTGACAGGCTCCAGCATTTAAATGCTCAAGAAAAGGCTGAAGCCTTTGCAAGCAAGTTCAGGTAGAATTGCAGAGCATGTGGTCTATCTTGCTTCTTTTGAGAACCAAGCAATTGCAGAATTGAGTGTCCAGCCCCACCTGAAGAAAGGACTGAGAGCACTGGCCATGAAACCAGACAACAGCTGAGATGTAGGATTGGAGACCTGTGTTTCAACATTAGTTGTTCCATTGTAATTATGGCACTGGTTGGAAATGGCCGGGTACGTCCTAAGCAGGATGACTCCCATCCAGCTAATTAATGTCTAGCCTACTCTCAAGCATCAGCAAGTCAGGAAGTTGCTTTTGCCAGTGCTATCGAGCAGCACTTGCTTACAGATGTCCATATTGAGTTTTGCTGAGATCACTGGTTTCAGATATCGTCATTGCCTTGTCACAAACGTGGACAAAAGATTTGAATTCCAGAGAAAGGCGAGGGTGACTCCCCCTTAACATTGAGGCACTCTGGTCAATAGGCAGCAAGGGAACAATACACTAATGGTTAGACTTGTACCTCATATAAGGGAAGTGCCTTTACTTGACTGATATCAATGACCCAGCACCAAAACATCCACTGCAGGAGTTCCTCAGAGCAATTTTCTCATCCCACCCGTCTTTAGGTGGAAGGAAAAGCATTAATCGACAGCTAACGCCAATGTGTAATGAGCAGGGAATGTCCCCATAGTGTTCAGCGGGCCAGGACGCATCCATGGAAAAGAGTAAACTGTAAAAATTCTCAGGCCTGATGCAGGGTCTCGGCCCAAAACATTGACTGTTCGCTCTTTTCCATGGATGCTGCCTGGTCTGCTGAGTTCTTCCAGCATTTTGTGCGTGTACCTTTATAGAAAGACTGCAATAGTTGAGGAAGACTCTTCATTAGCACCTCTCCAGGCAATTAACATTAAGTCTTAAAAATGAATTACGAAACAATTACGAAAAAATCTATTCTGATGTTAAATTGTTCTGTCGTGAGTGTACAGATAGGGCAAATGCAAGCAGGCTTTTTTCACTGCAATTAGGTGGGACTACAACCAGAGGTTATGGGTTAAGGGTGAAAGGTGAGAAGTTTAAGGGGAGCATGAGGGGAAACCACTCAGAGGGTCAAGACAGTGTGGGATGAGCTACCAGCTCAAGTGGTGCACGCAAGCTCTATTTCAATGTTTAAGATAAGTTTGGATAGGTACGTGGATAGTAGGGATTTGGAGAGAATCAAGTCAAAGTGAATAGGCAGTTTAAATGGTTTCAGCATGGACTAGACGGGGTGAAGGGCCAGTTTCTATGACTGTCAATTATCCTTGAGAATTTACTTTTGTTATCTAATAACCAATTTCTTGTGTTTATAAATCTTTTCAACCGTGAGTCCTAATCTGGATTATCCTTTTTCATTACTGTTTACAATCTTGTGGTTCTACGAGGTCTTTTTTCCAAGTCTAGGAAGCTCAACATCTTCCAGTCTTTCAACATAATAAATATAAATGTAATTTCTGCTTTCTGACCTACTCATCCATTACAGAATTAATCCAGATTTTTAATATAAATGGAATATAAAACAGCAGAGCACACAATGTTGTCAATGTTGTGTTGACCACTTAACATTAAGGGCACTCCAACCCTTCCACCCTATATAATCCTCCATTTTTCGATTATCCATGTGCCTATCTTAAGATTTGGTAAATGCCCCCAACGTATCTGCCTCTTCCACCATCCCTGCAAGGCATGCAAGGCATTCTACGCACTTGCCACTCACTTCGTAAGAAACAAACAAACAACAACAACTTGCCTCTGACATACCCCCCTCACTGCCCATATTTTTCTCAAATCACATTAACAAATACCAGGGGGCATAATTTTATGTTTTGTATCTTCAAAACATTAAACTAATTCAGATGAAGACATGGGAGTCTGAAATGCGAGTCTAACTTCATGTTTACCTGAAACGAGCAGTGATGTGTGATGATTATACAATTCATATGTTGAAACATATAACCAATAATGAATTATTTAAATAAGCGCGCGCGCGCACACACACACACACACACACACACACACACACACACACACACACACACACACACACACACACACACACACACACACACACACACACCATAACCACCCTGGGAAAAAGTCTCTGGCTAGCCACTTGATCTATGCCTCTTATCATCTTGTACACCTGAACAGGATGTAAAATGAGAGTGTTGAGTCCTGGGAATAAAGTATGGACATATCACTGAATGTATTTGGCCCTTCCTATTATGACGCTGCTCTTGGCAGCTGTGCCTTGTGCTATTTACCATTGCTACCTTATCTATCGTAAATTTTCCTTTTTATCTCACCAAGTAGTTCCTCATAAACATTTTTAATTGCTGGATTGCCATTTATACATGGCAGGTGATGTTTCTTCAACTAAATCTGATGCACTTGTTCCTTACTTAAATGATTCATGGCTTTATTACCGAAACATTTGTGTTTCTGCAATACTTTTCATCCACTCCGAGCATTCCAAAGTATTCAACAGCCAATGAGATGTGGTCACTGTTCATTGCTGCAGGAATCATGGCAGCCCAAATATGCATTACAAGTCCACATACAAATGGAGGGAAACCAGCCCAGAAAATCTTTAATACTTTTTCACAACTTTAATAGCTTTGTGTGTCTGTATCCTAGCCTATTAAGATCATGATCTTTGATAGTAGGGTTTGTGATCAGTTGTTGTGTTTCTTGTGTCCTACTGCTTTATATTACGTCCATTGTGAGAGGGAATCATGTATGCATCACACGCAGCATCTTTCTAGCTGCTAGGCAGTCTTGCAGCTTAAAGTCAGGCTGCTTCAGTAATTTGGAGAGAGATGGAGTTGGTGGGACACTTCCCAGCGGATCAGGGGTTTGAACAACAGTACCAGCAGGAGGCATGGTTTTGGTGTAAGGGAGCAATCAAGAGCTTCAGCTAGCAATTCCTGGTAAGAGATTGCCATGAAGGTTCCTCTAAGGACATGAGTGCCTACTGTACCTGACTGCACTTTGGGGAACCCTAGTTTGCCCACTCCTGTGAATAACAGAAAAAGAGTCATTGAAATCTTTTCATGCATTATGGAGATGGCTTGGACACTTTATTACAGCAGTTGGCAGCAAGCTGTGAGATGTGGCAAAATTAGCAGTGGCAGCCTGGAATGAAGCCAAGTTGCAAGAGTTGTGAGTGCTTGTGACCCTGATCTGCATGGGCAAAGCAGTCCTGGCAAGGGAATGAGGCTGTATCTCACTGCTTGAGTGTAGGCCCCTTAAATAGCAAGGTTTCAGGGAAAGCAGGACTGATGAATGTGAGCTGACATCTGTCTGATCACTGAAGTTAAAAATTACAGAGATGGACTTTGGACATTGCTCTACTGCTGAAGTCTCTGGAGGAATTCCACACCTGAAGAAAATTTCCGCTGTTACTGGAACTCTTCTCAATGAGAGGTTGGGAAATGGATGCAGTTTTACTCTGCGCTGGACAAAGCACTGCGCAGCACCGTTTTGTTTTCCAAGATGATTCCAAACCGATAAAGAAGTAAAACAGGAGAAGCCCATCGTCTTGAACCTTCTCCACAATTTAGTACAAACATAGTAGATTTGACCTTTGGCTTCAGCTTCTTGCTGAGATACCTGAAGTTCAGAGTCTGAAGTCCTGATGAAGAGTCTCGGCCCAAAACGTCGACTGTTTATTCTCTTCCATTGATTCTGCATGGCCTGTTTTTTTTTTTGGGGGGCGGGGTGTGCGTGTGTGTGTGTGTTCTCTCCCTTGGAGAAAAAATGACCTGCACACTGAGAGAAGCACCCTGGTCTCCTTTTAAAAACCTTGTTGCCTGCAGCTTTGCATTGGGTGAATATGTTATGTGCCATGTCTAGTTGATGCTGTTATGCTTTATAACTCCAGAAATCAATTGAAGGAAAAGCTTGGGAGCGCAGAATAACTCATGTACTTCGTTTTACTTTAGTGAATGAATATATTTACAATACTTCTCAAAGACTGAATACACTACAGGTGCAAACCTCTTCAGCCAGCTGCGAGAGCAGCCAAGGCTGTGTGTCTGAAAGAGAACACATCCAGCAATTTTGCTGCATTAGAGAGAGAGAGAAGTCTTCAGTGGAGATTTGTCTTGTTTCTAGCCCTTGGGGCCATTTTAAAACCAGTGAACTACTTCTCATTCTGTGAGATGTCCAATCAGTAAATTGACCTGCAATTAGAAAGTACGGTTTTAATTTCACTAGCCTTTTCTTTAAAAAGAGTCCTTTTGCCTGCGGAAGCATCTGGTTGAACTGATTAGGGATCATGTTTTATGTCTGATTCATGACACCAACATTGAGACTTTAACCCTTTCCTGCTCTGACCAAGGGTGGCAAACCACAAGTCTCTCTACCTCTCCTGGCCCCCCTTCCCTACAATGTGTAAGCTGTTAATATCCAGGCTCTGCTACCTATTCCCAGAGTGCATTTATTGTACAGTAGGGACTTTCTCGTTTCTGAGGCTAACGGAAGATTTTTTTTAAACTGAAGAAAATGAGTGTTCTTTATCTGACCACAGTTCAAAAATCAATAGGAAATATTAATCATTGTTGCTACCAGAGCAAAACCATTTCCCTTCTGACATGTCGATCCATGGCCAACTCCTTTGCCAAGATGAGGCCACCCTTGTATTCCATCTGGGTACCCTCCAACCCGATGACATGATATTGATTTCTCCTGGTGAACAAATCCCACCCCTCCCACTCCCTCCTATTCTCACTCTCACTTTTCACTTCCTCTCACCTCCCTATTGCTTCCCCTTGGGTCCTCTCCTCTTTCCCTTTCTCATCTCCTATCAGATTCTTTCTTCTCCAGCCCTTGACCTTTCCCACCCACCTGACTTCACCTATCACCTTCCAGCTAGCCTCATTCCCCTCCCACCACCTCTCTATCCTGACATCTTCCCCCTTCCTTCTCCATCCTGATGAAGGGTCTCAGCACAAAATGTTGACTGTTTACTCCTTTCCACGGATGCTGCCTGACCTGCTGAGATCCTCCAGTGTTCTGTGTGTCTCGCTTTCAACCCTCTCCTCTGGTTGTCCTTCATTAAGTGTAAAATCTTGCTTTTTTTTGTTGTTGAGATGTTCAGTTAGATGTTTATTTGAACCCGCCCATCGCTGGGAGACAAATGCACCCGTCTGTATCAACCCCACTGATTTCATTTAGTGGCTCCCTTGTTCCAGTTCTGGTTGTAGGAGGTGGTTCGCAAATTTACAGTGTCTGTTAGAATATGCTTTGCTGTATTTTCCAAGCTGCACCGTGTATTTACACCGTGGATTCTAGAGGGAAGTTATACTGTCTACCCAATGGACGTCACATTATGTTGCAGTAATCAGGGACTTGTGGCCAGGGCTTTTTGTGGTGGGAATTTTGATGAGCCTTGCAGGTTGATTGGAATTTGTGCCCTGGGGATTTTGGTTGAAGCTTGTTGCGGGTGAGGCTTCTGGCTGAGGCTTCATGTGGGTGAGGTTTGAATCTGGGACTTGTGATGGCTGGGGCTTGTAGGGGGTGCCTCATAGTTCCCAGTTATAATGGGTTGCCATCTTGCTCTATTGGGCTGAATGGTCCCTTATAATTGTGTTCAGTGATTAAAATATTGTAAATGAAAGAGGAGGCTGAAAATGTACTACATAATATGTTCCTACTGAATGTAATGCAGACCTCAAAGTGTGCAGTTACTGTCAGAGGCCTCTCTCCTAGGGTTGAAGAATCAGTAGAGGGCAAGGGGGGGGGGGTGAATATTTAATAGGAACCCAAGAGGCAACTTTTCCACCCAGATATGAAGTGAGCCGCCAGAGGAGGTGCTTAAGGCAGGTGCTTTGAGAACACTTTTAAGAAAAAAAGCATGCAGACAGGTGCATGAATAGGAGAGTTTGATGGAAGTGGGCCAATTGCCAGAAAATCGGATACATTGATGGGATTATTGGTTGGCGGGGACCAGCTGGGCTATAAAGCTGGTTTTGTGATGTAAAGCTCTAAATCTAGAAGGGAGAACTCCAGGGCACTTAGGCAAAAAATTAAAATCTATATTTCTTTGAAAGCATGTGCAGACATTTGCCACCCACATAAACCAGGAAGCAGAATAAATTTCCACACCACTCTAAATAGCTGCATCAGCCATATCTGGGAACCCCTCAAGGTCACGTGCTTTACTGCTTTGAACTGCAGTAAACGCTGAGGCACAAGACAGGGCAGGAGTGGTAATTCAAAGAACCTCATAACCCATTATGGTTGTAACAACCGCGCTTTTTAAAACAAAGTTCTTTGAAATTTCAGTTAGCTGGGTAGCAAAGTGCGTACCCAGAGCTCAATCCTCCAGTGTTACCAATTGGCAGATCTGTACACGCTGTAGAGAAAGAAACTGGGTTACAAAGTGAAAGATAAGTACTCTGCATTTCAGAGTTGTACAGTGAGAGATCTGTGCCCAGTGGAAAGATACTCCATTGTTAAACAGACATGTACCCTCCAGGTCTGTATCTTGTGAAGTGATACCACTGTGGCCTCCAGTGCAGTGATCCAGATCAGATATAGAAGTCACAGTCTTTAGGGTGGTAGTAAACACGGCCATCCTATAGGCTTCTCAGAACTGAGCTACATATGGAGGCACTGGAAAAATCAATTCCAAGTGCTGCAACCAGTACAGTTCCCTCCGATTAACTGCAGCTGCCTGGCTTTATGTGAGGACTGAGGTCTGAGTTACTCCAGTCGCCATGTTTACCAGGTTAATGTCTTTCCCATGCCCGCTGCCACACTCCCAAGTTGGACTCTGCTCTGAGCTCTGTTTTGAGAAGATATGACCAGCTGGACAGAGGAAAAGATTGAGGACCTGTTCAGAGCTCTCTCTTGAAGAAATTCAACATCCCACAAACTCCTGGGAATGCCTGGTCCATCATCACATAAAGCAGAGAAGGGACCTTCAGTTTGCAGCTGAGAAACCGCTGAACCCGGAGCAGACAAAAGGCCTTTGTAAATGGGGCAAAGAACACATCACCTCGAGGCCTTGACCTCTCCCCATCCACCCCCCCCCCCCCCCGCCAGCCTTGCTCCAGATCACGGGGTACAAATCTGTTTGACATTGTGGCTTTTTACAGCAAGGTACAAGTCTCTCACTGTACAACTCTGAGATGCAATCTTGCAAAGAAATTTTCCACCAGCTGCACTGAAGCCCTTTGGTATTACTCAGCACACCACACCTTCCTCTTTGCTCCGTGACAGTCCCAGTCAATCAAATACAATGGCCTTGCCACGGTGCACTTCATTGTCTCACAGCTTGTACTGAGCGCTGACAATTCAGTCATAACAGTTGCATAACGCATCAGACAGCCCTTGGTTAAAAATAGTGAAAGGTGTCTTGTAAAGCTAGGCAGCAGCTGCTGAGCGGAGGAGATTGTCATGGCTGCAGCACTTCACCTCAATGTTGACCCATTGCTCCTTGTTATCTAAATGACATTCCTGAAGCACAACAGCACCTGTTTTACATCAGCCGGCTGCCTCCTGGTTTGGGAACTGTACTTCCCTCAATCGCAGGGTTCTGCAGAGAGTGGTGCGGACAGCCCAGCACATCTGTGGATGTGAGCTTCCCACTATTCAGGACATTTACAAAGACAGGTGTGAGAAAAGGGCCCGAAGGATCATTGGGGACCTGAGTCCCCAACTGTTCCAGCTGCTACCATCTGGGAAACGACACCACAGCATAAAAGCCAGGACCAACAGGCTCCGGGACAGCTTCTTCCACCGGGCCATCAGACTGATTAATTCAGGCTGATACAATTTTATTTCTATGTTATATTGGCTGTCCTGTTGTACATACTATTTATTACAAGTTATTATAAATTGTCCATTTAGACAGAGATGTAACGTAAAGATTTACTCCTCATGTATGTGAAGGATGTAAGTAATAAAGTCAATTGAATCCAATTCAATTCAGTGGCCCATGACAGGCTGAGAGCATTGAAGTTCCCTGTACCCTTGTATAAGAAGTTAACTTCAACTCATGGAAAAAGTCATCTGCTAGGACCTGGAGTAAGGAACCTCTACTTGAGGGAACATGGCAGATGCTGAATGGAGGATGAGCAATCTGCTGACTAGTGGTACATTGCTCTATAAACAGCATGAAAGACACTTCAAACTGCAGTTCCTTCCACATGCTAAATATGTACTTGAATGATTGTAAGTTTAGAAAAAAAAGCCTATAATTATGACAACACACACAAAATGCTGGAGGAACTCAGCAGGCCAGGCAGCATCTATGATGGGGAAAAAATACAGTTGACATTTTGGGCCAAAACCCTTCAACAGGACTGGAGGGGAAAGCTGAGGAGTAGATTTAAAAGGCGGGTGGAGGGGTGAGAGAGCATAAGGTGATAGGTGAAACCAGGAGGGGGAGGGATGAAGTAAAGAGCTGGGAAGTCGATTGGTGAAAAAGACAGAAGGCCATGGAAGAAAGAAAAAGAGAGAGACAATGGGTGGGTAAGCAGATGTGAGATGGAAAAGGGAATGGGAAATGGTGAAGGGGGTGGGAAGCATTACCGGAAGTTTGAGAAATTGATGTTCTTACCACCAGGTTGGAGACTACCCAAATGGAATACAAGATATCGCTCTTCCAACCTAAGTGTGGCCTCATCACGACAGTGGAAGAGGCCATGGATGGACATACTGGAATGGGAATGGGAAGTGGAATTAAAATGGGTGGCCACTGGGAGATCCGGCTTGTTCTGGCATGTTTGCGTCATTAACACAGATCACTAGATCAAGATGGAAAAACCTATAGAAAAAACAAAGCAACAGACACAAAATGCTAGAGGAACTCAGTAGTCCAGGTAGCATCTATGGAAAAGAGTAAAACAGTCCACACTTTGAGCCGAGATACTTCATCGGGACACAGCTTAGTCTTTTCCATAGATGCTGCCTGGTCTGTTGAGTTCTTCCAGCATTTTGTGTGTGTTGCTTGGATTTCCAGTATCTACAGATTTTCTCGTGTTTGAAACCAAAGGGGTCATTTAAGGATGTGCTTGTATTGACTAGCATTAAGCTCTTTTGAAACCATGGTATAGAATTAATCAAAACTAAGACCAAAAGAAAAGACACTGCAATAAGGGTCCATAAGCAAAAGCATCCTTGAGGTTGATATTCATCTAGACCAGAGAGAAAGATAAATGGATGGTAACATTACTTAACAAAATAAACTTTGTTGACAATAAAATATTATTTATCAGAATAAACCATCCACCCATTTCCATACTGTTCTAGCACTGTTGCCATTTATGTGGCGCTCTGGGTTTTTATATTAAATATTATAATTACACTGGACAAAATGATTTGCTTCCTGAATATTTCAGAGTGCACTCATGGAATTTGGGCTGCTGATCATGAAAATCACCATGAAATTTTCCTATCGCGCACCATTATTTTGTGATCACCAATATCTGTTCTGTCGGCCGGTGGTGTAGTGGTATCTGCACTGAACCTTGAGGCGAGTGGACCTGGGTTCAGATCCGGCCGACTCCTTGCATGCTTTCCAACTGCGCTGGGTTTAGCATCGAGTTTGTGGTCAGCCTTGTTTAAAAAACACAATGAAATGGCAAGTTTGCTGCCTGATGCATCACAAGGTGTGGAAAGGAACACCAACAACAATATTAGTGATTTCAATTCATAATTCAAGTCATTTAAAATGTTGTCCACAATGTAGGATGAAAGATTTTCTATCTTGTTCAAGACAGATTATCTATCTTGTTCAAGACAGATTAGGCAGGATGGATTTTCAAAAGACTATAAAAGCATTGTGCACACTCCTCTCTACACATTGTGTTTACAGGTATATCGGTTTGCGATCCCATTGATGTGTATGCTCTATGCCCATAGCATATTGTGTGTACCCATTATAATAAAGTAATTGTATTTTTGGGAGTATTTAAGATTGCAAAATGTCTCACCAATGTTGCAACAGCCGTGATGTTTGTAGTGAGTATACAGTTAAATCTCAGAGAGCATGACTCCTCTTATTATGAAAGCCTATGAGCTCTACATTGGGTGTAAAATTGGTTCCTAAGTCAAAGCTTGGGTTCCTCACATTAGTTGAGCGACATGAGCTGTTGATCTTAGAGCCTGGCTCAGAGATGCTCTGAATTCAGTGCCGTTCGCTGTCCTGATGGTATGGAGAGAGGAGAAGGATCATGTGACAGACTGCTACTTCTGTCTGACCAGTGTGTCTGGTTTCTCTGCTTAATAACAAGAAATCCATCGAATACCCCGGTCTCCCTTCAGCCATGAGACCTGTGCCACATGGTGATAGTCTTCCAGTACCAAAGCCATCAGCGACGAGGAGTCCAGAGGGGGCTGACGAAAATGCCATGATGCACGAGCCAGGAATGGAAATTCATTGTGATGCTGAACCCTTTATGTCTAGTAAGCCTGATAACTTATTCTGAATTGAATGACCTGGTCAGAGACTTGGATTTGTCAAAGGCAAAACCTGAGTTGGATGGAAGACTGCAAGGATAGAATCTGCTGTCGTCTGGCACAAACATTTCCATGAAGGATTTTGATACTTGAGAAAGATGTTTCCCAGAATAACTGATGCCAAGATTAAGGAAGGCATTTTTGTTGGTCCACAAATCAAACGGGTCATCAATGACAAGCAATTCGAAGAACTTCTAGTGGGACCAGAGAGAATCACATGGAAGGCATTCAAGGATGTTGTTGAAATTTTTCTTGGCAACTACAGAGCACCAAACTACGTGCAGCTGGTTGATAACATGCTTCCAGCATACATAAATCATGGAGTGCAACATGTCACAGAAGATTCATTTCCTGCATTCCCATTTAGATGTTTTCCTTGCAAATCTTGGCACTGTCAGTGGGGAGCATGGTGAAGGATTTCGCCAGGACATTGCAGCCATGGAGAAACGGTGTGAGGGCAACTGGAATCTATAAATGTTGGCTGAATATTGTTAGACACTTAAATGAGAAGTCTCAGACACTGAGTACAAATAAAAATTAACAAAACAGTTTTAGCTTAGTAGAACTATTGCAAAGTGATATACAATTAAACCCTTTATATTCAATAAAAGTTAATTTTGTGTTTCTCCAAATTCCTACTAGACAAGTATCATAAAATTATATTTGTTTTCAACTTCAAGTTCGTCACCACAAAATAAAAAAAAATTGCTGTCCAGTGTAAGCCACTTCCTCTCCCCACCCAGCTGCTCCCTTCAACAAGAGAAGAACTCCATATTGTGGTCCTTCTCCACCGGTGACTGCACCAAACTTCAGTGTTTCCCTCAGCATGTAATCCTGCAGCCTGGATGAGCCAGTTGGCAGCATTCTGCCACAGACATCTCGATGTGCTGGCAGTCCAACAAGCTTCAGGCCGACCAAAGAGAGTCTTTCACCGAATTGATGATCTGGCGGCAGCACTCAATGTTTGTCTCCATGTGCGACCCTGTGAACAGCCCCTATATCAGAGAGTCCTCTGTCACATAGTGGCTGGGGATGGAATGCAGTTTAGGCCCTTTCATCTTCCTCCACACTTTTGAAAACACTCACGCGCAGGTTGCCTGTAATTTTCCACACCCCCTGTTCAATTCCTGTATCATAAATGGTGACACGGAAGGGTAGTGTCACATTACAGCACCAATACAGCACGTTACAGATCACCAATCTGGATTCAATTTCCACGGCTGTCCGAGAGAAGTTTGTACGCTCTCCCTGTGATTGTGTGGGTTTCCTCCTGGTGTTCTGGTTTCCTCCCGCAGTCCAATGATGTCTGGCTAGGGTTAGTGAGTTGTGGGCATGCTGACTGGGTACCATAGCGTGGCTGCGCTTGGGGGCGGCCCCCAGCACAATCCTCAGACTATGTTGTTGACACAACAACATATTTCACTCTGTAGTTTAATGTCTATGTGGCAAATTAAGCTAATTTGGTTGGAAGATCAGACAGGATATGTAACAGGTCTTTATGGAATTCTGCTGAGCTAGAAGTGTATTAACAGCTTGCAAATAAAATGGTGCTGTTCTGTTAAAAGTCAAATTAACTTGAAGCAGAACAATTTTGTGCATATTTTGGGACACTCTGTGGCTACCAAGTTAACTTCCTTTATCCGTTCAGTTCTTCCCAGCCCACAAGCCTTTTCTGACAGAATTCTCAATGACATCAGTAGTAGTGAGCACGTAAAATTCTCCGCCTCACTGGAAGAGAAGTGAAAGTTCCTTTCTATCCAGAGAACAAGTAGACTTTGCAACCATTTCTCCTAAAATTGCATGCTCAAAGGGCTGACACTCAAATTGCATCGTTGTCTGCACCCACTGTTCAAGTTCAAGTTGCTTTTATTGTCATTTTGACCATAAACTGCTGGTACAGAACGCAGTAAAAATGAAACAACGTTCCTCCAGGACCCTGGTGCTACATGAAACAACACAAAAACTACACTAGACTATGTGAGACACCACAAGGCTACACTAGACTACCTAAAACAACATAAAAACTGCACTAGGCTACAGACCTGCACAGGACTACATAAAGTGCACAAAATAATGCAGGGCAGTACAATAATTAATAAACAAGACAGTAGGCACAGTAGAGGACACATTACAATGTCAGTCTAGACTCAAGTATTGAGGAGTCTGATGGCTTGGGGGAAGAAACTGTTGCACAGTCTGGTCGTGAGAGCCCAAATGTTTCGGTACCTTTTTCCAGATGGCAGGAGGGAGAAGAGTTTGTGTGAGGGTTGTGTGGGGTCCTTCATAATTTCTTTGGAGAGAGTGGTAGTGAGCCACCTTCTTGAATTGCTTATGATGCCTGAAGCTTTGATCCCATGTATGAGTTTCAGGGTATGTGAGATTAGGGTTTTTTATATGATTGCCTGCCTCACGCAATTTGCAACTAGCCTAGCTTGAAAAAGGAAGAAGTGTGAGCTGGACCGAGCCCTTGTGGTTCGGAAAAAGCAAAACCACACCAACGGCCTTGAGTTGCTGTGTGAGTGACCCTGGAGGTTCTGGGTATAACAGGCAAGGTGGTGGGGATCAGTACCACATGTGAGGACTGAAGCTGCTGACCGTTCTGGTAAATATTGTATATCTGTTCACAGTCCTCAGCGGGGATCAAGTCGAAGAACTTTGAAAAGATGCCCGACCTGATTGAATATTATAAGCAAGAGAATATGGGGCTGGTGACTCACCTGCGGTATCCTGTGGAGCGAGTAGAAGAGGTGGAGAGTCCAGAGACAGAAGCAGGTAATGGGAGCATCAAACTGCTTTGTAAACTGGTGTTAATAAATCATGGAGGGGGGGGGGGGGGGAGAGACAGTATGGAAACCAACCCTTCAGCCTACTGACTGCCAAGAACCCATTCTATACCAATCCTACTTGAACTCATTTTACTCTCTTCACATTCTCATCAATTCCCCCCACCCCTACAATTCTACCATTCACCTGCCCAGCAAGGGCCACTTAAACTAATCGACCATCTTTGGACTGTGGGAGGGAATAGTAACCCCGCAGGCACGGGGAGAACCGGAAACTCCACTAGGACAGCACCATGTCTCAGGACTGAACCCAGGCCTCTGATCCTGAGAGACCAACCCTGCTACCATGCCTTCCAGTGAACCGTGGTTAGTTCCAGCTGAACACCCCAGGAAAGTAAGCTGTAGTTGCCCTGGGCTAGTGCCCTTTCACCCCAATAGGGTGGGCATGTAACTCACGCAGACTTCTGGAGCAACTCTGCAGGCCAGGCAGGATCTACGGGAAAGAGTAAACGGTCAATATTTCGGGCTGAGACCCTTCATTGGAATTGGAGAAAAAAGATGAGAAGCCAGAGTAAGAAAGTGGAAGGAAGGGAGGAAGGAAGGAATGAAAGGTAGTAGGTGATATGTGAAACTGGGAGGAGTGAAGTAAAGAGCTGGGAAGTCAATTGGTAAAAGAGATGAAGGGCTGGAGATGTGGGAATCTGAGAGGAGAGAACAGAAGGCCATGGAAGAAAGGGAAGGGGGGAAGCACTAGAGGGAGGTGATGGGCAGGCAAGGAGGTGAAGTGAGAGAGGGAAATGGGAATGGTGAGGAGGGGGGCCATTATTGGAAGTTTGAGAAATTGATATTCATGCCGTCAGGTTGGAGGCTACCCAGACAGAATGCAAGGTGTTGCTCCTCCAACCTAAATGTGGCCTCATCGTGACAGTGGAGGAGGCCGTGGACTGACATATCGGAATGGGAATGGGAATTAAAATGGTGGCCACTGGGAGATTCTGCTTTTTTGGCAGACAGAGAACGAGTGCTCAGAGAGGCAATCTCCCAATCTACGTTGAGTGTCACCAATATCCAGTACTCTGGGTGTGGCCTCCTGTATATCGGTGATGCCTCCAACAGACTCACAGGTGAAATGTCGCCTCACCTGGAAGGACTGTCTGGGGCCCTGAATGGTGGTGAAGGAGGAGGTGTAGGGGCAGGTGTAGCACTTGTTCTGCTTGCAAGGATAAGTGCCAGGAAGGAGATCAGTGGGGAGGTACAAATAGACAAGGTAGTCGCGTAGGGACCAATTCCTGTGGAAAGCAGATTTAGGGGGAAGGAAAGTTATGCATGGTGGTGGGATCCCATTGGAGATGGCGGAAGTTACAGGGAATTATGTGCTAGACGTGGAGGCTGATGGGATGGTAGGTGAGGACAAGAAGAAGCCCATCCCTGGTGGGGTGAGGGCAGATGTGCGTGAAATGGAAGAGATGCAGGTGAGGGCAGCATTGATGGTGGAGGAAAGGAAGCCACTTTCTTTGAACAAGAAGGGCAGCTCCTTTGTTCTGGAATGATAAGTCTCATCCTGAGAGTAGATGCAGCAGAGATGGAGGAATTGAGAGAAGGGGATGGCATTTTTACATGTAACAGGGTGGGAAGAGGCATAGTCCAGGTAGCTGTGACAGTCAGTAGGTTTATAATAGCCATCAGTAAATAAGCTGTCTCCAGAGATTGAGAAAGGGGAGGAAGGTGTCAGAAATTGACCAGATTAATTCTACAAACCTGCCTTTCCAGGTCGGCCCATTATTTCTGCCCACTGAGCCTGTATCTGCATACACCGACAGCTTTCTGAGGACAGGATAGAGCTCAGCTCTTGTGGCCTCAGAGCTTAAACAGTCTGTTAACTCTCTTTTGAAACACATGTCCTGAATTAAAGAATACAACAATGAAACATGAGGATGTCATCTGACTAATGGTGTAGAACAGGTGGGTTAACTTGTTGGAGTAGATTGTGACAGGAACAACAATGAAATTGGTTTTCCATTTTGGAGCGACAAACAACCCGCTGGAGGAACTCAGCAAGTCTGAGGGGAGAAAGGAATTGTCAACACCTCAGGTTAAAACTCCGTATCAGGACTGAGAGTGCAGAGAGGTAGCCAGTATAGAGAGCGAGAGGGCGGAGACTGGTCTACCAGTCACCTGTCCCTATTCCCCTTCTCCTCTTTATATTGCTTATCCCTCGTCCTTCTCCTGATATAGGGTTTCAATCCAAAGTATCAACAGTCCCCTTCCTGCTGCAGATGCTGCTCAACCCACTGGATTCCAGCAGCAAATTGTTTGTTGCTTCGGATTTAAGCGTCTGCTGTCTCCTGTGTCTCCATTTTCCACTTTGGACCCTGAACTCTAGGGTTCCCCTGGGTCTTGGTTGAGTGTAGCTGTGATGCTGAGCTTTGCTTGACTTGCTGCAAAACCTATTAAAGCTAGTGCCATACTTTATTGATCTAATGTTGTAGTCTGGTCCGAATGTGAGAGGGAGAATGCTGAGCACAAAGCCCCCACTATCTGACACACCCTCCCCCCAGATATGTGCACCCTGGAGAATTCAATAGGTGTGTTCCATTGGAACCGAGCTGCTGTGTTTTTTATACACCTTCATCCAAGGTTTATCCTGATATTCAGTAAGAGGCGATCCTAACAGCTACTTGTCTTGGCATTTTGAAGGTGCGGCTGATGTCACTGACTCTCGCACAGAGACCAAGTGCGATGTTAACCAGACCCTGGTCAACGAGATCCTCGCACAGCGTCTTGAAGGAGTGGATACAGGAGCTTTGACAATGTAAGTAGCTGAAACTGACCTCTGAGAACAGTGGGCAGTCGGCCTTGGAAGGATTGGTGGGGGGGGGGGGGTAGAAAATGGGTGTTGGCTTAGGAAAGGCTGAGATCTGAATATATTCTACATTTACTTCCCTACTCCTGCTCTCCCCATATCCCAAGCTGGACAAACATCTGCCCATTTCCTTGCCTACCTCTCAGCAGATGGACCAGTATTTGCTAAGAGAATGTTGCAGCAAGTTGAGCCTTAATACTGGTACTGTCCTCCTGTCTGTCCTATGTACTCAGATACAGGTCAACATGCTAACAGTGATAGTAGATGTTGGTGGGACCACATCTAGCAGGCACTTTGGACTAAAGACCCCTCATCTGTGGAGATATTTCTTAAATCACTATGTAGATAGTCCAACTAGAGCAGGGGCCCTACTGGACCTGGTATTGGAAAAGAAACCTGTCCAGGTTGCTGACCTTTCAGTGGGAGAACTGGATAGAAATCACAGTTCCTTGTGTTTTAAAATAGCTATGAATAAGGATAACTATGGGAGGGTATTAAGTCGTGGCAGGATGTATTATGGCAGAGACTAGGGAGAGTTCATTGGCAAGTATACACCTGACATGGAGGATTTTTTTAAAAAGACCAACTGCATAGAGTACAGGACAAGTATGTTGATAAGACCATAAGATATAAGGGCAGAATTAGCTCACTTGGCCCTTTGAGTCTGCTCCGCCATTTCTTCTCGACTGATCCATCTTCCTCTCAGCCTCACTCTCCTGCCTCTCCCCTTATTCCTTCATCCCTTGACCAATCAAGAACCTGTCAACCTCTCATAAGACCATAAGATATAGGGACAAGACCATAGGATATACATTCCAGTACGAAGGATAGCAAGGTAAGGAGCCTTGGATTACAAGAGTGGTGATGCATTTACTCAAGAAGAAAAAGCAAGTTTATGGAAGGTTTAGGAAGCTAAGATCAAGCAGAGTCCTTGAGGATTATAAAGAAGATTGAAAAGGACCCAAGAAGGGAATGTTGAGGTCCAGAAGGGGCCATGAAAAATCTTTGGCAAATGGAATTAAAGGGAATCCCAAGGCATTCTATCAAGAGCAAGAGGGCAACAAGAGGGAGAATACATCAAGACCAAGAGGACAGCTAGAGGGAGAATAGCTAATATTGGCTAATAAACAAACTTGGGTTGTTTTTGGAGTAGTGGAGGCTGAGAGGAGACCTGATAGAAACTTATAAAATTATGAAAAGCATAGAGAGACTAAACATCCAATATCTTTTTCTTTGGGTCAAAATTTCTAATATGTGAGGGCATGCATTTAAGACGAGAAGGGGTATATTCAAAGGAAATGCATGGGGTAAGTGTTTTACATGGTGGGTGGTAGGTGCCAGGAATATGCTGTTAGGGGTGGCGGTGAAAACAAATACAATAGAGGTTTTTAAAGAGGCTCTTAGAAAAGCACATGAATGTGCAGAGAATAGAGAAATGGCATTGTTTAGACAAAAGGGATTAGTTTATTTAAGCATTTAGTTCAATTAGTTCAGTATAACTGTGAGCTGAAGCGCCTGTTCCTGTGGTATCATGCTATATATGATTGATGTGCTTGATCCAATACTTTTCTAATTTTCTATGTTAATGTAGTCCAGCATTCAGTGACTCCTCTTGCAAAGGAAGCACTAAATAAAAATACAATGGACTTGGTTGTAAGGTCCATTCAGGACTAAGGCAATGATGCACCATCAATAACTCTCTCTGAGACGTAATTGACTGGAAGAAAGAACAAGCAATAGTTGACCACCATACTACATCCTGGAGAATGAGGGCCGGGCTCAGGCCTCAATTGCCTTTTTTACAAGGGTCAGTGGGAGGAGCCACAGGAGCAGTCAGCAGGGGACGTGTCCAGACAGGTATATGTAGTTCACCACAGGCAACACATTGTCATTCACTGGGGAAGATATCAGATGGTATGGGGGGGAGAGATGGGGTCCTAATCTCCATTGCCCTGCAGACCAACATCACTCAGCGTATCTTGTTTCTCCACTCTTCCTCTCTTTGTGTTCATCTTTCAAGGCGCTGTCTTCCCCTCTCCCACATCTTTCCGTCACTGGATAGTGATGTTGCTGAGGAGGATGAGGCAAACTGCATCACAGCTCACAAGCCTCTCTCGACTTTGTGGAATGTTTCTGAAGTGGCAGTGCACTTATCAAGGCCACCTTTCTGTTCCAATTGATCTCATCATCTTGATGTTGTGCTCCCACCCAGATCTACCATGTGAACCTACGTAGGGTGACCAGAAGTCCAGTGTGTCTGAGCCACTGTGCTCAGAGCTGCAGTGACGTTCCTCCAGAAGATACTAAAGTAGCTGGTTTGAGGTGAACCTACAACTGGTAACGGGGGGCAGCAGGGTTTGGAAAGTAAATTAAGAATGAAGTTCCTTAATATCAGAGCTCAGCCTCCCCCAGCTCAACCTCCAATACAAACACTATTTAGTACCACACCAGAATTTGGTAATGACAAGCCTAGCGATACTCCCTTTAGGTCACTGGTTAGTAGTGCATGTCTCTACGGAGGGGATGCTCTGTTCCTATTGGAAAATGGACACTTGAAAGATACTATACAATCAAGTTAGTTCTGCAGTCTTCCTCAGAGCAGAAAGTTCTGCTTAAGATGTAACCATGTGCACCTTTGGACTCTCTAATGTTTCAGGGTCCCAGCTGGATTTCAGGAGGCTCTCCGTGACTACGTTCAGCGGGGTGTGCTCAAGGATGCTGAACATGTCAACGGCACATCCACAGAGTTGTGGCAGCTGAGGCTTTTGCTCGGCATACTCACCAAAGGTCTCAACAGGTAAGCACGTATTCCACTTAGCAGCAGTTTCAAGGATAAATTCGTGGTGTACACCAACTAATCCTCAGCAGACCGTTGCATGCAGGGCTCTGAGAGCAACTCTGCGCAAGTCCATTGCACGGCACAAAAACAGAAGCTGTTGAAAATGTTCATCAGGCCAGGTAGCATCTGTGGAAAGAGGAACAGAGTCACTGTTTCCGGTGTGAGAGCTTTTGTCAAAACTGGGAAAGAGAGAAAACAAATTAGTTTTAAATTGCAGTGAGTTGAGCGGAGAATAGAAAGGGAAAAGGAATATCTCCAATAGACTGAGTCGAATTGGGGTTGATGTGGCTTCCAGAGGCAGATTATGCTTCTTTGCCTTGTGCTATGTGTAGCTGTGGGTCATGCCCAGCATTGTAGGGTTTACCAGTGGACAGAGGTAAACTGAGAGAATATTGCATATCGATAACTAACAGTGGCTCTGGTGCAGAGAAGGGAAGAATCAGAAGCAGGTTTATTTATCACAGGCATACGTCATGAAATTTGCTGTTTTGTGGCAGCAGTAGTTGGGTTCATTGTCAATTCAGAAATCTGATGGCGGAGAAGAAGAAGCTGTTCCTAAAACATTAAGTGTGTGTCTTCGGTCTCCTGTACCTCCTCCGTATTGGTAGCAATGAGAAGAGGATATGCCCTAGGCGATTGGGGAAAAGGTGAGTTGCCTAAAATTGGGGTGTTCAATATTAAGTCGGTAAAGCACCCAGATGGAAAAGGAGGTATTGTTACTCCAGCTTATGTTGGGCTTCAGTGCAGGAGGCCACTTTCAAAGGGGTCAGAGTGGGAGAAGAATGGAAATCAAAGTAGCCGAACTGAACATAGGTCTCAAGTATCTGCAGTTAGCACTGACACTCTTAGCAGTCACCATGTGTTTTCTCAGTCAGCATATAGAGCAAATAGGATAAAGTGGTTTGGTGAAGAAGTTTGAATTTTTTAAAGGTTATAGTGGGAATCATGGAAGGCAGAGAGAAGAGAGCTTTTCCACAGTTTGCTGATCCTGAGAAAAAATGAGTTTGGAATGGGTTTCAAAGATGACAAAGCAGTAGGCAGCAAGATGCAGTAGGAATGGGATGTACTAGAGTGATCTCAAAACAATCCCTTCAGCCCAACTGGTCCTTGCCAACCAAGATTCCTATCTAAGCTAGTACTGTTTGCCTGTGTTTTGTCCATTCTCTCAAACTTTTCCTATCCATCTAACTGTCCAAGTACCTGTTCAGTGCTGCTAATATACCTGCTTCAACCATTTCCTCTGGCAGCTCATTCCATATACTGACCACTCCCTGAGTGAAATGGTTGTCTCTCAGTTTCCTATTAAATCTCTCCTCTAAGTCGATGCCCTCCACTTCTTGATTCCCTTGCCTTGGGAAAAAGACACTACACATTCACCCTGTCTATGCCCCTCATAATTTTATACATCTCGATAAGACCACCTAATTCTTCTAGACTCCGATGGAAAAACTCCCAGCTTGTTCAGCTTCTTCCTATAACTCAGCCCCTCAAATCCCAACAACATTCTTGTAGACCTTCTCTGCACTCTTTCCAACTAAATGCATCTTTCCTAGAGGAGGGAGACCAAAATTGAGCACAATTCTCCAAATGCATTTTCACTGTCACCTAACATCCTAACTTCTTAACTCAGTGCCCTGACTGATGAAGGCCGGCAAGCTAAACGCCTTCTTCAGCACCTCAACTACTTGCAATATCGCTTTCAGGGCACTCCGTTCTGCAGCACTCTCTAGGGCCCTAACTCTCCCATGCTCATTTGTCTACTCAAAATGCAACTCCTCTCACTTATCAGAATTAAATTTCATTTGCCATTCCTCAACACTTACCCAGTTTATCAGATCCCTCTGTAAATCCTGATAACTATCTTCACTGTCAATGGCATCATCTACTTAGGTTCATTTGCAAACTTACTGACTTGTACATTCTTATCTGAGTCATTGACCAGTATGACAAATAGCAATGGGCCCAGCACTGAGCCCTGGGTATCAACAGTAGTCATGGGCCACTAGTCTTAAAAACAACATTCTAGCATTGCCCTTCCAACCATCAAGCCAATTCTGTGTCCAGTGATCTACCTCTTCTTAGATCCCATGTGATCTAACTTTCCACAGCAGCCTACGATGCGGAAGCTTATCAAAAGCCTTATTGGAGTCGATTTTTAAAAACCACACCTACTGCCCTGCCCTCATCAGCCTTCTTAGTTATTTTTGCAAAGAGTTCAGTCAAATTCCTGAGACATAATTTCCGGCTCAGAAAGCCGTGGTATTTCTAATCAACCTGTCTTTCCATGTATTTGCTTATCTAATCCCTTATAGTTTAGAAGGAATAAAATTGGAACATTAAGAAGACTGATGGCAAAATTGATAGAGACACAGACTCGATGGGCCAGATGGCCTAATTTTGCTCCTATGTCCTATGGTCTATGATCTAAAAATAGAGATTATGGGAAAAGGAAAACAATTGAAGGTTAGAGGTGAGATGGTGTGAGTGTAAGGCAGGGTGAGGAGAGCCTCTTTGGGGTTGGGGGGAGGATCCAGGCCTTGTCTGAACTGGGTCTTCACAGAAGGTTACACGTTGTTGAAGGGAAAGCAGGAGGCTAGTCAAAGGAAGTAACTCCACTTTTGGAGAGTAAATAATGACTAAACCCAAGAGTAAATGTTCAAGACTAGGAGTAGAACCCGTAGCCAAATCCTGAAGTAGAGGGAGGTATGGTTTCATTGGAAGAGGGCAGAAAAACAAGTTAATCCTGCAGAGATGATATAATGAGGACTGAACTGAAATATGGGAAAAGCTTAATTTAATTGCTTTTCATCTCTGGTCTTGAGCATACTGTCCGTGGTCTGCTCTGACAATATCACTGAGCTCTCTTCAGTGAATAAAGGGAAAGTTGGCTGCTTAGGCCATTAGTTTCCACTTTTGCAAGTTCACCTGGAGTATGGAGGGTACAGGGTTATTAGTGCTGGTGGAATTTGTTCTCATTGAAGAAATAAAGAAATAAAAATTTATCCTCTGGGTAAGCTTGCAAAAGTGCAAACTGATGGCCCTAATAGCTAATTTGGGAAACACTTCCCCTTTATTCTCTTGACTCAGTTATAGTGCAAGGGTTTGCCAAAAGCAAAACAGAAAGATGATGTGACCAAGACCAGAGGTGAATAAAGTTCTTTTATTTCAGTCCTCAAAAACCTGACCAGACTAGCCTGCTTTTCTTTCTTTACCCATGTCCTTTTGCGATGCATTCCAACAGGAGTGACTGATACTAACAAAGGGAAGAACTCATTACTGCCGACACTGAGCCAAGTCATTGCACCTTGACTAGAGTCAGTTCATTCAGCACGTATCAAGCATCAGACCTTGAACCTCATTTGACAAAATGCTGAATGCGAGCAATGGCCATTTTAATGTCAAATGGGATTTTGTGCATAAAGTTAGAAGACGTCTCTATTAGTGTGATAGTTGCATTCTTTGACAATGCACTAGGGGCATACATAGTAGGTGATGTCTATATCTTCACAGGACTGTCCTTCAATTCTGCACTTCATTGTGTTCATTAATGCTTCACATAAAAGTTGTAGATTGTGGCTAATACCATTCTGTTTCTCATTTGGAGTTTGCATGTGTTTCAGTGAGCTAATGCAGATAATGTCGCCACTTGAGGCATCACAGAGACTACTTGGTAACCAGCCATCGCCTGGAGGAAGCGCACAGAGCCAGGTCTGTTACTATGACAACATATACAATTGCAGTGTAAATCTGAATACAGACAACGGCCATTCGAATGTTGAGTGGGTTTTTGAGAAAAAACAGGAAAGGGACCGGGTGTATAACACATTCAAAATGCTGGAGGAACTCAGCAGGCCAGCATCCATGGAAAAGAGTAAACAGTCGATGTTTTGGGCCTGATGGAGGGTCTCGGCCTGAAACATCAACTGTTTACTCTTTTCCATAGGCGCTGCCTGGTCTGCTGAGTTCCTCCAGCGTTTTGTGTGCATTACTTTGATCACCAGCATCTGCAGATTTTTTTTTCGTTTGTGGTACAACAGCTTGAGGTTCAGGACAAGGTCATTTTAACCTGCAGCCGTTATGTAATATTTGTGACAAGTGGATCACTTTAAACTACCTATGGAAACTAAAGGGCATTCCCACTTTGCATCATCCCCCATGCTGATGGGCAATGACGGCAGGTACAAAATGCATTCGCTATCTCAGTCGGAGATTATCTTAACTCCTGTATTTTGCTGATTATTACAGAATCTTCACCCAAAAATGGGAAATACAATAGGCATGGCAGGATATATAATGAAATGTGTCTGCCTGGATTGTTCAACAATAAGTCAGCATTGACTGAATGGACGGAATGGCTTCCTTCTGTGCCGTAAGGATTCTACCATTTAATGATTCCATAAGTGGAACATATAAAATCAGCTCATGGAGGGAATGCCAAGTAGAATCCCTGCCTTCTCCATATATGGATTGCCTACAAACAGTGTTTTCTTACCTGTGGGATAAGTATTGGAAATCTTCCCTGTTTTGTGTCTACACTAGATCAGAAAAGGTCTCATCACAACACATGCTCAAACCCAAGTGAGTTGCATGTGAACAGAATTTCCCATGTTCCACTGTTTGTCAGCCATAACCAGCACCGAGAGACAACAAGCCAATCAAATTGACACAAACACCCAGCCAATGCTCCCTGCTGAGTTTAGCGATGCAGAAAAGCAACTGAACTGTCCCCTGAGTCTCCGGTTTAATTGCAACCTGCATTTACTCCGTAACAGACGGCAATCAACAGCAGTAAACAAAGCTGGTGTTTCATAACTGCTGGGTACCAGTGAATCTCTCTGTCTCCCCAGACAGCTCAAAATGTTTTCGTGTACAGTCCTCCCCCCATCCCCAATTCATTTCTTCCTATCCTAAAGGCTTCTCACCCACTCCCTAGTGGCAAAAGCGGCTTTATCCTTGATAGGGTATTTGTTACAAAATATATTCCATAGTGCTTTTATGGTTTCAGAACCAAAATGAGTTCATCCAGTGAAGTAATTTTGAACCATAGTCACTGTTGTAACATGGGGAAGTAAGTGGAGCCACCAAAGCACCCGTGGGATTTCGACAGTGAGAAACAATGTAATCCTCTTTCCATAAAATAGTTTCAGACTAGGCTGCAGAGACTCTTGCTCATGCCCATCGTAGAATATGCTCTGTCCTGATTATTCTGCTGTCTGTGTAGCTTGGTAGAGCTTCCTACTGAGCTCCCAGAACACCCGTACTGATATGAGAGAATCTTCTCCTGATACCAACAAAAGGTGGTGTTGGGGGGGGGGGGGGAGCTGAGTGACTGCTGCTCTGAGTATTTATTTACTGAGGTACAGCCTTCAAGTCACGCTGCCTTACAACCCTCCCTATTTAGTCTGAGCCTAATCACAGGATATTGACAATGACCAATTAACCTAAAATTGCTCTGTCTTTGGACTGTGGGAGGAAACCAGAGCATGCGGAGGAAACCCAGGCAGTGACGGGGAGAACGTACAAACTCCGTACAGGCAGTGGCGGGAATTGAACCCCAGGACGTCTGTACTGTAAAGTGTTGTGCTACTGTGCTGCCCCTCAACAGCACTTCAACGTAAATTGTTAATTTAGACTCATTTTAGGATGATGCTGAGTGATTGAATGGTTTTTTTTCATGTGAGATTTTAAAGATTGGAGAGTTTGCTTTAACACACAGATATAGCGAGAATTGGGAAGGCATTTTACTGCAGGAAGATTTGAATACAGCAATAGAGATATCTTGCTCCAATTTTACAGTGAGTTTGCGTTTGGAACAGAGAGAATAGGATGGTTCTCCCTAACTAAGAACAGCTAAGTATCATCAGGTTGATTCTTGGAACAGCAGAAATGTCATTATCAGGAGACATTATTCTCTAGAGTGTTGATTGGTTTATTGTTGTCACATGACCTGAAATACAGTTTTAAAAAGACACTTTCTTTGTTAATACAAATCATTTCAAAACATAAGTAGATTGAGGTAGTACTGGTTAACACAATAACAGTTATAATTGATGTAATGACTAGATCTGCTGAGAGCCAGTACTGTTCAGGACCAAAATAAAAGGTCATCTCTTTGGGATATGGTCATTCTTAAGAAGCCTGACAGTGGGGACGTGCAGTTTATGCTTTCCTTGGCTGGGATGTCTAGAACTTAGAGACATAGTCACACATTAGGAGTTGTCCATTCAGGACAGAGATGGGAAAAAATCTCTTCACTCAGGGGTTAATTTTCAATCCACGAGGACTGTGGAGACTCGGTGACTGACTTTATTCAAGAGCGCGATTGATAAAGTTTTGAGTATGAATGGAATCAAGGCATAATAAGCAAGCTGCATTGTGGGAAAAGATCAGCCATAATCTTATTGAATGCTGGAGCAGAAATGAGGGGCTGATGGCTCTACTGCTGCTTCTCTTCCTCGTCTTCTAAAATTGTGGGCCAGGTAGGTTCTCCAGAAACTGTTTTTCTTCCTTGTGATCCTTGTAGGGCAGGTGTTCATGTTTGTTTAACTCATTCTGAATGATGCCAGGCCACCAGGGGGATTGAGAGCCCTGAGACCTCTGTTGGGACATGCCAGGACCTGCATTCTGCAGCAACGTCACACGGTAGCATCTCAAACTATCCTATAAAGCCACAGTTTCTGTTGTTTTCGTGGGCGCTGGCTCTGTCAACAGAAGAACTTCTGGAAACATATATCATACATTTGGGCCCGATAAACCTGCCTGCGTTTGATAGAAAAATTCCACATGGACAGTCTACAACTTAAAAACCACAAGAAAGCAGGAGCAGTAGCAGGCCATTCAGCCCCTCAAGCTTGCTCCAGCACTCAATGAGATAATGACTGATCTAAACCAATTCTCAGCTCTCCTCCTATGCCAGTACCCTGAAACCTTCAATTTCCCAATCTCTGAAAAATGTACCTTCTTTCTCTTTGCACTTCCAGTGATCCAATCTCCAGAACCCTCAGGTGTAGAGAATTCCAAAGATTCATCATCTTCTGTGAGGAAAATCCACTCGTTCACGTCGGTTTTAAATGACTACTGAATAATTTTATAACTATGTCCTCTCACTCAATTTTTCCACCCTAGCGGAAAACATCTCAACATCTGTCTAGCAAGATCCCGTGGAGTTGACTAAGCTCACTCTTCTGGGGTTCTGTTGCTTTCAATGTGATAGAAGGGAAGGGGCAGCATTGCTAGTCTGGGAAAATGTCACGGCAGTGCTGACAGGACAGACTGGCTGGCTCACCTATTGAAGCTACATGAGTGGAATGGAGGAATAAGTAAGGGATGACCATATTAGTATGATTAATGGTCAGTGGGATTACAGAGAGATGGCAGAGAGTTGCAAGAAGAATAAGGTTGTGATAGGTGATTTAAACTTTCTACATATTGACTGGCACTCCCATACTGTAAAAATACATCATAGAAAAGAAATAGTCCTGACAAAGGGTCTTGGCCTGAAACGTTGACAGTGCTTCTCCCTATAGATGCTGTCTGGCCTGCTGTGTTCCACCAGCATTTTGTGTGTGTTGTTTGAATTTCCGGCACCTGCAGATTTCCTTGTGTTCGGAAAGAAATAGTCAATTGTGTTCAGGAGCGTTCCCTTAATCACTGTATAGAGGTCACAACTAGAGAGAGTGCAATACTGGATCTCCTATCAAGGAACGAGAGTGGGTGACAGAAGTGTGTTTAGGGGAGCACTTTGGATCTAGTGATCATAATTCCACTAGTTTCTCGATAATTATGGAGAAGAATAGGATTGGACCTTGGGTTGAGATTCTAAAGTGGAGAATGACATCGGAAAGGATATGGCAGGTGAAGACTGGGGTAAGTAGTTTTCTCACAAAGGGATGCTTGGTAAGTGGAAGATCTTCAAAAGTGAAAATTTGGGAGGACAGAGTTTGTGCATTCATGTTAGAATAAAAACAAGTCTAACAGGCAAAGGGAACCTTAGCTTTAGAGGGATATTGATGCTCTGATTAAGAAGAAGGTGTTTAGCAGGTCAAGGCAGCAAGGAACAAGTGAGGTACTTGAGTACAAGAAATGCAAGAGGACACTTAAGGGGGCAATCAGAAGGGCTAAAAGAAGGTAAGCGGTTGCTCTGGCTGACAAGGTAGAAGGGCTTCTATGGACATACTAAGAGCAAAAGTATAGCAAGGATCAAAATAGGTCAACTTGAAGATCAGCTTAGTCAGTTATGCGTGAGCCAGAAGAGATGGGGGATATCTTAAATGGACTTTTTTGCATTTGCATATACTCGAGAGTTGGAGACAGTCTTATAGAGTCCCCCTCACCTGCCGCTCCCCCCACCAGTCCTCCCTGCACTCTCTACACCTTTTGCCCTCTGCCGTCTCTTCTTACCCTTCCCCATCCCCCCACACCCTTTCCCACCCCCAACATCTCTTCTCCTGCTTCCCACCACCCCCCCCCCCCACCATCTGTCTCGCTGTCTCTCATCCCATAATCTAAAATCTAGCTCCTATAATTTGGGCCACATCCTTTTTTCACACCATGAAAGCTAGGAATGTGCTGCCTGCACTGTCTCTTCTCTTTGCCTTTAGAAACGACACAAAAACCCATTCTTATCATCAAACATTTAGACACCTCTCTTAACCGCCAAGTTCTCCTCCCATCCCCCAGCTTCCTTTCTTCTCTAAATTTATTTAACCCCCCCTCCACCCATCATTAATAAAGAACCTTTGAATATTTCCTAAATTAATTGTGCACATGTTAACTCTGTAGCACAGTGAATAGTTTGGCAGTACTGGTGTTATAGATTCCTTTAAGAACCTTTTAGTTAGTTTAGGTCAAAATCTCTTTACCAAATCGAACAGATGAAACTTCCTTAAATAATTAGGAGAAGTGCTGTACGTTCTCCACAGGTCAGACAGCACCTGGGAAGTGGAAGACGGTGAACGTTTCCGCTGTATGACCTTTTATTAGAAATTTCTTGCACTCCCCTCAGAATCTGAAGTCCAATTCTCATTTGGTTTGCCGCTGCTTTACTTCAGATTGTACAGCGATGTGATGTGCAGCATCAAACAGCATTTCCTGCTGCGGCTGTCTTCAAATCAGCCTTCCTTTGAAAGAAACGCTAATCTCGCATTTAATCTTGCTGAAGCTTGGTTGAAAACGAGTTCTGCACATTGTTCTCCTTTGATGCACAGCAACCACTGATGAGCTCAGTAAAAATAGCACGGGAAGTCTTGGCCTTTCTGAATGAATCTCACACAGCTCCTTCTGCTTCTCTTACACTCTCCTTCAGACTATAAAGGGTTACTCTTAGCATTTCTATGTCTTACTCTCAAACATTGCCAATTTTAGTAACTTCACATTTACTTAGCTATCAGCGTCGTAAGCTCTAGAATTCCCTCTTTAACTTCCCTGTATCTCAATCTCCTTTTCCTAAACCCATCTCTTTTGACCAACCAGTCAGTTTTCCATTTCATAATGCAATTTGTCACCATTTTCATTTGTTGTTAACTCATCCACAAAGCATCCTACAATAGCTTTTCTATATTAACAGTGCTATAATTAATAGATATTATTGATATAATATTTCATCTTTCTACCTTTCAGAGCAGCAATGTTTTGACCTGATACTTGACTACCAATGATACTACTTACAAACATAGAAACCTACAGTTTCATCCATGTTGACTGTGATGCTAATCCACACTAATTCCATTTGCTTTATGCCCGTATCGCTCTATCCTTGCCCTACCCGAGTACCTATCTGAATGTCTTTTAACTGTAGTAATTGTATCTGCCTCTACCACTGCCTCTGACAGCTCATTCAAGACAATCACCATCCTCAGTGTGGGGGAAAACATTACCCATCAAGTTTCCTTTACATTGCTCCTCTCTCACCTTTAAGCCTCTGTCCTCTAGTTCTGCACTTCCCTAACCCGTAAACAAGGTTAATACTCTTCCTTATCTACGACCTTTATAGATTAAAGGTCACTCAAGTCAAGTCAAATCAAGTTAATTGTCATTTAACTATATACAAGTATATTGCCAAACGAGACAACATAACTCACATATAACACACAATAACTTGAGAAAGAAGTAAGACTTAAATCTACTAATGAACTATGTGTAGATAAACAAAGTAACGTGCATAAGTTAAATATTGTAGGGTACAGTACAAATTATACAGTGACACTTTGAATACAATGCAGCAGGAAGTCCAGGAGCCTAACTGCCTGAGGGAAGAAGATGGTTCCCATCCTCATCATTCATGTGTTTATGCATCGGAGTCTCCTGCCCAATGGCAGGAAGTCAAAGAGGATGCTGGATGGATGAGTGTGATCTATGATAATAGCCCTGCATATTCAGTGCTCATGATAAATTACCCTGATTGGAGGTAGGGAGACCCCTATGATCCTTGCAGACCTTCTCACAGTCCTTTGTAGGGATTTCCGGTCCCGTGCACTGCTGTTCCCATCCCAGATACAGCTTGTCAGGCCGCTGTCATGGTGCTCCTATAAAATTCCGTTAGGATTAGGGGGTGGGCCTTGCTTGTCTCAGTCTCCTCAGGACATGGAGGCGCTGTTGTGCCGCCTAATTCAGGGAGGTGATATTGAGGGAACCAATTGAGGTCATCTGTGATGTGAACTCCCTGGAACTTGGTGCACATAACTCTCTCTACAGTGTATGGCAGAGAGGGATGGGAGTGGGAACCCTGGCTCTGCCCTTCCTCCACCCACTAGTGAGTGCCTGACTAGTTTCAACCTCTTTCAGCAAACCTGATAAAGTCTGGACAATGAATCAAAAGAAGACTAGGATGGCTGCAACTTGTTGGGTGAAGTAATCAAATTCAACACAGAAATTGTACACACCACTAACCATCAGTGCAAAGTGTCGTTTCTGGATTTTTCCCTGACAAAAAAAATTTACAAAATGGCAAATAAATTCTCCATCACCTCATGTTACATCAACATTCTTAGTGGGGTTTTGGTTTTAATGTAGTCAAAACAAGTGGTAGAGTACCATGCAACAACCTCCTCTATATAGCATCAATGGTACAGGCTAACTTCTGAGATCGTCCGATTAATGATGTTGGCTGAGAGGTCATCAGGGAAAACTCCTGTGTGAGGGATATAGTGAAATGGGATGTCTCAAACCAACCTGACCGCCAGGAGAATCCTTGCACAGTCCCATAAAGGCTTCCTTTCATTGAGGTTAACATTTACTGGGTTTGTCTCTTGGAGACATTGCCCTGCCAGTGGCAGTCAGCTTCATGGGTCAACAGTATATTTTGTTTTTACCTCCAAGACCAATGATAAAACTTCCACTGTGAAGATTTAGGCAAATAGACCCTCCTTATTGTCATTTTGAGGGACATCCATTTCTTGGAGGAGCAATGTTCCATCCTTCACTTGGACAGATGCCCACATCACTATTTGAGAGTTGTCTCACTTTGCAGTGCGTTATTTCTGTTTGTATGTTTGACTGTTTATTCATTTTGTTTATTGAGATACAGCACAGAATAGGCCCTTCCCTTTGAGCCACGCCGCCCTGCGATTTCCCCCAAATTAATCATAGCCTAATTGTGGGACAATTTACAATGTCCAATTAACCTACCAATCGGTTCATCTTTGGACTGTGGGAGGAAACTGGAGCACCCAGAGGAAACCCACATGGTCATGGGGACAGTGTGCAAACTCCTTACATTGGTGGGATTTCCCACATCTCAGAAGATTAGCTAATTGCACATAAATTAGCTTTGTAGTCAGAAATCTTCTGATCCACTGGAGGTCATTTCAGTATTTTCTGGAAATTTACATTTTCTCTGCGTTTGCTTATGGTTATCCATTCTTTGGGGGTGCTTTGGACAGAGAGATTTTCAGGTTAGATGGTTACTCTGTGGGATTCATCTTTGGCTAATTTTGCAAATTGAGTGAAAAATCTAACAAATGTAATGCCATTTTGGATCGATGGGAGATGAAAGCTAATAATTAATTATCGATATGATTATTTGTAGATTGCTGCAGAAGACAATATCAAAAAACTGCTTTCAGCGGCTGCGGAACTGAATAGAATGCTCTTATCCATGGAAAACCAGGTAACCTGATACTGAATAACATCAGGTTTATTGTGGGACGTTGATCCTCACAGTAATTCTGCTCAAGGCTACTCTTCAGAAGTGATTGCCACTTCTTTTGGTTTAAAACAATGTTCTTTTTCTGATATGTAAGTAAGTGCTTTTGTTTAACGAATATAAAGGTCTCGCTTTCTGTAGTCCATCTGTCTGCCTCACCTTGGATGAGCTGATGAGTGAGCTTCTTTTCAAAGCTTAGTATTGCATCATATGAACCTTGGTTTCTCAGTAGTGAAAGTAGTTCCTACATTTCCATGGAAAGTACAATTGGTTGAAAACAGCACAGAGAAGGCCCTGCTGGCCCTTCAAGCCATGCCACCTAGCAACCCCAAATTTTCATCCTAGCTTAACCACAGGCCAATTTACAATGACTCATCTTTGGACTGTGGGAGAAAACCAGATCACTCAGAGGGAACCCATGTGGTCACAGAGAGAACATACAAACTCTTTACAGACAGCAGTGGGAATTGAACCTGGGCTGCTGGCTCTGTAAAGTGTTTTGCTAACCACTACACCACTGTGTCGCCCTTTGTTTCTGGAATGATCCAATGCTCCATACCTTTGCAACACTATAGACTGCCAACGCTGAAATTTGAACCAACAATCTGCCCAATGCTCTAATGCTATCTGTCCTGACGAGTATCTGTAGAATTGACTGTTCTTATCTTAATAGCTTTTGATAACTCCTTTTAATGTCAACACAATGCCTTATTGAGTAACTAGACAAGAAACATTTTCAAAAGAAGACAATGCAAGTTGGCTCAGGGTGTACAAGTTCAACAGTAATGTCTCAGCTGCTGAGGCCATAAAAAGACTAGAGAAGCAGACAAAGCAGGGAATACCCCTGGTTTATGAGATTTGGTGTTCACTGATTGTCCCTGCCGTTTTCTATTTTTATTTGAATCTCAGTAACCTGATATTCCTCGGTTATCAGAGTTGATGTAGCTCACGCGCCCACCAAAATTCAGAAACCTGGCAGGCGAAAGAATGGACGGGAAGCACGCTGATCAACTCACTTATGTCCCATTCTGTTGCTAATCCCCTTGCACAGGTGAAGGATTATGAACCGGAGACTCCAGATACAGATGTTGAAGACCAGCAGTCACAAATACCGCCAGTGACTTTTGAGGTAGGTAATTTAATTTTTCAGTAACATTCACAAAGTCAGTGTTTCTTATTCAGATGCAGGGAGCTTGCATGGTCTCTCTTATGTCCAGAGGTCCTTCACATCCTTACCATCCGAACCTCCCTTGGTCCTCTGCTTAAACTCTATCCACTGCTTTTTCACCTTTTCTCTTTGGGTAACTTGTAATCAGTTGCAGCTCAACTGAGGAGTGGAGCAAGGGGCACCCAGAGACTTTACTGCTGGGCATGGCCTTCTTTTATTTTTCAGGTGAAATCGGAAAGTTTTGGAATATTGATGAAACTTCATTTGCAAGTGGATGTAGAACATGGGAAGCTAATCGTCAAGAAATCGAAGGATGAGGATAAGTTTTACAGTCATAACAAAAGTAAGAACTCTGGTCAATTTGTAACATAGCCTGCAGTGTGCTACATTGCTTATTTCTCTCTCTTCTGGAATTGGAATTGGTTTATTATTGTCATATCTACCGAGATACAGTGAGACGCTTGTCCTGCACACTGTTCAAACCGATCAATTCATTACACAGTGCATTGAGGTAGTGCAAGGTAAAACAATAGCATAATGCAGAATAAAGAATCACAGCTACAGAGGAAGTGCAGCGTAGGTGGACAATAATGTTCAAGATCATGACAAGGTAGATTGTGAGGCCAAGAGGCAATCTTGTCATCCTAGAGAAGCATTCAACAGTAGGGTCAATCTACCTTTCAGCGAAGTGGTACATGCTTTCAGACTTTTGTATCTTCTGTCTGATGGTAGAGGGAAGGAGGAGGAATGTCTGGGGTGGGTGTGGTCTTTGATTATGCTAGCTGCTTTACTGAGGGCGTGAGGAGTGCAGACGGAGTCCATGGAGGGAAGTTTGGTTTCTCTGCTGTAATGAGATGTGTAGTTTTATCACTGTGTGTTTGCTGATTTCAGTTCCTCTTCATGGGATTTTGACTTTTCCACCAGGACCCTTTGGTTACTGCCAAATATCGTTGGGTGCTGATGCCCCTTGATTAGAAAGAATGGTTTATCTGCATGCCCTTGTGATATTCATAATCACCAGTGAGGCACATGGTCACTTTATAACCTTGGAAACATGGAACCCAGCTATTGAAAGGGGCAGCCCCGTGGACAGGATTATGATAATGACATTTGTAGATCTTGTGTGATGGATAAGTGCTTCCCAGGATACTTGGAAATAGTCCCCATTTCTTAATTGAATAATGTCAGGTACAGCTCAGTTTAACTTGCCACCCTAGAAATGGCATGTCCAATCTGTTTCTCTCTGTCTGAGTCATCTGACCAAGTCTCACTCATAAGTCTAGAAAGGCTTTGCAATGCTCATGTGTGATACACAATGCAACCTAAATCTAAAATAAAATGCATGAAGACATCTTGTGATCATGGTTCACATCTACATGGATGGCATGAGTCACTCATGCAGAAGTGAGCCCCACTGCTGTTGAGAAGGGTGGATCAGCTCTACTTCGAGTGAATCTGACTGAGTGGGGGGGGGGGGGGGCTCCCAGTACATGGAGTCTGATGTTTAAGTAAAACAGAAAATGCTCCACCCAAACTTCACAACTTGACATGATCTCCACACATTGTGAGGGTACCCCTCCAAGTTCCTCTGAACTGTAGCGTCACCCTCAGTAGCTGCTGCAATCTTCCCCTCTCCACCCACCTTAGCCCCAGCAATCACTTGACCTCTCCATAACCCTCACTGATTGCAAACTTCACCTACTCCCTAATCCGGCTGTGCTCCTATCCCAGATCACTAGGCCAACTTTCGTCAAGGCTTGATCACCAACCCTACCAAGCCATTGGTTTGATCCACCACTGTCCACAAGCCCCAGCAACCAATGAGTGACCCCTCCCCATGACTCAGTCCCCTCTAAACTATATCACCCTGCTCCTACCCAAAGCCATTATCCTCCCTCTCCGGTTACTTGCATCCGCGTCCATGACTTTCCTGTTTATCTTTGCAGGCTCTTGCTTGAAATGTAGCACCTGATCTATAGAGTTTGCTGCAAAATGCCCATGAAATAGGCAAACATCTGTTGGCGCATTATACACTACCAACAACACAATTCTCCCAGTGCCATATAATTTCTAAACCACAACTTTCTCATTCATAGGCAAGAATGCTGATGTAGTGCAGCAGCTGGTGGGACAGATCACTTCAGTACATGTTGGGATTGTCTAATCTTACGTACATGTTCACCCCAGCTATCCTGGCACATCTGTGGAGTTATTGGTTCCTTCTGGCTGTGCTGGGTCCCCAACGCTGTTTTGGGATTACTATGTTGTTGATAACCATTTTAGTATCTAGGATATTGCTATATTGCTGTTGTCTGACTCTTCCCTCCCACCCCCCACAACCCTTTGTCATTTCATTACTGATTTTGTCCTCAGTCTTGTTTCAACAATATTCTAATGATGTATCTAGTGACACAAAGTTCTGTTGAGCAGGTGTGTTCCGGCCAGCTTCCTGCCAGCTTTTGATAACTCTCAAAGGTATTGAACTAAGTGATTGACTATCTGGTCTTTTATGGGAATGACTTGTTTCAGTTTTGCAGTTAATCAAATCACAGAAGTTCCACAACAAGCTGGTGATCGTCATTGATTCCGAGATGAAGAAGACACAACGGAAGGAGTATGTCTTCACAGACTCCAAGGTTTGTCATGGGCACTGCACCGCAGTCTGTGTGTTTCTCACCCGGACCATTCCAGTTCCACCTTTATCTCAACTTTCATGAACAATAGAAGCTGCTGCATCCATATCACCAGCTCTGTTATCCTAAGAGATTCACAGCCCTCTCATGCTGTGCAATGCACTCTCAACTCAGTACTCTGCACAACACATTTTCAACTCATGTTTGCCTGGGTAAGATTGTTCCAATTCAATTGACTCAGGACCTGAATACACCATGCGATTGTGAAGAGCCCCACTGATAAAACTTGAGCTCTAAACATCTTTTCGCCCTGTGTCTCAAGATCAGTATATACAATGTGTCATGATTTTAATAATCTAGATCTATCACCCCAGAGTTGTTTCCTTAAATACTCTGTCTCCCCTCCTCTCCATCCTCGCCTTATAACACCATAACTTAGTCGCTCTTTGTTATCTTAACATACTTGTCTGTCTGGTAAACCTATTCTCTTATCAAAGGGCACAACTGGATGAATCTTGATACTGCATTAGTTATATATAGTTTAGGCTCACTCTTTTACAGTCTACGGCTTCTTGCCTTATATTAGTGTGGAGATGTGTTAACAATCAGGAAATTGATATAGTGCAGAAAGTGGACCCATAGCCCTCCACATTTTATCAGTGAGCTTTAGATAATTACTGTACTCCTTCTGAAGAAGAATTGTGTGCATCAAACACCAATGAGCAAGAATGCCACCAATGGGAAAAGCACAAGCTGGACAGCAAGCTGAATGGGCAAAGGTGTGCAGACGAACTGGAGTGGGAGGTGAGGTGCATGTGGGCAATGAAGAATTGTTTGTGCAAGCTAGCACCTGATCCTGTTATTGCTCTGGGGAAAGAACAGATAGAGAAACAAATAATCTTTCTTTGGCACCTTCAATGGTTCCTGCGTGATGGTTGATTTGGCCTCTATGGACTCAGAAAGTCTGAGCAGAGCGTTTAGTGTTACACCTATCATTTTGTGCTTACCTTCGTCTTTCTGTTACCAGAAGCGGGAAGGATTCTGCCAACTTCTGCAACTGATGAAAAATAAACATTCGGACTTTCCAGAACCAGACATGATCAACATCTTCATCGGAACATGGAACATGGGTAAGACCCACTTGAGAAAAACTGTTTCCTAATACAGGACAGCCCTTGGGAGTCAGTTCAGCAATTTGTTGAACAATCTTGTATCTCATTTAATTAGTGTGACAATTTCTGTTATCTTGAGTCCTGCATAGCACAACTCCCAGCTCACTGTTGTCCTGTATAGCATACGTTAACTTCTTTTGAATTTAGGAAAGGTGTTTTAAAGTTTTGTAATTTAAAATAATATCTGCTTTTACATTGCCAACCTTGAACTCCGCATCAGTAAGGCCAAGGAATTGATTGTGGACTTCAGGAAAAGCAGATCAGAGGAACTCACTCACACCAGTCCTCATTAAGGGACCAGCAGTGGAAAGGATGAACATTTTCTAATTTCTGGATGTCAACATCTCTGAAAATCTATCCTGGGCCAAACATGTTGATGCAATTATGAAGAAGGTACTCCAGCGGCTATATTTAATTAGGAGCTTGAGGAGGTTAGTTATGTCACCAAAGACTCCAGCAAGTTTCTGCGATTGTACCCTGGAGTGCATTCTGAGTGGTTGCATCACCGCCATGCCAATGCACAGGATTGGAAAAAGCTGCAAAGGGTTACAAACCTGATCGTGGGCACATGTCTCCTCATCATCATGGACATCTTCAAAAGGTGATGACTCAAAAAGGTAACATCCATCATTAAGGACTCCAACCATCCAGATCATTGCTGCCATCATGGAGGAGGTACAGGAGCCTAAAGCTACACACTATACAATATTTTAAGGACAGCTTCTTCCCTTCTGCCATCAGATTTCTGAACCTATGAACACTACTTCTCTACTTTGCTCTTTTTGCACTACATATTTGTTTTATATTTTGTATTGTAACTTGTAGTTTGTTTTCTTTATTTTAATATATTGCACTGCACTGCTGCCTCAAAGCCACAAATTTTACAACAAATATCAACATAATAAACCTGATTCTGATAATCTCACTATAGCCTCAGAGACATATAAATGGATAGCCCTCTGTTCATCATAAAACACATACCCCTAGTTTTTGCTTTTTCTGAATCAGCAGTTCAGTCCGTCCTTTGTATTGAGAAGTTTTCAGGTCTGATCGCCCTATCTGGCATACTCCGAGTAAGCCACATCTCTGTAAGAACACAGAACACAACAATTCTTCATTTCCCTTCAATACGGCAAGCTTGCTCTTTAGTCCTCAGTTGTGTTCTCCAGCAACTGCACATTGCTTTTATGCATTGAGTTGCTACAACATGGTTGATTGATTAGATATTTGCTTTAATGAGCAGATGTACAATACCTAATAAAGTGTCTATGAGGTGTATTTATCTCTCTTCAACCCACTTTCCTAACTAGTCAAGAACCCCCTTTAATCTACGACAACCTTTTTCATTATCAATAATGCCAATTAATTTTGTGTCATCAGCATTCTTGCTAATCAAGCTTTGTGCATTCTCATTCAAATCACTTACATAAATAACAAAAAGCAAAGGTCGCGACACTGACCCCTGCGACACTCTACTACTCCATTGTCTAATGAAGCAACCTTGAAGCACCACCTTCTGCTTTATGCCTCCAAGCCAATTTGGAATTCACTAACCAGCTTTCCCTGGATTCCATGGGAAGCACAAAGCATGGGAAGTCATGTTTGTCAAACCTTTTAGAGTGTTTTTTCCCAAGGAACATTAAAAGGTTTATCTATCCAAATGCTAGTAGATCCTGTTCTTCAGAATTCCCTCCAGTAATTTGCCCACTACTGATTGCAGGCTGACAGACCACAATTTCCCTGGCTTGTCTTTGCTACCCTTTTTAAACAATGGAACAACTTCAGTTATTTTCCATTTTGCCAGTGGCTAACGATGAAGTAACTATTTCCATAACGTCCACTGCAATTTTCTCTCTCGCCTCTCACAATGTCTGAGAATGCACTTGGTCGGGCCCTGAGGTTTTGTCCAACTTAATGCATTTTAAAGCAGCAAGTGTCTCCTCCCTAGTAATATATGTAAATATCTGCCAAAGCAGTTCCATTTGAATCCGTTATCTCTCGAGCAATCATGATCTCCTCAGTAGACACAGAAGAAATATTATTTAAAAATCCCACTCATTTTCCACGGCTCAAAACATATGCGGTCCTGCTGATCCCTACTCTCTCCTAGCAACACTTTTACTCATAATATAGCTATAGAACTTCTTGGGTTTTTCCTTAACATTACTTGATATTTCTGTCCCATGCCCTTTCGTTGTCCTCCTCAGAATCAGATTTATTACCATGCCATATATTGGGAAATCTACTGTTTAGCAGCAGCAGTACAGTACGATGACTTACTAAAAAATGGTACAAAAGGTGAAAAATTAAGTAGTGCTCTAAGTTCACTGACTGTTCAGTAAACTGATGGTGGAGAGGAAGAAGCTGTTTTTAAGACATTGAGTGTGGGTCTTCAGGGTCATGTATCTCTTCCCCAGTAGTAGTAATGAAAAGAGATCATGTCCCGGATGGTGAGGACCCTTAGTAATGGATGCTGCCTTCTTGAGGTGGTGCATTCTGAAGATGTCCTCGTTGGCATGGAGGGTTATGACTTTGATGGAACAGGCTGAGTCTACAGCCTTCTGCAGCCTCTTGCAATACTGTGCAATGGGGGTGGGGAGTGTGGTCTCCATACCAGGCTGTGATGTAACCAGTCACAGTGCTCTCCACCATACACCTGTAGAAATTTTCAGGAGTCTTTGGTGACATACCAAATCTCCTCCAACTCCTAATGGAGTAGACACACTGTTGTGCCTTCTTTGTGATTGTATCAGTCTGTTGGATCCAGGCAGATCCAATGAGATGTTGAGGCCCAGGAACCTGGAGCTGCTCACCATTTCCACCACTGACCCTTCAATGAGGACTGGTGTGTGGTCTCCTGATTTCCCCTTCCTGAAGTCCACAATCAGTTGCTGATGTTGAGTGTTGCACCATCGCTCCACCAGCTGATCTGTCTCATTCCTGTACGCCTCCTTATCACTCTCTAAGATTCTGCCAACAGCAGTGGCGTCATTGGTGAATGTATAGATGGCGTCTGAGCTGTGCCTAGCTGCAACATTATGAGTGTAGAGAGAGTAGAGCAGTGCACAGCCCTGAGGTGCACCTGTGTCAATTGTCAGCGAGGTGCTATTACCAATCTGCACTGACTGTGGCCTCCTGATAAGGAAGTCAAGGATCCAGTTGCATAAGGAGGAACAGAGGACAAGTTCTGAAGCTTCCTGATTTCCCTCTTAACAATATTCTTAATCTATTTATACTTATTAAGACATTGCTCGATCACTACCTCCTAAACTCAATGTATTCTTCCTTTTTCTCGAGCTGAACCTCAATATCCTCCATCATATACTTGCCTGTTTACCCTTCACCTTAACAGGAAAATACTGCTCCTGGACACTTGCTGTCACACTCTTAAAAGCCTCCCATTTTCTGCCATTTCTTCTTTTCCTTTCAAACAATCTCTCCAAATTGATTTTTGCTAGATTTCCCCCAGAAGTAGCACAGCTCCAGTTCAGGATCCTAACCGTGGACCTGCCCTATCTTTTCCAAAACTATCTTAAAAGTAACGAAATTACGGTCCCCAGAGTCAAAGTGCTCTCGCTCTCCCTCTACAGTTACATGCCCTGCCTCAGCTGTTCAGAGTTCCATTACTGTGGCCAACACGAGGAAATCTGTGGATGCTGGAAATTCAAACAACACACACAAAATGCTGCTGGAACACAGCAGCATCTATAGCGCTGTCGATGTTTCGGGCCGAGACCCTTCATCAGGACTAACTGAAAGGAAAGATAGTAAGAGATTTGAAAGTAGTGGGGGGAGAGGGAAATGCAAAATGATAGGAGAAGACCGGAGGGGGTGGGATGAAGCTAAGAGCTGGAAAGGTGATTGGCGAAAGTGATACCGAGCTGGAGAAGGGAAAGGATCATGGGATGGGAGGCCTCGGGAGAAAGAAAGGGGGAGGGGAGCACCAGAGGGAGATGGAGAACAGGCAGAGTGATGGGCAGAGAGAGAGAGAAAAAAACAAACAACTAAATATGTCAGGGATGGGGTAAGAAGGGGAGGAGGGGCATTAACGGAAGTTAGAGAAGTCAATGTTCACGCCATCAGGTTGGAGGCTACCCAGCCGGTATATAAGGTGTTGTTCCTCCAACCTGAGTGTGGCTCAGTCCCATTCCCATTCTGATATGTGAAAGCAGGATCTCCCAGTGGCCACGCATTTTAATTCCACGTCCCCTTCCCATTCAGATATGTGAAAGCAGGATCTCCCAGTGGCCACGCATTTTAATTCCACGTCCCCTTCCCATTCTGATATGTCTATCCATGGCCTCCTCTACTGTCAAGATGAAGCCACACTCAGGTTGGAGGAACAACACCTTATATACCGGCTGGGTAGCCTCCAACCTGATAGCATGAACATTGACTTCTCTAACTTCGGTTAATGCCCCTCCTCCCCTTCTTACCCCATCCCTGATATATTTAGTTTCCCCCGCTTTTTTTTTCTCTCTGCCCATCACTCTGCCTGTTCTCCATCTCCCTCTGGTGCTCCCCTCCCCCTTTCTTTCTCCCTAGGCCTCCCGTCCCATGATCCTTTCCCTTCTCTAGTTCTGTATCCCTTTTGCCAATCACCTTTCCAGCTCTTAGCTTCATCCCACCCCCTCCAGTCTTCTCCTATCATTTTGCATTTCCCTCTCCCCCTCCCGCTTTCAAATCTCTTACTATCTTTCCTTTCAGTTAGTCCTGACAAAGGGTCTCGGCCCAAAACATCAACAGCGCTTCTCCCTATAGATGCTGCCTGGCCTGCTGTGTTCCACCAGCATTTTGTGTGTGTTGTTCCATTATTGTGGCCTCCTGTTTAGGGTCCTGAGGTTTAGGAAACTTCTCTGGACAAATTCCACCCTGTCCATTCTCTTAACATTCTGGTTTGGCTCATCCATACCAAGGGAAATTTAAATCTCCCAACAATCCCACCCAATCATTATTACAATTTCTCTACACAGCTGCTCCTCAAGTTCCTGCTGACTATGGGGGGGGGGGGGGGTGTGGTCTGTAAATACAGCTCCACCAAAGTGACCCTCCCCTTGTTTCTAAGTTCTACCCATATGGCCTCACTTGACAATCTCCCAAGAATTTCATCACTCGGTACTGTGGTTACATCATCCATGATCAAAAATGCACACACCCGCCCCCCACATACCACCTATATTCAGTCACCCCTGTGGCATTTGTGTCGTGCAATATTAAGCTGGCAGCCCTGCCCTTCTCCTTCTGTTATGGCTAGAACAACCCAGTCCATGCTCTGAGTTCATCCACCTTATGTCAAACACTGAACTGTGACATGACATCACTGGCTTAGGAATCTAGTTACCAGCAGCTCAGAAATCCAGAAATAAAAGAGTACGATGTGAGTAAAAATAAAACAAAAATCATTTGGTTTACTAATATCTGCCACCTCTCCACAATCTATGTGACTAATCTATCTTAACATGACTGATTTCCTCTCTGTTTCAACAAAGTTCAGCAGAGAGCACGACAGAGGGTACAGCTGTTCAAGGGGATGGCTCACCACAATTCTTCAGGCAACTGGCGAGGGGAAATGAAAGTTCAAACCCTACAGTTATATAAGTTTCAGTGCTTGCTGCAAGTTCACTGGAAACAAGACAAAGTAAAGGGTAGCATGGTGGTCAGCACAATGCTTTACAGTATCGGTGACCCAGGTTCAATTCCCCTGCTGTCTGTAAGGAGTTTTTATGTTTTCCCTGTGACCATGTGAGTTTCCTCCGGGTGATCTGGTTTTCTCCCACACTCCAAGGACGTACCAGTTAGTAGGTTAATTGGTCGTTGTAAATTGTCCAATGATCAGACTAGGATTAACTTGGGGGGGGGGGGGGCGGTTACTAGGCAGTCAGTTCAAAAGGCCAGAAGGGCCTATTCCATGCTGTATCTCTATAAATACGTAAATAAAGCACTGGGGGCTGGTGATTGAGAGCTTGCTGATAGAAGCTCCTTAAGGATATCAAACCCCAGTCAGTTATCTAGAAGTGTGCTTTGCTTTCCTATTCTTGTGCTTACGGAATGTATTTGGATCATTGATTTTAAGGTTCACATCACGTCTCTCCCTCCCTCCAGCTTCATCCAGTCCTACAATTCCCACAATGCTCTGCTTCTTCCACAGTTTTTTCTGAAGGGAGGAGCTCCTCGGTTCCTTCAACCGAGAAGGCGTGAAGCTTCAGAATATCCTCTCAGTGCCTCTGTCTGTTGTCGAGCTTCACAGCATTGAAAAGGGCCCATCAGCCACCATGTTCCCAACCAATATCCCTGCACCTGGGCCACGGCTTTCTCTGGCTTGGTGATTCTACTGCTCATCGAGATACTTGCTAAATATTGTAGGAATAACCTGCTTCCATCGTTCACTCGGGCAGTGCATTCCAGATTTCAGTTGTGTAACTTCAAAACATTAAACTAACTCAAAGAAAACACGGCAGTCTGAAGAATATGGGTGTAACTTTGACTTTAAGCGAGGTGTGCATGTATCATGTGATAGGGTGATGACATATAACCCATAATTAATTATTTAAACTAGCGAGTGTTCATCAACTAATATGCTGTACATACAAGATTACTCAAGTATTATTGAAATATTAAATGGACGACACCAAGCACCCTCAATGGAAAAACTGCAAGTCAGATCCCCTCTGTTACGTACCTGCTGCAGGGAGATGTTTCCTATGCTCTCCCCCTTATAATTCTGTACATCTCTTATCGGATCACTTCTCATTCTTCTCCCTTCCAAAGGTAAACAAGTTCAGCCTATGCAGTCTATCTTTGGGAGTGAAATGCTCCATCCCAGGCAACATCCTGGTAAATTTCCTCTGCACCTACTCCACAGCGATCTCACCCTTCTTACAGTGTGTGTTTAAAGCTTCTTGTAAAACCCACCTCTTTGTGCAAGCTTGGCTACTTGTCAACACATTTGGTCTGATAATGACCGGTTTGAAGTGTCAAGGGTGTTTCTTTGGGCTGAAGGTGGTGCTATAAAATTCATCTGTTGTTTAGGGAATGCCTCTCCTCCTGCGGACATACGATCATGGTTCCAGTGTCGAGGCCAGGGGAAGACTCGGGATGACACGGCCGCCGACATTCCCCATGACATTTACATCATTGGCACTCAGGAAGATACGCAGGGAGAGAAGGAATGGGTGGAGCTGCTCAAATCCACGCTGAAGGACATCACCTATATAAAGTTTAAACATGTAAGTGTATTAAAGTCCATATAAGCCCATGGCAATTGGAGAGAATGTTTCAGAGTGGCCAGATAAGTTCACGTTGCTCTAAACTTCCACATGTGCTTGGGGGATTCTCG